>NW_006922101.1:603941-647150 GCF_000298275.1 Orycteropus afer afer | reverse complement strand
GATTGCCCCATCTTCCTTCCAAGGAGTGGCTGGTGGCTTTGAACCGCCAGCCTTCTGGTTAGCAGTCAAGTGCCTTAGGCACTATGCTACCAGAGACATTTCCTTAATTCCACTCAATTCCATCCAGAGTTGTTTTCCCTACTTTGCCTACTCAGATCATGTCTACATACAAAGGCACCAGGCTAATCAGGAGAGGAAAATATCCTGAATAGCCAAAAGAAGAAATACACAACCAAATCAAGTCAATAGCTCTCCAAAAACAAAACATGCAATTAAAACAAATATTTGTTAGGAGAAAACAAACGTATTTTAGTATTTGAGGTCTCTGCCCTTGATCAACCTACCCATAAATGTTAGATCATGTATTATGTCTTAGTTCATTCATTTAATTATTTTCTTAGTTGTCTTTTAAATAAATACTTTAAAGAAACTTCCTTTCTAAATAGGGAGTTAGGAAGAGTAATCCAAATAAATACACTGCAACACACTCTACAAGTAAAAATACTAGAATGGATTCCAGCTTTACAGTTCTGATTTCATTTGGCATTAATGTTTTTTTTTCCATTCTTAAAGCTCATAAAAAAATGTAAAATGATGTCAACTTAAGCTACCTTCATTATCCTTTCCAGACCAAAGCAGCGGCCGTCTTTGGAACCAAAAGCAGTACTGGCTAGTATGCACATGCCAAAGCAATAAGCTGCCTGAGTTATAGGGACTGCATGTTAATGAGAAGATGGAGTGAATAGCAAGCATGGCTGTCCTTAAATGCCACTGAAACTGCAATCTTATGCCTGAAAAAATGAGAGCTATGAGGGGAGCTTTGAGCACCTACAGAGGGATAAGAGCAGCGAGTACTTCCAGGTGACAGCGAAACCTATGAAGAGTTTGATCCACAAACAAGCAAATGGAGTAAATGTGCCTGGAAAGAACTGAAACATGAAAAAGTCAAAGTGAGACAGAACAAAATTACCAAATTCAACCAAGTATTTTCCTGCCTGTGAACAGTATGTTAAAAATGTAATAATTGACACCATGGTTATGTAGTCTCTGGCTGATAACAGATGAATTTCTAAGTAGCATGTAATTCACTTTTATTACAATCTGAGGATTACTAGCTTCCAAAATCTGTTTTCTGAGCATTAGAAATTTTTAGAAATGTTTTTATAAATACTAAGACATACTGGTTAAAGAATTTATATAAGCATATTTAAATACTGACTTTCATTATTTTAAAAAGTTATATTAGTAATACAAATTTCAGAGATAAAGAAATCACCTGGAATCATCCTCTACCAGAGTCTTCATTTTACAGGTGATATAACTAAGGGCCACCACCTGCCTGTAACGTTTGTTATACTGTGGTGGTCTGCATGCTGTAATGATTGTTGTTGTTGTTATGTGCCATTGAGTCGGACCCGACTCCTAGTGACCCCTCCTTGGGTTTCTGAGGCAGTATCATTACGGAAGTAGATTGCCCCATCTTCTTTCCAAGGAGTGGCTGGTGGGTTTGAACTGCCAGCTTCTGGTTAGGGTTAGCAGTCTAGTGCCTTAGGCACTATGCTACCAGAGCTCCCAAGCTGCAATGACACTGGAAGCTATTACACCAGTATATCAAACACCAACAGGGTCATAGGTGTAGACAGGTATCCACAGAGCTTCCAGACTAAGAGTACGAAGAAAAGCCTGGGGGTCAACTTCTGAAAATTATCAAAAACTCATTGCCATGGAGTCAACTCTGAATCATTGAAACAACAATTCAATTTCCAAGGTTGTAAATCTTTACGGAAGCAGACTGATTCATCTTTCTTCCACAGAGCAGCTGGTGGGTTCGAATTGCCAATCTTTCAGTTAGCAGCCAAATGCCTTAACCGCTGTGCCACCAGTGAAAACCCTATGCATCACAACAAAAAACCGTCTGATTTAGTGCTAGAAGATCAGCCTCCTAAATTGGACAAACCAGCAATTCTGAAAATGGCACAGGAATAGGCAATGTTTCATTTTTGTTGTATGTCGGTTGCCATGAGTCAGAGACAACGCTAAGGGAAGTAACACGAACAACAACCCTGAGGCCCAGAGAAGTGAAAAAACATGCTCAATACATTGCAGACCAAGAATGAAACTAACTTCCCCCCTCAATTCAGTTATTTAGCTTCATTTAAATTATGAGAGGCTTATCAAGGAAATGGAAGGCTTAGGGGTGAGATTCCTAAACAAAGACCAAGTATCGCTAATTTCAGTAAATCTCATTTATGAAATGCAGGGAATATATATATATATTACATAATCATCCTTTTAACTTACAGCACATTTGCATTAATAATGTCAGTTGGCTCATTAAAAAGAACCAGTGGCAATGAAAAACAGAAAAAGCAAAATAAATATGGTAAGTACCAAAGCAATATTCTTAGCAATGAAAATGTTTCTGTGTGGCCTACATTTGCAGAAGCTCTTTCTATTTTTGAAGAATTTTAAAAATCATAAGAAATTAATAAAATTTTCTTTAAACCAAACTTTGATTTAGATTCACTTAAAAATTGGGGGGGGTTTCCAAATCAATATGACAGAAGATTTTTAAATATGTCTATAGCCTAAAAAGGACTGCAAATCTTACAAATCTTACATTTTACAATAGGTCACAAGTCTTAAAGGGCTTAATCAAAACGCAATATGGTGTTTCTTAACAACAACCAAAAAAACATCATTTGCTTCTCTTCCGCTCCTTTGTCTTTTAAGTGCAATGTGATATATTAGTTTAATTAAAGTCTACCAAATTATCATGAGGATTTTATGTGCTGCAATAATTGGCTTTTTGTTCTCCACTCACATTTTGTTAATGGAAGCAGAACATTTTTTTATGGTACTTAGTATAAGGTACCAGATGACCCCAGGAAAGAAAGGTAAATGAGATGCCTAATGAAGTGACCTTTGTCTTCTTGGACATGAAATAAAATTAAGCTTAGACTAATGGAATGAAAATAAGTCAATGTTTCCAAAGAGTTAAGAAGATTGATAATATGGCTCACATCCAAATCATACCAAGAGTCTTACCATGCACACATATGTCAACTGTTTTAATATGAAAGTCTGATAGGCCCCAACAGGAAGTAAAATGAGTAAATACATCATCACATCAGACTATTTTTATGTACACTCTATAATGAATCAATATTTTTCATGGAACAGATTTAGGTTATAATCTGGACGAAGCATATACTACCAGGTACTTAGAAATCCTGGTGATGCAGTGGTTGAAACAATTCGATGCTAAGCAAAAGGATGACAGTTCACCCTCCCATCCTCCCCAACTGGAAACAAACCAGGTTAACCAGACCTCTAAGAAGCCACTGGTGGAGTAGTGCCTAAGGCATTTGACTGATAACCAGACGGCTGACAGTTCAAACCCACCAGCCATCCCTTGAAAGAAGACTGGGCAAGGCTGTTAATGAGTCAATTTTGATTCAACAGCGGTGAGGTGGTTTTTTTTTTTGTTTGTTTTTTTATTTTTTATGACTATCTTTACCCATTATCCTTTCTATTGAGAGGAACCCTGGCACTTAAGGGCTCAGCTGCTAACCAAAAGTTCAGTTGCTGGAACCCACTCTGTTGGAAAAAGGTGTGATGGTTGGCTTCCATAAAGATTTACAACCTTGCAAATCATATGGGGGCAGTTCTGCTCTGTCCCATAGTGTCAATATGGGTCGGAATTGACTCCACGGCAATGGGCTTGGTTTATTTGGTTTGGTACTAGGTACCTCTTTAAGGAAGCACACAAATGAACATAACATTAATAAATGTAACATATTAAGTGAAAGTTGTTTCGGTAAGAAATAACACTAACATAACCACGCTTATCAAAGGTGAATTGAAACAAATTATAATTGAAATTGCAAGCACTGACATGATGCTTATCTCTAATAATAGCATAACAAAAAGGAAAAATGAGAATACTGTGAACCTGAAATTAGTTAAAGTGATTATTTTGAGGAGCTCAAACGATAAAAGTTACCAATTCCTTATAGTATAATTCCTAAAGACCAGTACAGAATACAGACGAACAGGACATAAATGATCATCCACCAATAATGCTTGTTTTCTTAATATATATATATATATGGCACTTGACTGCTAACCAGAAGGATGGTGGTTCAAAGCCACCAGACACTCCTCAGAAGGAAGGTTGGGCAATCATCTACTTCCGTAGTGATACTGCCTCGGCAATCCAAGGAGGGGTCACTATGAGTCGGGTCCAACTCGATGGCACATAACAACAACAACAAGAAGATATATAAAATGAAGTAGTAAACACTCATTTACTATGGTCCTGAAAGAAAAATAATCTATTGATTTCAGACTTGACCTCCTGAAAAGTACAAGCTTGAAATTTATCTACTGAATTATTTTAAAAAACTAAAAATTTCACTTCCATTCTTCACTTCATAACATGCTGAGAGTTTTCAGTTATAATAATAACTAACATGCAGGACTTCCGGTAAGATGGGGGAATAGGCAGACAAGTGACACAGACCCTTTTCAACAAAGAAAGGAAAAACCAATTGACAGAGATACAGAAGATAATCCTGGAGTCTTGAGGTTTGAAAGGAGGTATACAGAAGTGGATTAGGCAACAACTAGTGGAAAAACCTGAACGAAAACGGTGAGTACAGAGACAGTTGGAACTGCAGACTGTCAGCTACTCTGATGGGACCAACAGCCTGAATATTTCCAAGTGGTATTGCGACTTAAGAATTGACCTAAAGATCAACCCTGGTCACCAAGGGCTGCAGGGATGACTGCACTGGTGGCCTATCACTAGTAAGGGAAACAGCAAGGAGGGAGACAATCAGAGTTGTTGACTTTCCTCTGTCTGGAGGATGCAGCTATTTTGATTGTTTACATGTGGCAGCCATTTTGGATATTTAAAGTGACTGAGGGCACAGCCATTTTGAGTGTTTACAAGTGGTGGCCATTTTGGATATTTAAAGTGACTGAGGGCATAGCCATTTTGAATGTTTAAAAGCAGTGGCCATTTGGATATTTAAAATAACCAAGGGTACAACCATTTTGAATCTTTACAAGTGGCAACCATTTTGCATTTTAAAGTGATAGCATTCTCATTCAGATTCCAGGGACCTAAGAATGGTTCTGTTTGCCAAGGTCAGCAAGGATATATGAGAAGCTGACAACAGGAAAGGAGACAAGTGGTGAGTGTATAATTGCTGTCAACTAGCAATAGAGAAGCACAGTACCCTGCTTGGGGAGATAACATACAAACAAAACAAAGAAAATGAAAATCATGGGTAAGTCACTCCAACGTACAATCACCAATTAAGTATAAATACAAAAACATCACAATGCCTCAGAGACAAAACAGCAGCATAGTCCACACAAACAAGCAAGATGAAGCAGGAGAAACAAGGGACAAAGATACAGACCCAAAACACATCTCTGAGGAAAATGCAGCATTGGAACTCCCTGATAAGGAATTCAAAAGAATTATATTTAGGTATCTCCAATGAATTGAGAGACATATCAAGGAAAACACAGAGAAAACCCTGGAACAATTTTGAAAGACAATACAAGAACAAACTGACAAAATAAATGAAAAATTAAAAATGATACAAAATCTACACAGAGAAATCTAGAAGATTAATACTATATTTTTGGAAACAGATAAGACATTGAATCAATGGAAGACAAAATTACGAAGATTGAAGGCCAATACTTGAACACTTCTTTGGAAAGGGAAAATCAGAAAAAAGATCAAAACAAAATGAAGAAAGCCTAAGGCTCATGTGGGATACCATCAAAAGGAATAACCTACGTGTAATCAGAATTCCAGAAGAGGAAGAGAAAAATAAAACCACAGAGAAAATTGTCGAAGATTTGTTGGAAGAGAATTTTCCTGGTATGATGAAAGATGAGACTATATCCATTCAGGAAGTACAACGAACCACAAACAGGATAAACCCCAAAAGAAAATCATCGTCAAACTCATCAAAACCAAAGACAAAGAAAGAGAGCAGCACAGGAAAAATGAAAAGTTACCTACAAGGGCCAACCAATAAGACTAAGCTCAGATTTCTTGACAGAAAACATGCAGGTGAGAAAACAATGGAATGGTATATATAAAACACTGAAAGAGAAAAATTTCCAACCAAGAATTATGTACCCAGCAAAATTGTCCATCAAATATGAAATCAGGACATTTCCAGACAAGCAGAAATTAGGGAATTTGTTAAAACCAGACCAACCTTACAAGAGATGCTAAAGGGAGCCCTTGAAACAGAGAAGCAACAACAGCCAACAACAAATGACCATTAACACACATAATGATATAACCCAGAAACCAACCCAGCCATGGAAGTATCCAACGTAAGTAAGCCTACAAGATTATAAACAGGGAATCAGAGATATCAATTGACAAATGAAGACAACTACATACCAAAAAGAGGGAAAAAAAAAAAACTGTTATGGAACTTCTAGATGGTAGGGAAGTCAAAACAATTACAAGATAGAACGGACTATTCTAAACTTGAGAAGAAAACCATAAATCACAGGGCAATCTCAAATAAAATTGATAAACCTTTACATCTAAAAAGAGGACCATCATAAATATTCAGCAAAAAACAATAGCAAAGAAGGAAGTGATAACATGATTCATAAACAAAATGGGCTCAGCATAGAAAATTATATGTAACAAAGAAATCAACACATAACCAAAATGACAGTAACAAATTCATATTTGTTGATAATTACATTATCTGGCAAGGGACTTATCTCTAAGATTTATAGCAGAAGAGTGGATGACCAAACTATGGTACACACACATGTTGGAAAGCTATGCAGCACTAAAGAATACTGTAGCATCTGCAAAACACCACATAACATGGATGAACTTGGAGGACATTATGCTGAGTTACATAAGTCAATCAGAAGGACAAATATAATATTAACTCATTGTTGTGGAGGATCAAGGAAAGGTTTATATATGGAGGGAAACTTTCTTTGTTGGTGGCCAGTGGTGGAAGGGGAGGGGAGGAAACACTGCAAAGAAAAAAAAAAATGCATTGACCCATGTCACTTTGGAGCTCTGGTAACGTAGTGCCTAAGGCATTTGACTGCTAACCAGAAGTCTGGTGGTTCAAACCCATTAGCCACTCTTCGGTAGTAAGGTTAGGCAATCTACTTCCATAGTGATACTGCCTCAGAAACCCAAGAAGGGGTTGCTATGAGTCGGGTTCTACTGGACAGCACATAACAACAACGTCACTTTAGTTTTGTGTATTTCACTGTACATAAATTATATTTCAATAAAATGCATTTATAAAATAAAAATACAAAATAACTAGCATGCTATTAAAAATTTACCAGGTGTCAGGCTAACTCAGACCACTCCTACTAAGTAGATACCATCACTAACCCCATTTAACAAAGTATGAAAATCAAAACTTGAGAAACTTGCTCTACATCTCCCATTGGAAAAAGGGCAGAATTGGAATTAAAATGGAATAAGTCCCAGTTCAATGTCTGCTCTTAATTAGACTGCACACCACTGCCACTCCAATTGGTTATAAAATGTGTCTTAAAAGTAGATTTTGTCACATTTTCTACGCTTTTTCAAATATACCCCAACAACTTTTTTTTAAAAAGAGAGAACATTATTTTGACTTTTAAATATATTCATAAGAAGTTCAGAATCTAATCCCAGGTTTTTAATTTAAATATCCCTGTCATAGATGCACTTACACAAACACACACACATACCCCTCACAGATCAAAGTAATAATGAAATTTCTGAAGAATAACTGATATGTGTACATAATGACACATTCAGTTGTTGCGAAGCCTGTGGGTTTTCCTGTCTTCTTACAAGCACCACTATGTTCTTGTGAAATCTCATGACCTCAAAATGTGCCAAACGAACAATTAAGCCAAGAAAATGATAAGCTACCCCAACCAATAGTACACTTTTTTAAGATAATCCTCTCATTGGTTGTCTCTCGGGGAAGGTTCCTGAGAAGAAGGGCATCCACAGTGAGTGCACATGCGTGTTCTGAACAGACATACTTGATTTACTCTATTTGTTTTAAGCCAAAGAGTGAAAGGGAATCTTTGACAAAACTGTCATCTTTAAAACACGGTGATATTTCATTTTCCCCTTCTGCACTATTTAGATTGCCTGGAACTGAAAAGCTTCCAGCAGCTCCTGTGTCCAATTTTTCAAAGCTGCAAAGCTGTCACTTACTAGCAAATCTGCTTAAGCAAAATACTTATGTTGTTAGAAAACAGAACAAACATACATTATAAAATACATTCTATTCTTCTCTGCAGGTCATAGTCTTATTCAAAAATAGGAATTTGGAAGAACGTGTAGAAATAAATTAAAAGATGACTATGATGGATTGGCTTAAGTCAATGAACCTCTGATTAGTTGCCAAAGATACAGTTGGATGTAACTCAGTAGAGTTTTCCACACAGTAATCATATAATCAAAACGTTATTTTCAATGCATTCATGAAAGGTCGTTAAATTGAAAAAGAATGAATCCAGAGGAAAATGGGACAATGAAAGATGGCCATGGTTACTTTTCCTCAGTTCATGTCTATAGCAGCGATTATACGGTACTTGTCAACATTCTGTGTCCTAGAGGTTAACAATGGAATCACCAAGCATTACACCTGTAGACCTCTGGCCTTTCTGAATTGTGGACATCATAGCTACTGTAGTAGTTGAATGAGAGAAAGAACAATAATAACAAAATGCAAAATAATTATTACAGGAATTGAGTAAATAGATACGGAATGGAGTCAAGGATAGCAAAAGTTCAGTTATTACCAAGCAACTTCCAAACGTGAAAAGAAAAATACCCTGGAAATTTTGAATTGTATTGACTTGAAATATTACTCAAAATTCTCAACAATTTTCCTTACAGAGTATACTTTCTGTTTATATATATATATATATATATATATACACACACACACACACACATATATATTTATACACACACATATATAATGTGCAAATTATATATATTTTATCTATAGTGAATATATTTTTCACATATGAAACTTTTTTTCCCTATGTGCATGATCACACGATTCTTGTTTAAATTAATCACTTCAAGTTCACACAGTGAAAATTATCTAAAAACTTACAATTCTTTCTACTGTTTTAAAAAGCTAGTCATGTCTCAGCAAAAGCCAAGACTGCTTATGGTGTACGATCTGAAACCCAATTCTCTCCCAGCACTTTAACACTAGATCTGTCAACCTTTAGCACCACAAAATCAATACCCTGGAATGTCATGGTTCTCTGATGGCCCACAAAGTCAAGGCATGATCAATTTCTACTTCCTTACTAGATGGAAATAGACTTAGACAAATAAAAGTTCTCATTCAAGCTACATTCAATAATACAAAGGAATAAACGTAGAGAGTCAAAGTGGTTAGAATTCAGTCCAATTAATTTACATTTAACTTTACTCCACTTAACAGTCCAACTAAAATTTCACACACTGCCAAGTAGTATATAATATAAATGAAAATAGGTACATGAATTACTCTAATCCCCCAGATCAAGAAACATATTAACGCATTAGTTAATAGCAGTAGAGGAAGGAAGGGTAAAGTCAGAGTGGTTCACTGCATATCCCTAGAACAGAGGATTATTTTTGGCCTTGAAATTATGCTCAGTGAGAACCAGTCTTGTCTTATCACCACTGTGTATCCAGTATCTAGAAGAGTCCCTAACCCAGAGCAAGTGCTTATTACATATTTGTTTGCTATACACTCAAAGTATGTGGTACATATGGTCTTGCTTCATCTGTCAAGTTTCCTGCTGTTATCTCTGGTTTCTACGACAGGGCCTTGCACATAGCAAATGCTCAATAAACATTTGCTGAGTTGAATGAACAAATGAAAGATGCCTCTTATTTGCATAGTCAATGCACTCTGTGGAATTTAGAGTGGTGATTTCTAGAACATTTTTTTTTCCTATAATAAACACTTCATATAACAATAGTTTTGTTTTTAAATTGCAACATAGATAAGTGCAAAAACTTATTATTTAATAATGCTTCAAAAAAATCCAGACCTGAGAGTCAGAAGACAGAATCTTCTGAAATGCTATGTAACTTTGTCTTCCCAGATCTCTCTTGTCTCGTCCATAAAATGCAATGGATGAATACAGAGAACATGATGATTTTCAACATTCTCTTAGGAATATACCCTTTTGGGCATCTGTAGAGATATGGATTCAAAAGAAATCAATGAAAGGGGCTCTTGAGGTCAGAGAAAACTGAAAGAAATCTCATTAATAGAGTTAGAAGAACTGAGCAAAAAAAAAAATGCTGAAAATGCATATTTAAAGCGAGAAACCAGTATGGGAGGTCTTAGATGCATGTAGTAACAAGAACAGAATCAATACTCTCCATCTGGTGGTACAGTGATTAAGGAATTTGGTTGCTAACTGAAGGTTGGTGGTTTGAACCATCAGCCACTCTGCAGAAGAAAGATGAGACAGCCTTCTTCCATAAAGATTTACATTTTTGGAAACCCAATGAGGGTCACTATGAGTTAGAAATGACTCAATGGCAGTGAGTTTGTTCTTTGTTTTTTAATTTCTACTTAGGGTAGAGAGCTCTGGTACCATAGTGTGTAAGGCACTTGACTGCTAACCAGAAGGCTGTGGTTCAAATCTTCCAGCCACTCCTCGGAAGGAAGATGGGACAACCTACTTCCATAGTGATACTGCCTCAGAAACCCAAGGAGGGGTCACTATGAGTTGAGTCTGACTCGATGGCACATAACAAAAATAACAGCAGGGTAGAGAGCATAGGTTACTCATTCTCTTCTCTTTCCACACCATCAAAGCTAAAAAGGTAAGTACATACTATACTAACACTCTCATCTAGCTTGCCCATCAGGGAAGCCACATTACATAATTCTGGCTAAGAATCTATAGAAAACACTCCTTGAAAAGGGAATCTCACCCTGAATAGGAAAAAAATAAAAATAAAAATAATTTGAGAAAGGGAAATTGCCATTCCTCTTTGCCCCTTCTCCTTTCTCCTGTCTGAAAAAGGGATATACCTTACTTAGCTGGACAAGTAGCAGCCATCTTGAGAATATATGAAAGAACATAAAATGCTAATGAAGATAATGGCACTGTGATTGCATCATGACATATACTGTGGGTACTGCATACCATCACAGTAGGCTGATGGCCTCTGGACAATAGTTATAAGGGAAAAATAAAGCACAGTTAATCTACTACTTGCAAATCAGTGCATTCCTAAATTATATATTTGCTAAGCAAAAAGACATATAGAAAGCTTAGCCAAAAAAAGGAAAAATAAAAGACAGAAAACCACAACTTAGGATCATGAAAGTTCCTTGATTCTACTATTAGATAGTAAATACAGAGTTCTACCACCACTCTTCTATCAGTTTGTCACGTTGTGGTGGCTTGCGTGTCTCTGTGAGGCTGGAGGATATGCCACCACTGTTTCAAATACCAGCAGGGTCACCCATGGTGGACCGGTTTCAGCAGAGTTTCCAGACTATGACAGACTTGGAAGAAGGAAGGGTCCAAGGTGTCATTTGTGTAATCAACTATCATACTTCACATACTTTCATACCCTGTAAAAAGAAAGAAGTTCCTAACATAAAAAATATCCAGCCTATAAGTCAGAAGACATGAGTTTAAAATTCTGGTTCTGCCACATAATAACTTACTTAACTTTTAGCAAATGTGTCTTCATTAGAAAGCGGCAATCATAACATTTATCAGATAAGCTGATTGTTAGGATTAACAACATAATGCATGTGAAAACACTTTTTAAATGTAGAGTGCTTTACTAATAGCTATTTACATGGAAATATGCAAGTAATATACTTAGCACAGTATCTGACACACAGTAAGTGCTTATTATTATCGTTGCTATTATTTATTACATGACAATATCTGCCGATCTCTTCTTTGCCAGAAAATCCTAGCCACAGAAGTAGACCTTTAGCAGGCTTTTTTTTTTTTTTTTTGCCTCATGACTCTTCTCTTGTGGGCCCAGCTGACTGAATGAAGAGTAACAGTTAACGCAAGAAAATCTATCAGAGATTCTCTCCCTGGCATTTTTAAATGGTACCAAGAAAAAGTGGCAACCATGTAGGCAGATGAACATGCAGATTCAGGAATTATAGAGCAATTAGTCATGGTTTACCATCTCAAGTAGAAAAACATCATCTCCAGGTAAAAAGAAAGAAGTGAAAACATACAAATCAGAAATAGAGATGATAGCACTGAAGTTCCAGTCCATCCCTGAAGACTGGATTCCATGTAGTCTTCTTCTGAGCATACTATAGCTTGGGCTAATTTATTTTATTTACAACATAAAAAGTGATACCTAAATACATTTGTGTAGAATTTAGTCCTCAAACAAGTCGGATAGAGAAAATCAGAATCTATGCAGCTATGTAAGAACAGGCCACACATATTTCCTTCTCTTTCCATAATTTTATGTTTGCTATATAGTTTTATGCTAAAACTTTGTAATTTTTAAACAAAAAGGCTTGTACAATTTTAAACGCAAAATTATCTTCTTATTTATTTATGATTGTTAAAGGCTATAAAGAGGCAAAAAAGGAAGCAGCAGTCAAGACATCAGAAGATGTATTGCATTGGGCACATCTGCTGCCAAAGACCTCTTTCAAGAGCTAAAGAGCAAAGATATCTCCTTGAAGAGCAAGATGCATCTAACCCAAGTCATGGTATGTTCAATCGCCTCGTATGCATGTGAGAGCAGGACAATGAATAAGGAAGACCGAAGAAGAGTTAATGCCTGGTAGTTATGGTGTTGGCAAAGAATGCTGAAAGTACTGTGGACTGCTAAAAGGACTAACAGATCTGTCCTAGAAGAAGTGCAGCTGGAATGCTCCTTGGAAGCGAGAATGGCCATGCTTTGTCTCACCTACTTTGGTCATGTTGTCAGAAGGGACCATTCTCTGGAGGAGGATGTCATGCTTGGTAAAGTGGATGGTCAATGAAAGAGGGGAAGGCCCTCAATGAGATGGATGGACACAGTGGCTGCAGTGATGGGCTCAAGTATAGTAGGGATAATGAGGCTGGCACAAGACCAGGCAGTGTTTTACTCCATTATACATAAGTTTGCTATGAGTCAGAGATGACTCGATGGCACATAATAACAGCAACAACAATTGAAGGAAATATGAGATTAGTGAAAATTGTGATGCTATAAATTATTTTCTTGAAATTTTTAAACAGTGTCTTCTTAAAAAACAAAAACAAATGTACATATACTCTAAAAATAATATTTATGTATTCAATTTTCTACTTTTCTCTCCTATGAACAGCAAATAGACTGAGAAAAAAATATAGACTTTAGGTGTCACGAAAAAAGAACTGAGCAATTTCTAAACCCTCTCTGACTACATAGTGAATGCTAGGATTCTCTGAGTATATCATGATCCCTAGGTCTTAGAATCATGGGTTTTCTGAAGGTAAGTGCAGCCAAACTGCTAAATGCTTTTGGATAGAATCCCAGAATGCTAGGACTTATGTGTATGGTTTTGCTTTGTTTTGTTGACAATGAGGAAAAACTCCTCGGTTTCGCTAAAATCCTGGTATACTAAAAACCATTTTTCAAATATAAGACTGTTCACAGTTCAAACACAGTCAGTTTTATGTAGCTAGAGCAAAATATGAAATACAGATTAAGTCTGAGAAATATAGAAGAATATTTCCATTTGATGAAAAGAAATACATCAAAAACACATGTTTCCTTCTTAATATACCTTTCTCAACAAAAGGCTATACTCTAATGGTAAGAAGTTTCATGACCAGACTTTTTCAGAATGGAAAAGATCCACATTTAGTTTATTTTGTCAGTTTTGATCAAGGCCACCTGCTCACTTCCAGAGTTCTTTAGTTGAAAAACAGTTATTTAAAGTAACCCTGTATTGTACAGAGTCTCTTTAATAATACATCTAGAATTATATATTGATTTTCATTCAAATGGGAGCTCTGGTGGCGTAGTACCTGAGGCTTTGACTGCTAACCATCTTGAACCTATCAGCTACTCCTCAGAAGGAATTTGGGCAATCTACTTCCATAGAGATACCACCTTGAAAACCCAAGGAGTGGTCTTTATGAGCCAGGATCGGCTTGACGGCAGTGAGTTTGTTTGTTTGTTTTTAACCATTAAAATAGACAAAGATTAATAATTCATTTTTCCTAAAAATTTGCTTCATTATATAACTGTAGGGATAATTAATGGAATCTCATGGAAATTGTTTAATGATCCTTTTCTTCCAATTTCAAAAATTTTAAATGAGGAAGCTGCATTTTATTCCAATGTATTTAATAGGGATTTTTACAGGCATCTAGCTAATCGTTGTTACAAGTAAAGAGCCCCTCTTTAAATGTAACTTCCATGCTAGTGGGAGACCAGTGAGCACCACGTAGCCATTGAAGCAGTATCAGGGCAATAACAGAATCTACCAAGGTAGAAACGTATAAGCTACCACTGAACACTCTATTCCCACCTGAGTCCCGTATTTCTCTTCCTATTTACTTTACCCCAAACAGTTTCCATAACAAACACATTAGGTAACAAGGCTAAAACACTCATGCTATTTCTCATTGTTAAGAAACAGGTAGCCGTAATTCATTTCAAATCACATTCCCATAACTAAGGAAACTGGCCAAAATATATGAAAGCAATAATGATTTATTCTCTGTAAGAACAGAGAATCTGATGGACTATTTCATGCAAGGATGACTGGAACTTGGTACATTAGCTATATCTGTGAGATCTACTTTTAGAACAGATTTTGCTTGTTTGAAACCAGAGTATGAACTGATGTTAATCTGCAAATGGAGGAAGTCGTTCATGGCCATCTTATCAAAGCATGGTGTGCATGAATCATCCACCCTTTCATTTTCCAACTCAGCATACCTACCAAGCTTCAGTAACCATTTACTCCAGTCTTAATAAATTTAATGGGTGTTTTGCAAGTACAAAGCCTGTAGGATTGGACACTTCAGGCTAAATATTAACTGAATAATCATGCATATACTTGGAAACTCCAACTAATGGAACAAAGCACAAGTAATCAAGCATTAGCTGTAAAAAAAAAAAAAAAAGTTTATAGGCTAAAAATATCATCTATGTAATCCATCTATGACTTTATAGGATAACTCAAACTAGGAATAATCATCTAAATAAATTCCTGCCAAAGAGAGAAAGCTGATGAGAACTGATCTCTTAGCTTAAGATAATTATGTAAAATAAAAGTGAAGTTTAAAAGAAAATTCTATCAGAGACTCAAAATTCCATTAGAGACTCGAAATTCCATTAGAGACTCAAAATTCCATTATATGTTCAATATAATTTTCTGTCATTTAAACTTGAAAGCAAACAAAAACCTTACAACATGGTAGAAGTTAATGGATTAAGATCCCAAAAATGCCAAGGATAACATTTACACAGACCCTAATATGCACAGTAAGAAGCTCTGGTGGCATAGCCTAAGTCATTTGACTACCAATCAGAAGGTTAGTGGTTCAAACCCCCTAAATCACATTAAAACAATGCTTTGTTTTGAAATTAGTTTCACAATAACTAACTTCACCTTTTTGTCCAGAGTAAACTGTTGGATTAATTCATTGGAAGGAGGATGGGGCAATCTACTTCCATAAAGATTTACCACCTCAGAAACTCAATGATGATCAATATGAATTGGGACCATCTTAATGTCAGTAAGTTTGGTTTGAGTTCAATATAGGGAGCTCTGGTAGCATAGGGGCTAAGACACTTGCCTGCTAACCAGACGGCTGGCGGTTCAAACCCACCAGCCACTCCTCGGAAGGAAGGTTGGGCAATCCTTCTTCCGTAGTGATACTGCCTTGGAAACCCAAGGCGGGGGTCGCTATGAGTCAGGTTTGACTCGACGGCACATAACAACAACAACAACAACATATATAATGTATCAGACGATACATGAAAGACTGTATGTGGAAATAGGAGCATCTCAGATTTAAAATTAAGTAATAATTCAGTGACACTGATTACACTCTTCAACAAGTTGTTGACGAATGTAATCAATGTCACTGAAATAAACATGTAGAAATTGTTGAATCGATGTAGGTTCTCAACACAAATAAATACACACATATTAAGTAATAATAGCAAACACAGCTAAAGGGAAGACATATACATGGAGGAATTTCATTTGAAGTTGTGACCTGGGAAGCAAAGACTTATGGCCAAATTGTGGCTTATCACAGAATTATATGCATGCCAGACAAGCAATGAAAAAAGCCATAAAGGGATATCAACACAGATGGGAAGGAGATAGCTGACTTGCAGGAAACCATGCGGAGTGACAGCTCTGCAGTATCTCCACACCTGATCTGGCAGCAGGGCCTAAGGGGGCTGCACTGCAGCCAAGTCAGCAGGGTCTGTGGGCAGATGTGGCTCTGCATACAAAGCAGTGTGCAGGAAGTGCTGATGCCCAGAAGCCTGCAACACTGCAAGTGGCTGCTCAAAAAGATATATAAAAATGCACATCTTAACTTGCCTGTACTTAACTGCAAGCAAACTACACTTCTATTTGGAAGAAACTTACCAGAACAGCAATGTCTGTCAATAATGTTATGAAAACATTTATTTGACCCTGATCTATGTCGCTCACTAGATTCAACTCTTAAATAATTTATGGAAGTGGAAACAAAATCATTGCTAATTGATTCTAGATGAATTTGGTTGTAGACATTTTACATGTTTAAAGCTACCTGCAATTGTCATCACCTCCCAAATTTGAGTTGATACCCAATACTCAATTTAAGAAATTCACATTAAAACAACGCTTTGTTTTGAAATTAGTTTCACAATAACTAACTTCATCTTTTTGTCCAGAGTAAACTGTTGTTAAAGAAGAGTCCTTCTAAGAATGGTTCCTGGTGGATTTTAAACACACATGAGAAGTACTGAATAACAGAAATTGAAAACCAAGTCCTAGGTAAGATAGAAAATGTGGATGTACCTTCCAGCATCTGGTTAAAAAATTAATTCATTGTTAATGTAAATAGCAAAAGAGTGTTTGGGCAACACTTTTCTCTTATTTGAAAACTTCCTGCTCTAAAACTTTCCCTTAGTTGAACTATTTACTGAACCTAGTTTCCTGCTTTCGGATGACTAAATTGCAGGGAGTTAATCTCAGATTCAGGCCAATTGAGGTCTTCCTGTTCATATCTCCTTTGCAAATGGCGCTTCCTGGGGAAGCTGAAAAACTACCAAATGTTTCACAGCTGAAATTATTCACTGACTGTTGCTTTTTTTTTTTTGGTAATGACAAAATTTTATCCATTTTTGGAAAGATCTGTCATTTTTAGTAAAAAGTAAAAGAAAGTTAAAGGTCCATTACTTTTAACAGCTAATAAACTTATTAAATGTATATTCGATTGTTGAATTAAGCAATTCAGAGATAAAGTATAATCACAAGATTTTCAATGGCTGATCAGTTGATTAATTATGAAATTAGATTTCTATAAATAGCAACTACAAATTCATATCTACCAAGTATAGTCTACCCAAATACAGAATAAAAATATTTTTCTTTAATTAGTCTGTTTTTTAATTTCTTTTCTAATTTTCAATTTCACATCATTAAGGTACAATGGCTACTAAACGATTATTAAACCTCCTAATCCAATAAAGTCAAAGTGGATATCATTTTGAAATGACAGAACTGTAATAATGTCAAATCAGAGATGAGTTACCCAAATTGGAATTTTGCCAGCTCCATTACTGGTTTTAGTATAACAGGGCTTGAATTGTCCTTTTCTGTTGTATTTATTCTAACAGATGGGCAATTAAAAGAAGATTTTTCTCAGAAGTTTAATTCTCTTATTAAATTTCTGATCCAATGTTCTAAGCTGTAAGGTTGACACCAAATTCAGCTTGGTGGCATAATGCCTAAGGCATTTGACTGCTAACTGCAAAGCTGGTGGTTCAAACCCACCAGGCACTCCTCGAAAGGAAGGTTGGGCAATCTACTTCCCTAGTGATACTGCCTTGGAAACCCAAGGAGTTGACTCCAAGGCAGTGAGCTTGGTTTTCTGGGTTTTTTGTTTGTTTGTTTAATAAGGTATGATTTTACTGTTTTACTTAAATTATAAAACCCTTTTTGGTTCAGGACCTCTGGGAGACTAAGAGTTCCCTGACTATTGGCACAGCTACTAAAGATCTGTTGCCCAAAGGAAAGGAAGATCTTGATCAGAGTCAACTTTTAACAAACAAACCTTCGCAATCCTTATTAGCATATCTGTTCCCTTTTACATATGTACCTTCGACTTCTGTTAGCAAACATGTAAGATTGGCTAGAATATCCAATAGACAACAATGCCATACTGTAAAGCTGCCCGTTCAGTATTTTCTCGGAGGAGAGTTTACCACTTGATGAATCATTAGCATCACTTCCTCTAGCACTGATGTTTTCCCTAGGGGTCCCTACTAACTAAGGGCTAATCACCATGTTCTTATTTAGCTCTTGAGTTCCGATTAGATCATAGTTTAAAGTGGATGACTGCAGACTACTAATTCTTACCTTACAACATATTGAACAAAGACAACATACTCAGGAAATAACGTTTTATCTTTCCTTTCAACGAATCCATACCTTGCTACTGTATCATTAAATGAGAAACCATGCTGGGTTTTGCTGTTCAGGGAAAAGATACTAATAAGGCTTTAGTGGCCACATGTGATTACTATGGGAATCCTTAATGGCTAAGTTATTTATAGTCTTTTACCAATTTCAAAATTTGACATAGCATTGAAATAAAAAATCAGATGCAGTTTGATGTTGGTAATGATGTATTATAGGTCAAAGCCACCAAACCTTTATAAAATAATTTAACTGAATATTAGAGATTATTACAAATTTTGTATTTATTTTTTACACAGTTGCAAGACTATTTCTTAAAACCTTTTTGACAAATACTACAATCTATGGATCTGTGTGTGACCAAATAAAGTTGGATTAATTCATTCTAAAATATTGCAATTAGAAGAAAATGGAATGAAAATGGAAGTAAGTGTACAACAAATTAATCAAAGTTAGTTATAACCTTCCAGAAAATCACTTTTTGATTATTTCATTTTAAAAATTACTAACACACATAGACTTGTTTCCTACCATATAAATAAATATATAACTATATATGCATCTGCTCAAAATTTTATATAATACTGTACTACAAATAACACATTATTATATGATATCGCTCTATCTATCTATCTATATATATATATCAAGAGCTCTGGTGCCATAGTGCCTAAGGCATTTGACTGCTAACTAGAAGGCTGGCGGTTCAAACCCACCAGCCACTCCTCAGAAAGAAGGTTGGGCAATCTACTTCTGTAGTTACCGCCTTGGAAACCCAAGGAGGGGTCGCTATGAGTTGGGTCCAACTCAATGGCACACAACAACAAAACAACATATATATATCAGTCTCTCATTTAAATGGATTTAAAAAATGGAGTTTTCCCTCCACAAACTAATGTAGTTATCATAAAATTAATATTCTAAAAAAGTATTATTCTTACTCAGCACATCACAAATCTTGTGAGGTCAAACCTTTCTGAGGGTGAATTTTTCAAAAGAAAACATTAATAATAATATCAGAAACTTGAATTTTAGTTGCAAACTTCGAAATTCCCTTAAATTTCTCATAGTTGCAAACCTGTTGCTGTACGCCACTGAGTCGGTTCTAATTCACGTCACCCCCCTGAGACTGAGGAGAACTGCCTGGGGTTTCCTTGGCTGTGATGTTTGAGGGAACAGATTGTCAGGCCACTCACCCACCAAGTCATTGGTGGGTTCCAAGACCTTTAGGCTAGCAGTCAAGCATTTAACCACTGCACCACCAGGGCTCCTTGGTTGTACGACTCGATCACTTGTAACACAGTGATATTTTACACAATTAAGACAAGCCTTTCATGAAAATTAGTTTCTTTCTCTACTTTCCCCCTACATGTAAAGGAAAAGATCCCATTAGTACAGTCTCCAGCTGCTCTTTCCCGTGACGTCTCTTCCAAGCCCACTAGTGTCTCTAACCAGGTGTCATCTGGTTCCCTTCCTTGTCTCTAGAGAGCATGGCTCCTCTCTACTCCCTACCAATTATAAATATGCAGGTTAGATCATTAACTCACCCCTTTGACTGACGCACTATCTAAACGTACCAGACTGCCTTCTAGAAAACCACTAACAACAGATAGGGGAGGAAGTACTAATTAATCAACCTGAATGTGTAAAGTCATTATTGCCTCCAATCCCTTGGTACCTTCTTCAACTCTCTGAACTATTAAATACCCCACCCCTTTATCCACCTGCAAATCTGACACTTTCATCAGAAAACACAGAAAAAGGGTTTAAACGAAAGAAGAATCTATAAATAAATGCATATGCATACACTTATATTTAAACTCACAAGTTTTCCTTTGACATCTAAGATTTTACAGTTGGAGTCTCAAATTTAAATAGCTGAAAAGTGTACAAAATACAACTGTGAAAATACTTTAAAGAAAAACCTATTAATTTAGTCCATAGATTGTTCACCCCCATGTCTCCACTAGAAGTACAATTGGAAACCCATCAAAGTGTGAAACCAATAAGAGAAAAAGCATGCACTGGAGTTTCCAGGGCTTAATAGATAGATAATAGGTAGGTAGGTAGGTAGGCAGGCAGGTAGATACATAAAGGGAGAGAGAGAGATTGAAGATTGTTAGATAAAAATCTGTGCGAGGACAATTTAATGCTTTAGAACAAAAGGCTATGATTCTCACATTAAAAAAGGCACCAGAGGCCATTGATAAAAGATTTTATTTTGCTCTTGGATTTGAAGTGGCAAAAATGAGATTTGTCTTTTAAGGTAAGAAGTCCTTGGTTGGTGCAAAAGTTGAATGCACTTGGATGCTAACTGAAAAGCTGGGGGTTTGAGTTCACCCAGAAGTAAATGGAATAAAGGGTTGGCAGTCCACTTCTAAAAGCCTGGCCACTGAAAACCTTACGAAGCTGGTTCTACTTGGACATATGAGGGACTGCCATGAGTCTCAATCAACTCAACAGGAACTGGTTTATTCAGATCAGAGGGTTCACTCAAGTTGCTTGCCAATTCAGTGACAAAGTTTATCATTCCAGGTAGTTTTCAGAAATACTGCACAGGAAATGAGACATTCTGATATACAAA
Organism: Orycteropus afer afer; assembly: GCF_000298275.1. Taxonomy (NCBI): domain Eukaryota; kingdom Metazoa; phylum Chordata; class Mammalia; order Tubulidentata; family Orycteropodidae; genus Orycteropus; species Orycteropus afer. The sequence goes on along the minus strand of NW_006922101.1, from coordinate 625,880 downwards.
TGCCATGTTGTTGTTGTTATGTGCCATCGAGTTGTACCCAACTCATAGTGACCCCTCTTTGGGTTTCCGAGGCAGTATCACTACGGAAGTAAATGCCATACTATTTCTCTTTCTACTTACACTCAGGTACCTAAATCCATACTAAGTGCCTACTCTCATTTCCTTTAAGTAACCTCTTCTTAATTGCAACGGAAATTCCACCAAGTGAACCATACATGCAGGAATACAGAGGAGATAAAAGATCAAACATTCAATCAGATCAATTGTGAGCCTTAAGTGGAATGTATATCCTTTAGGACATTGGTCCTCATCTTACATAACAAAAATAATTTGGTAAAACCTAAGCCTAATGTTCCAAGATTAACACATTTCATTTACACACTTCATGTCTTTCAATGTCATATAAAGATTTAACAGTAGCATTTATTTTTATTTCTTTGAAAAATCTGCAGTCATGATTTGATTGGACATTTTTGCATAGATAAACATATTAGAGTAAATTAAAAATTATAAACATTTTAAGATAATAAATTCTTCAAATATTATTTAAAATTAGAATGTAATTAAAATTACAAGGATGGCTCACTGATGTTCACAAAAATTAAATTTATAATCTAGCATTCTCATTCTGCATACCTTTAAACATTTTGAGTAGAAACTTTCTAAAACATTTTTCTGAATTCCAAAACAGAGGCTACATGAAGACTCCATGATCATTATAATTGCTGTTGCCTGATACCAATGAAGAATGTGTAACTGTACATATGGAGGCAGACAACGATAATGCCATTATGTTGGTGGTGACAGCTGCCATAGACTCACCTCTGCTTCATGGCAACCTTATGTATAATAGAAGGAATTGTGCCTGGTCCTGTATCATCTTCATAAGTGTTGGCATGTTGCAGTTCATCACTGTCTATTACATGAATACATCTCGCATACGGTCTCTCTCACCCTGTCTGGCCTTCTATTTCACCAAGTACAGTGTCCTCCTCCAGCAATTGATTCCTCCTGATGATATATCCACAGAAGCCCTTGTGGCACAGTCATTAACCCCTCAGCTGCTAACCGCCAGGTCAGCAGTTCAAACCCACCAGCCTTTCCATGGGAGAAAGATGTAGCAATCTGCTTCCATAAAGACTTACAGCCTTGGGAATACTATACTCATTGCTGTCTAGTTGGATCCAACTCACAGCAAACCCTCCTTAAGTTTCTGAGGCGTTATCACTATGAAAGTAGATTGCTCAATCTTCCTTCCAAAGAATAGCTTGTGGCTTTGAACTGCCAGCCTTCTGGTTGGCAGTCAAATGCCTTAGGCACTATGCCATCAGAGCTCCCTTGAAATATTATGGGACAGTTCTAATTTTTCCTATACATTCACTGTGAATCAACTAGAATTAACTTAATGGAAACAGAGTGTGTTGGTTTGGATTATAGGTCCAAAACAAGCCAGTCAGATAATGGCTGTTTTAATTCACAAGGTCTTAAGAATTTTTAGAAGTAGACCACAAACTGCCAAAAGAACTAACAGATCTGTCCTGGAGGAAGTGCACCCGAAATGCCCCTTGGAAGCAAGAATGGCCAGATTTCACTTCACCTACTTTGGTCATGTTGTCAGAGGGGACTATTTCCTGGAGAAGGATGTCATGCTTGGTAAGGTGGAGGGTCGACAAAAGAGGGGAAGGCCTTGGATGAGATGGATTGAAACAGTGTCTGCAACAATGGGCTCAAGTATAGCAAGGATCATGGAGCTGGTGTGGGATTGGGCAGTGTTTCGTTCTGCTGTGCATGGGGTCGCTATGAGTAGGAAACGACTCTACGGCACCTAACAACAACAACCTGGTCTTTCTTCCTCGTGTGCCTTAATCTGGAAGCTCCACCTGGTATCTGCCTACCAAGCATGACCCTGGTATTTGAAATACCTGTGATATAGCTTCCCACATCACAGCAAGATGCAAGCTACCAGCGTACAACAAATTGACAGATGAGTGGTAGATTTTCATGATAGCTGGATATATTTACTACTGCTGTAAGAACACATACGTGTATTCCTCTACATCATATGCATATGCTGTTGTTAGGTGCCGTTGAGTCCCCTCTGACTCATAGCAGCCCCATGTACAACAGAATGAAACACTGCTCCGACCTGCAATAGCTTCATAATCCTTGCCATGCGTGAACCCATCATTGCAGCCTCTCTGTCAATCCACCTTATTCCTTCCCCTTTTTGCTGACCCTTATACCAAGCATGTTATTCTTCTCCAGGGAATGGTCCCTTCTGACAACATGACCAAAGCAAGTGACATGAACTCTGACAATTCTCGTTTGTAAGAAGCATTCTGGCTGCACTTCTTCCAAGAAAGATTTGTTAGTTCTTCTGACAGTCCATGGTGCTTCCTCTATTCTTCACCAACACCTCAAGTCAAAAGCATCAGCTCTTCTTCTGTCTTCCTTATTCACTGTCTTGCTTTCACATGCGTATGAAGTGACTGAAAATACCATGGCTTGGGTTCTGCTCACCTTAGCCTTCAAAGAGATATCTTTGTTCTTCAGCCCCTTAAAGAGATCTTTTGTAGTAGATTTGCCCAGTGCAATACGACATCTAATTTCTTGACTGCCACTTCCATTGGTGTTGACTATGGATCCAAGTAATACGAAATCTTTGCTGACTTCAATCTTTTTTCCATTTATCATGATGCTGCTTATTGGTCCAACTATGCATATATGTCTTGCTAATCCCTCATCTTTTGACTACTAATTGTCTGCTTTAATCGTTTTAGGAGTGGGGAAAAAAAAAGGCATATCTGGTAGCATCACAGACTAAATGAAAAAAATAAAAATCACATTGTGAATGAGGAATCGGGTATGAGTGAATTATGTGAGGTTTCAAACATATTCTCGAGAGCACCTTTTTGTTACCTGCTGCTCTTTCATTTCAGTTGTTTCTAAATTTCATTTTCATTCCAAATAGTAAAGGTTATGCAGTGAATTAATGTTAAAGTGTGTAAATGTACAAAATGCAAGTAAGTATTTATAGCAAAGCAAAAAAAAAAAAAAAACAGAGCAAACAACCAGTATGCTAGCAGTGCAATTTCCCTTCTTCTCTTTCAAATGGGAGCTTAGGATATTGAGGCCTTGTTTCATCATTAATGAAAAGGGATTTGAGAAATACTGGGATCAAGAACATAACTGATCCTGAAATCCCAGGCTAAAAGAGCCCCCTGGGGTTGCATTTCTTACTTCTGACTAGACAGCTATACCCATGAGGTAACAGCTGTATTTGGAATAATGCTGTGATTTACTGACTTAGATGAATGTACCCTCACCAGTGAAAGAAATGTCTAAGTCTCTATGTTTATTTTATACATGAATATGCGAGTTTACATAACCAAATTTAAGGGATCTGTTGGTTGGGCAATCTACTTCCATAGTAATACCACCTCAGAAACCCAGGAGGGTTTGCTATGAGTAGGGTCTGACTCGACGGCACATAACAACAGCTTGACTTTGTACAGACCAGTAGGGTTCAAAGAAATCTTACTCACTCACGAGCCACTGTATGCTCAAGAACAGAAATTAAAGGTTTCAAAATAATATACACATTTTAAGCCAAATATAATATATTCAAATTGTTGTTTTCCATGTATCTGTGTCCTTCTCATTAAGGCGAGTAATCAAGTTTGGAACATTCTGATTGTATGCAGATTCATCCTAATGACAGGTAAACAAGAATCCAGTAAATAGATTCTGCTTATAATGCACAAGAGAAATAATGTGTTTGTTTGATTTTGTGTTTGTTTTAATTCCACATTTTACAATTGCCTTTACAATTCCAAAGCACTTGCTGCCTTAATCTGAACATCTAATGCAATTCAATCCAAGACAGTAATAATAGAAGACAAATGTTTTCCATTAAAAATAATATTTTCTGGTCTTTGAAAGTCCTCAAGGGGTAAACCATTTTAATTTAATGGCTGCAATTGATTTTCAAATATTCAGCAATATTAAAAGCAAAGAGTTTTTTTTGTTTTGTTTTGTTTAATAATCAACCAAGTTAGAAGTAAAATAATTGAAGATGTTCACACCATGACTACAGGAAGCAAGGAAGAGTAAATAAATTCTGACGATAACTTTCTTTGAAAAATAGTTATCTAAGAGTCTTGCCCTTGTAAAGCTGTAGCTTTTAAGATTTTATTGCACACTGGGCCAGTTTAGTTATTTATTTATTCCCTCGTATATTTTAGATAATGAAAAAATATTCAGCAAATGCCTTTTTTATAATATGAGTTATAAAGTTTCCATCGCCTCAGGAAGAAAACACTAATCGTAAGAAATGTAAAATGCTAAGAAAAGTCATTTATGTAAAATTTGAGAATTTTCATGATGCACAATTTCCATTTCCATTTCTCCCAAATTTCAAGGGTGCTTCTTATTACAGTTCTGGCAGGTTAGGCGGCATAAAGATGTTGCTGGCAAAAATAATAGGATCACTTTTGATTTCCCTTTTATATTTATGCCAAACAGTCCATGAACATGCATGTTCAAGTCCCTAACATCAGAAAGCAACATGCATTTCATTTATCTGCACAAGAAAAAAACTAAAAAAGCATAACGTTGAGGAGAGTAACCCAGGGATGGTTAGCAGGTTTGCTCTGGGATCAAAAGAAACTCTGTTTGTCTCAATTACTTGCTTTGAGACTTTGGTGAAAACACCTTCTAACACTGGAGTGTTTTGTTTTTGTTTTCTTTTTATTTTCCTACCAGACAGGAATAACATGGTGGTTGTGGTGCTGTTAGTTGTGGCTGAATCACCCCACCCTCACCCCATTCATGGCAATCCCATGCATAAGGGAACTAAATGAAGCCAGGTCCTGATGCATCCCCATGACTGGTTGCAGACTGGACTGTTTGTGATCCATAGGGTTTTCACTGGCTGATTTCAGAATTTGATTGCCAGACCTTTCTTCTAAGTTCATTAAGTCTGAAAATACCACTTAAACCATTTCAGTATTTTCCAGCCTTTCAAATTCATAAGTATCTGTTGTTCGACCATGGGTAGAACAACATCCAGTAGGATTTCTAAATAAAAATACTTTACACTTTTATACTTTTCTACCCCAAACTCCTCCACTAACAGAAGAGTTGGAGCTGCACATGAGGTGCACTGGCCAGGAATTGAACCAGGGTCTCCCAAATGAAAGGCAAAAATTTCACCACTGAGCTATCACTGCCTCCAGAAATAGCACTCCTACCTCATAACCTTCTCACATGGACGCTGTAATATAACGGATTTAAGAACTTATCTTGGTGTCAAGTACAATGTAAACATTAAAAACAAAAAACATATTCTTAGAGCTAAGAGATTGAATTTGGTCATTTCCACATGTCAAGTTTATTTACTAGATTTAAACAATCCTCTAAAGTCACCACCCACATGTGATTAGAAAGCACCTGGAATGAAGCCGGTCTGAAACAAGATGATGGGCTGTAACTGTAAAACACTGGATTACAAAGATTTCAGGTCAGAAAAGTGTAAAATGTCTCATTAACAGATTTTATATTAAATTTTGAATGATAACATTTTGGTTTGAATAAAATATATTACTAATGTTAGTCTGTTTCTTTTCTTCTTTACTAATGGGGCTACCAGAAAATTTAAAATCCCATATGTGGCTTGCATTACGTCTCTATTGGACAGCACTACTCAAAAATATTTCTCAGGAGAATGACCCAGGGTGTTTTTTTAAAAAAAAAAAAAAAAAATGCAAGTGTCTTTTCCATGCCTGGTATGTATCAATGGAGAACTACATTTCCAAAAAGTCCACTAATGAAATCTTTCACATACAGAAATTTGAAAACCATTGCTCTGCGGTTTTAGGTGTTGCCAAGAATGTAGTCTCACCCAAAACTTCTATGTAGAAACATGTGGCTATTCTCCTTTAGTGTGAAACAAGCAGGGGGCGGGGGGGGTGGCGCTTTTAGATAGCACTTCTTTAAGCAAGCACCCAAACACATGGTCAATCTCAAGGTTAAAGGAATTTACAGACACCTCCTTTTTCAAATGGAGTTGAAGCATCTGGAGTTTTCAAAAACGTAGAGTGCAAAACAAACTACAAAGAGGATTCTAATGATAGATCAACAAGAATCCAGTAAATAGACTCTGCTTATATTGCACAAGAGAAATAATGTGTTTGTGCATGTGTTTTACTTCCACATTTTACGACTGGCTTTATAATTCCAAAAATTTTAAAGCGTAACAGTTCCTATGATCTATGTCTGGATGTATCTCTATATAAGAAACACAGTTCATCTGGAAAAGGAGGGAAATTGAAACCACTCCCAGTGCCATCAAGTTGATGCCCCCTCACAGAAACCCTTCAGGACAGAGGAGATCTGTCACAGAGGGTTTTCAAGGCTGTAAAGGTCTACGGAAGCAGACTGCCACATCTTTCTCCCCTGGAGAGGCCGGTGAGTGGTTCCACCACCATTCAGTTAGCAACCGAATGTTTTCATCATTATGCCACCAGAGCTCATTAAAAGCAGGAGAGGAGGGTCAAAGTAAAGGGATCCCTTACTGAGTTGTTATTAGGTACCATCGAGTCAGTTCTCATTCATAGCAATCCTATGTACAACAGTGAAACACTGCCCAGTCCTCGTTGAATAGAGGTTATCAAGTGTGCTCAGTTGGGAGGACTCTTGGTATCAGAGTGTTCTGGGAGGAGTACTAAGGCATAGTGAGTTAATGTAACATAATTAAGCAGAAAGAACAATTTTACTTATAGAAAAATTAATACATTAAAGTTATGTAATATAAAACCTTACAACAAACATGTGCATATAAAAATATATTGAACTAATTACCTAAATTTTCCCATTCATATTATAGCAGAAGTTCACTGGCTGTTTATTCGATGTGTGTGCTTTATTCCATCACCTGCCAGACGCAGAAAATAAGTAATAACAGGCAATAGAAAACCAAAAACCAAACTCACTGCTGTCAAGTCAGATTCGACTCATAGTGACCCCTCCTTGGGTTTCCAAGGAGGTATCTCTATGGAAGTAGATTGCCCAATCTTCCTTCTGAGGAGCAGCCAGTGGGTTTGAACCACCAGCCTTCTGGTTAGCAATCAAATGCTTTAGGCACTATGCCACCAGAGTTCCCGAAGGCAATAGAAGGATAAGTAAATAGTACAGAAGAAAAAAAGAAAAAATTTACATGCATTGATTGTTTTTTTTTTTCTGCAAATTAGGAGGAAAAAAAGAAAAGATTAGTATTTTAGTCTCGATACAGACCAGCTCAATTTAATTTCCAAATATTCTCAGAACCACTGGTCATCAGTCAATCACTGATCAGGTGAGAAATCAGAAGATTCCTTCTAATGGAGTCAAAAGTTGACCCAGCAACTTCTTGGATCCCTGGAAAGTGAGGAGAAGACTTGGGCAAGGAAAAACTAGAAGCCTAAAAAAAAAAAGAAAGTCACAACTCTGAGAAAACAGTGTAGAACTACTACCCGATGGAATGGACAGGGATAGAGGGTGGATAGGGCAACCTCCCTAAGTATTTTGAGGAGTAGTTGGTCTCCTTCCCCCTCATTTCTCCCACTTCCTTACTCCTTAATGCCCCATTCTTTCACCAAGAGCTGTGAAACAGATATTGTGGGGGGAATTTTGCCCTGAGGTGTCACATGTATGTAGAGACCCTGGGGACTACCGGCCTTCACAAGCAGAGAAACAGCGGAACTAATAAAACTTAAAGGTAATTTTCACCTTTAGTTTTTCACTTGTTAGATTCAGATAGTAAAATAGTTTTGGTTTTTTTTTTTCTTGTTATTGTTTGGTACTGTGGCCTCCTGTTTCCATCGTAGAGAGGTGATACAAACTTCTGAAGGAAGAGCCTATTGAAAAGATTGCCCTAGGTTTCATGACTGAGGGTCAAGGGTGAGTTGAGGGATGCTCAAACCAAGAAGAAAAGGACTAGTAAACTGCTTCCATTAAAATTAAAGCCAAGAAAATCCTATGAAGCAATTCTATCCTGTAAGACATGGGGCTGCTATGAGTCGAGGGCAGCTAATGACAGCAACAAGTTACTCTTAAGGAATTTAAAAGATATTTCATTTAAAGTAATCATATTTGCTTAGAAAATCTTTTGAAAACAATTATATATGTATATTAAAATAGATTTCATATATTTTAATATATTTCTTTACATCTCAACAAAACTGTAGCTAAGATACAAGAAAAAAATATATACAGACTGATTTTTTTCCTCCTTTCACACAAAGACAGATGTCTGGCATGCAATAACTTAATATTCAAGCTCCATCTTTTCACTCTTCCTGGAAAATAGGAATCATTCTCCATAGAACACAGATTGGCATAAAGTTGGCTTCTTGATTAAATTCCTTTTGTCTTTCAAAGATCCTTTATTTTCAAGATTTCCACCCAATTTGAGGAAACTCAATACCCTCTGTGGGAACAGAAAAACACTGCAGCTTAAAATAAGTATGTAACTGCAACAAGGAATTAAGATAGAGAATGCAACAGAATGCTTTCTATGCCAATGCACAAAGAAGAATGCTAGCATTCTTGATAGGACCACTTTACAAAGATGTCTCAATGAAATAAAATGATAAACATCCAAAAAACAAACAAAAATTTATCTATATGGACTATAAGGAGCTCTGGTGGCATAGTGCCTAAGGCATTTGATTGCTAACCAGAAGGCTGGCAGTTCAAACCCACCAGCCACTCCTCGGAAGGAAGACTAGGCAATCTACTTCTGTAGTGACACTGCCTCGAAAACCCAAGGAGGGGTCAGTAGGAGTTGAATCAACTCAAGGACAGTGAGTTTTTGTTATATGGATTATAAATCCCAAGAAATATAGCTACTTAATTATATAGCTAACAAATAATTCTCAAATAGCATACTCTCTTCTTTCAGAGTTTAAAAAGCATATAAAAGTTATTGCCATTGAGTTGATTGTCTGACAGTGACCCTATAGGACAGAGTAGAATTGCCCCAGAGGATTTCCAAGGTTGTACATTTTTATGGAAGCAGACTGCCACATCTTTCTGTCATGCAACAGCTGGTGAGTTCAAATCACCAAATTCTGATTATCAGCCCAGGTCTTAACCCATGAGCCACCATATAAAAGACTAATAATCAGTCCAAAATGTTAAATTATCCTGGTGCGATTCTTTGTACCTTTTTTTTTTTTTTTCCTTCTTTTCCCCTTCCTATCAATTAAAAAGGATAAGTTAATTTTCCCTTCCTATCCCTTAGTGCCCACACACTGCTATACCATTGCAGATGAAGATGTGGTTCTTATCATTGAGTATTATAATGGGAGGGAGAGGAGAGTTGAAGAAGGCTCAACCAAGAGAAATAAAATCCAAACTTTTTGAGCCACATGAATTGTAACCAAAAATATTATGTAGGATGTAACTTTCTTCTTATATATATGAAAATGAACTACAGTATCAAGAGCCTTCAAAATTATTTTCAAAGCCAAAGTCACAAATTTACCAGTGGTAACTGCTCAAAACAGCACTTGAAGGTAGATGTTTTAACTTCTACAAATTTTACCACCTGCCTGCCAATCTCCCAATGGCTTTCCATTTTATGAAGAGTAAAACCCAATATTCTTAACGATGCCCTAGGAGGCCCTACACAATCTAACCCTTGGTTCTCTCTGACCTCACTGCCTAATAATCTCTCCCTTCACTTGCTCCCTCTGGCCATAATGGTCTCCCAAGTATGCCATGCATTTTCCCAGCTATGAGCTCTTATCCTTGCTGTTCCTTCTGCCTGGAGAGATCCTAGATAGTCACATGGTTCCCTTCCCCCTCTACTTTGTTCTTTCACAAATTGCACTTTCTTAATAAAGCCTTTTATGAGTGTCTATTTAAAACTGCAGCCTTCATTGCCCACTGCCACTCTTTCTCTCTTATCTCTGCATTGGTGCTTGCATTACAATGGTCACAGCTAACTACTACTTTGCTTATTTATATACTTGTATCCATCCGTATCCCTCTACTACCATGTATGTTTCATGTGAGAAAAATGATTTTTACCAATTCTTTTCTTTGTCATATCCCACAATGTTCAATAGAGCCTGGCACACGGCATGACATATATTTATTAAATGAATATTTTTGTTTTCATTCATTAGTCTGCTCACTCAAGTCATTCAAAAAGCTTTTGTAAAAGCCCACTCTCTATTGGACATTGGGTATTCAATGATAAATTAGACATAGTCCTTCATCTTGAGAAGGTCACTGTATTGCAGGAATAAGCATATAAAAATTAATTTCAATGAAAAGTGATTAGTATAAGTTGACTAAAGACTATAGGAAGGAACATAACTCATTTAGTGTAGGAAGTAGGCAACACAACATGCAGGAAATGACATTTGAACTAAGTCAGGGAATATGAGTATGTTTCTAAGGAATGGAGAAGGATCAAAGTACATTTCTTACAAAGGCAAAAGGCATGTACAAAGACATTGGAGCTGATAAAGGGAATGTACTGCTAACAAATAAATAGTTTAGTGTGGCTAGAGTAGAGATTACTTGGGAAATAAGTCACAAAGCAAGAATCTCAGTTGCTAAGGAAATGTCCATCCTACTCATCAGTCTTCACTTTGTCTTATGGGATGCTACTGAAGGTTTTTCCACAGGGAAGCAACCTAGGTGATCTATAAGGCACGATCTATTTTTTAGAATGGAAACTCAGAAGTCAATCTGAAAGGTAAATGGTCTGTGGACAAGTCGGAAAAAGAAGCAGAGCAATGTGTTGGGAAAAGGGAGCTAATGAATTCAATTTTGCACGTATTACATTAAGACTCGAGAGACATGCAGATATAAAAACCAACAGCCATTTGAAAGTAGAAATTCTCTGATAGGCGGTCACTATTAAAATAAGACAGAAGTAACTCTCAAAGGAAATTCTGGAAATGCCAATCTTGAAGGTCTGAACAGGTGAAAAAGACAAGGAAATACTCAACAAGATTGGGATATAAACAGGATATAGTGACAGTTATCATTACAAGTGCTGGGACTAGAGTATCATAAAAAAAAAAAAAAAAAAAAAAAAAACTTGCTCCTTAAGGCTAAGAGATTCAAGCTTTTCATTCAGAGAAAATTTAGCAAGAACAGTTATGCAAGAGGATTGGGACATAATCCAGAAAGTAGTAAGTAGGCAGAGGGGCAACAGGGACATGAAGAAAGGAACAGAGTGAGTTAAAGATTCCATTTTATGAAAGTAGGGCTATGGAGAAGTAGGTACATTTTAAGATGCTAGAGAACTGAGAATAGGGTAGGGAAAACTGGTTGATAAAGAGAGAGATTGAACAGAGGACAGATAATGGTTGGTGAAGCAATGTATTAGGAGAAAGACAGGAGGTGGTATGATGAACAGGAGTGAAGAAATCAGTGTTGGAAAACCTTTCTTCTTTTAATCTGGCATAGAAACATGAAAGATAAGAATTTCTAATGTAATATGGAATTTCTACATAATATAATGGTTAAGATAAAGGTTTCTAATTATAAATAACATGTTAAAATCCATTTTTACCATTTACTAGATGAATGTCACTGAACAAGTTACTTAACTTCAGTGTACCACAGTTTTCTCACCTTCCTGGATGGTTTGAATTCCTTACTCACAGAGTGGGTGCGAGGATTGCATTATTTAAACCTCCCCTTAAGTTCTTAGAACAGGGTCTGGCATTATTCAGTTTCCACATACATACTTCTTGACAAAATAGCTGAGGAGGGCAAAGATGGTTTGAGACTTCAAACCCAGAAGCCTCTTCTGTGTGTGTTTGTGTGACTGTTGTTGTTGTTGTTGTTATGTGCTGTCGAGTCGGACCCCACTAATAGCAACCCCTCCTTGGGTTTCTGAGGCAGTATCACTATGGAAGTAGATTTCCCCCATCTTCCTTCCAAGGAGTGGCTGGTGGGTTTGAACCGCCAGCTTTCTGGTTAGCAGTCAAGTAAGTGCCTTAGGCACTACGCTGACTAGCAGTGAAGAAATAGTGCAATGAGCACTTAGCAGCTTTCAGTGTCTGATAAGAAGTCTGTTTATAACATATTTTCACATATAAACTTCTCTAGATGTAAACAATTAGAGGTAGAAATTAAACTATGTCAAAGCCTCTGGCTACTGCCAACAGATAATGATTACTTTATATTGCAATAAAGTTTTTAAAAATTCTGTGTGTGTGTGTGTGTGTGTGTGTAAACAGCATTTCAGGACATAAATTATTCATAAATAAAGAAGTATCTGTAATTTAAAACACTTGTTTGTTTTTAATTTCTAGTATCAACCATATTTGAGCTTTTTTCTCCCTATTAACATAGGGAGCTCTGGTGGGGTAGTGCCTAAGGCATTTGACTGCTAACCAGAAGGCTGGCGGTTAAGACCCACCAGCCACTCCTTGGACGGAAGGTTGGGCAAAATACTTTCATAGTGACACTGCCTTGGAAACCCAAGGAAGGGTCCCTATGAGTTGAAATCAACTCAAAGGCAGTGAGCTTTAAGATTATAGATGAGGAAAAATGCTATGAAGTGTTAGGTGAGGTCATTGAATAATTTTAAACAGGAAAAAAAAAGCTGTGGAGTCACACAGTCCTGGGTTCCAGCCCAGCTCTCATGCTTACGTATCATATTATGTATGGCAAGTTACTAAACCCTAAGGCTCAATATCATCTCCGAAGAAAACCATCTGGACAAATAAGCAGCATCACGATAAATGGAGAAAAGTTTGAAGTTGTCAAAGATTTCATATTTCTTGGATCTGCAATCAACATCAATGGAAGCAGCAGTCAAGAAATCAGATGTTGTATTGCACTGGGCAAATCTGCTGCAAGAGATTTCTTTAAAGGGCTGAAGAACAAAGATGCCTCTTTGAAGACTTAGGTATGCCTAACTCAAGCCATGGTATTCTCAGTCACCTCATATGCATGTGAAAGCAGGACAATCAATAAAGAAGACAGAAGAAGAGTTGATGCTTTTGCGTTGTGGTGTTGCTGAAGAATACAGAAAGTACCATGGACTGTCAGAAGAACTAACAAATCTGTCCTGCAAGAGATACAACCAGAATGCTCCTTGGAAGCAAGAATGGCCAGACTTTGTCTCATCTGCTTTAGTCATGTGGTCAGAAGGGACCACTCCCTGGAGAAAGATATCATGCTTGGTAAAGAAGAAAGCCCTCAACCACATGGATTGACACAGAGGCTACAATGATGGGCTCAGATATAGCGAGGATTGTGAGGATGGCGCATGACTAGACAATGTTTCATTCTGTTGTTCATGGGGTGGCTATGAGTCAGAGCTGACTTGACAGCACATAAGCAACAACGACAACAAGAAAACTGACGTTAAAAAAAATCCATCAGCACTGTAAGGAAATTACATAATCACCCTAAATATATCTGACACACTGTCTGGTATATAATGGATTCTCAGTCACTATGGATTTTTTTATATCTCATTAGAAATAAAATGACTTGTACCATCTAAACATTACCAAACAATTTTGTGTACTCATCAGAATCTTAACCACTTATCATGAATTACAATTTAATTCATAACTTTTGCAAGCATAAAACAACTTTGACTCCAAACAATCTAAGGGGAATCAATATATCATAATATTTAAAAAGAGAAATGGAAAATAATAAAGTGTTAATTTCTGTTCATATCACTGGGACTGCATGAATATTACAACATCCTTCCTTTTCCCTTGATAAATCAGGTAACTAGACAATGTAAATACATATCTGACTCTAAAGGGTTGATTTAAAACAGTTACATACCAGACTGAATTGAAAATAAAATGATAAAATCCTTTAAAAGTATATCCTTATATCATATGAAAAGTGATGCATCTCTTCAAATGTCTTACATACTTCCCTGAATAGTATCATCATGTGACCCTAATTATTTTTATAGTCATAGAAGTATCTTGACTCTGACAAGATTTATTTTTTCCAACTAAAAGTCCCTATATTGGATGTGAATTTCATTTGTATTAACTCTTACCCTTTAGGACCTTAAATTCATGACATTTGCAAGCAAAAATCACCATTGATCCTAAACAACCTAAAATAAATCTATACATCATAGTATCTGCAGAGAAGGAGAAAATAATAAAGTGAACCATGTTTCTTCCCATGGCTGAGACTGCATGGGTATGACAACTTCCCTCCTATTCACTTGATAAATGACTTGTGAATGTTCTACAACTTGTCTGATAAGGAGCTATCCTCATCTCAGGACAAGTGGTAGTAGGTCATGGTAAAGGCTAAGAGTAACTCCTGCCTCTGCCTCCTTGCTCAAGAAAAAAAAATCACTCAGTGTTTGCACCAAATCTTGATGGTTTTGAGTAAGTAAGAATGAACTAATAACCACTTCAAAAAGATTTCAATTTAAATTAGCACAGATTGCCCCAAATGACTCCAGTTTGACAAGTCTGTGTTTCAAGCTGGAGTTTCTAGTTATCCTATAAACAATACACTTCAGAAACTGGACAGTGATGTTATATGTTTGGTAGTTTCTATTACCATTAACACTACTGCATAAAAGCAAGGTTTTATGAGTACATTTCAAAGTACTCAAGCATAATTCTGGTTTATTTTAAACTAGAAATAGAAAAATCCATCTCTTCTAATGTAATTCCTTATTTATATGTGCAATGAAAATGCAGAACGCACTCTGGGAAGTACTTCTTTGGGAGAAGTAACTGGAAGAAGCTAACGACTTCACAAATTTTGTTTCCAATTCATCACGTATATAATTATTCATCTCAAATTAGAAAATAATCCCCACAACAACAGGAACGTAGCCAAAAATAGTATAGGTGTTTAATAAATATTTGCTGAATGATAGAAGAATCAATTTGCCCTTTAACAGAGCTGGGCGGGGGGGGGGGGGGGGGGGGGGGGAGGGTCTTTCCCATGGAAATCTCATTCAAATTTAGCCTAACCCTGGTGTCAAAAGTCCACAGGTTCATGAGATGCCAATTTGCCTGGCATGCTACTGCTAGTCTCAGCACATTAAGTGTCTACCTGAGCAAGTCAGTCTCATTGTTGCTTACAGTACTCTTTCACACATCAACTTAGTACATTTTACAATTTATTGGAAAACATTGAATGATTTTTGTTAATTTAACCACTCAGGAAAACATGGTGTTCTCAGAATAGAACAATCTTGTATAAGCTGAGGGATTCTCATTTTACGCCCTTATCGATAGAACAGAGTTGTAAAGGTTATCTCTTCTTTTACAGTTAAAGACACTTGAAGGGAAATGAGATATATACCAGAAATGAAGAATCTGTATGGAGGAGTTAAGAAAAATTCTCTGACCTTGTCTTTTATAGGGCCCATTATTGTTTATAATGACTTAAAGAGTGGCCCAGGCATGATGCTGACATTTATAGTATTTTATTTCCCATACTGGCCAGCTCAGAAGTACTCTACTTTTATTAATATATTTTAATCAAAGGTTCCTGGAATTTGAACACTTTGTATTCCTTTCAGAACTTCCCAAAATCCATGACACCAATTTCAAATGCTCCCATTTTAAAGAGTAATATTTTAAATTCAGTTACAGTAAGGTGTCATTTACTTAGTCTTTGGAGGATGAATTACCAGTTAACATTTAAGTATCTGTTATGTATATGGAGTCAACCACTTTTATTCACAAATGTCAAGCCATTTTCAGGGATTCTCCACTCAAAACCAAGAAGATGAGGGGAAGACAAGAGACTGGTTGTATGAGCACGTGGGTTAAGGTTCTATAACTAGCTTCAGCAATCACCATTAATTACTGAGATCTTAACTTTACTGAAGAACTAAGACTCAGTAAGATATGAAGAAAATGTCAGTAGCCAAAGAAGCATCTGCATTGTTTAATTTCTGTACTTTTAACATTCCTCACATTCATACCAAAAGATAGCTTTGGCTATTATTTTGAGAAGTGGGAATATGGAGTTTAACTACTCAATAATCATGTAGTTTTCCTTTCATGCTTTAGGTTTAGGACTAAAGAGAAGAGACACCAGGAATTGGTGTAACCCTCTTCCTTTGGCATCAATTCTTTGGTTTGCAGAAGTGTTGGAAAAATTGATGGCCCTGCTCTACCAGGACAATGAACCCGTCTAAGTTTTCTAGTTCTGGTGTAACAGAAATACTACAAATGGGTGATTTTAAAGAATTGTCTTCCACAGGGAAGAGGTAACTATGGAGAAGAAGTGGCAAGAGAGCTGTTGCATTGTGGAAACTTGCAGTCAGTGGCATGAGACAAAGTGTATGTGAACTGGTATGGAAAATGAATTTGCTCTGTAAACTTTCACACAAATCACAATAAAAATTTAAGAAAAAAAAAATTGCCTTCCTGTGTGTGTAGGCCTTAGTAGCTTATCTGCCCTTTGTATATCTCAGAAGTAATTAGATTTACAATCCACCCCACTAAAGTATGGTCTAATTAACACAAAGAAGAAAAGTCCATTTCTAAACAGGATTACATCTACAGGTATAGGGATTAGGATTCTAATACATATTTTAGGGGACACAACTTCATCCTAAGAGAAGCCAATTAGAAAAGAAAAGAAAAAAAAAAAAAAAAAAGCCAGCATTAAAAAGGTAGCTACAGATGAGTGGAACAGCATAAACTACCTACCATGATGTGTTTTCTTTTTCTTCAAAGAAAAACACGTCATTTTAATTTCACCTCTCATATGAATTAGAGAACAGACCACATCCTAACCTCAAAAACACTTATAACAAAATGCATACTATTTCAAAAGAGGGGAAAATTTCATTTTAAAAATTGTAAGGGGTAGGAAGATAAGTAAAAATATTTTCATTAATTCTATTCTTTAAATGTTTGCTAGGCAAATAGGAGATATGCAAATCGATATCACATGAAAAAATATAAACCAGAAAACCAAACTCATTGACGTCAAGTCGGTTTCAACTCATAGTGATCCCTCCTTGGGTTCCCAAGGCAATTATTTCTACAGAAGTAGAATGCTCAGCCTTCCTACTCCTGTGTAAAAATATTTACTGAAGTTCTTTCAAAAGCTAATCAACTAGCCAACAGTGAGCCTATCATATCAATTCAAAAGCATTTCTAACAATCTACAAAACACCTTGCTTAATTCTGTGGGGGGCACATAGATAAGTAAGTCATGTAGAGACCAAGAAAAATATGTAAATATTCACATTCAAAAAGCATTAAATTTACAAACATTACGTAAGATGAAACTTGAGTCTCGGTTTACTCCTCGCTTACAGAAGATGGCGAGACTTCTTCCCACATTCCTTGGACATATTATTAGGTAGGATCAGTCCCTGGAGAAGCACATCATCCTTGGTAAAGTAGAGAGTCAGCAAAAAAGAGGAAGACCCTCAACAAGATAGGTTGACAGGTTGCCTGAAAAAAAATGGGCTCAGATATAGCAACGATTGTGAGGGTTACGCAAGGCTGGGCAGTGCTTCCTTCTGTTGTACACAGGGTTGCTCTGAGTCTGAACCAAGTCAACAAGTACCTAACAATGACAATACGCCTCACTTACCAACTATTGCTTTGTCTGACGCTTCACATTTACAACAAGAGCAAAAAGCCTACTGCCCAACAATTTGATGCATTACTAAGGCAGCAAGGAAGAGCGCTATGACTCCAGAGCATCCCCTCCCTGGAGGAGGATCTGTTAGTGGCGTCAAGGAAGTTGGGTCTTGCTGTCCCCATGCTCTCCCTTGCTCCTGCCAAAGGGGGTGCGCTCGGTCCAGCTGCCGCACAGGACGGCCTCCTCCAGGGTCCACATCCTCTGGAGACAGGCAGACAGCACTGAGCCAGAGGATGCCCGTTCTGAGTGCCCATCTTCGATGATTCCTGAGGCCCTGCAGCTCAAAACTGCTGTGCAGTAGGAAGGAAGGAAAGAAAGGCACGGGAGAGGGTATTTGAAAGAAATGCCTGGGAGTTTAAAAACATCCCAAAGTGAGCCAAACTGGGCCTGAAGCCTCTGCCTTCATTGGGCTCAGTGTGTGCCGGGCTCCTAGCACCCTTGCAGGAAGTCCCAAGCAAGCCTTGATTCAGCTGGACCAGGGGACAAAGAAAGTTCCAAGATCTTGAGTACAGGGCTTGCAGGGGTGGGAGTGAAGCCCTGGAAGTGGCTTCATAACGGAAACTGTGATCCAGTACGGAGCAAAGTGAAGTGATTAAGCCACGGACCCTCTAGTCACACAGCCTGGCTTTCTTTATCTAGTTTATCTCTGCCATGTCCCTTTCTCTGCAGAGGGATAATCTAAAACTGGACTCATCATAGTGATAAGCACATCAATAAAGCTTAGCTATTACTATGATCATATTTTCTAAATAAGAAAATCCTGACAAATAGATGGTCTTAAAAAAAAATCCTCCATTTTCAGTTAATGCCAATTTTTGCAGAATCACTGCTTTCTGGAAGCTATATCAATAAGTGAGGAATGAGTGTATCTTAGAGACTTTATTCAAATAGATTCCCCAGCTATAACTACTTCACAACTTTCTGAAAGATAATGACATAGGAAATGTTTTCCAGTGTGTGGGGGGATTTAAGGAATCTTTATAATAGAGAAACAGAAAGAAGAGGGATTCGTTGAGCCCTGTGATCAATGAGCACTCGAATCAAAACAGAATGGCTAAGGATATGTATTAAGTGCTATCACTACTCAACACCATAATGCCTCAGTAAAATCTTCACAAAATTAATCTCACTGAGAAATAATTGAATTCGTACAAAATCAATTTTATGATGTTATTTTTGAAGGATTTTAATTTAAAGGCAAAATTGTGAATAACTCATACCACACAAGTGTACAGAAGTTAGAAATACATTTAATTAAATCAGTTAGAAAGACATTATATTACCCATCCAATGATTCTCCATTACCTTGAAGGTATTGACCTAGTATCTCAGCATGACACACAAAGCTCTTGGAAATCAAAATCTCACCTTAGATAGCCTCATTGTTCAACGTTCCCCTCCTCCATCACACAAGACATCGCCCATTGCCTGGTCCTGAAAATACCTGCTTGCTCTTGAAGACTCAGTCAACACCATACACTCTGCTAGGCTCTTCGATATCCAGGGAAAACTCAGTATCTCTTCTCTCCCATTGCATTTTATATATAAATGCTCCAACTGTTACAGGAGTTAGTGTATATGACTGTCTCTCCTTCTATACACAACCTGTTTTTAGGGTGGCCACCATTTCTAATCTGTTTTTTGTATCCTCTGTGCCTGCACCAGCTGGTATCAGATATCTTCAATTTTTTACTCCCAAACACACCTTCCATCCATACTCACCCTTACCCATTACAATTATGTTCTATGGCCAAAAGGTTGCCTTACATAGAATGTATTCACAAGGCCCCTTGTCCTCTGGTTTATAGCTATATTATGTCAATGTGAAAGTTCTGGCCAAGACTGAAAAGAGAGAGAAGACCAAAGTATTTATTCTCTGACTCCTTACAGGGCCACTTTGGTAACCCTCTCCAAAAGCCACTCCTTTCTAGTTCTATTGACTTCTCCCCAGGGTCATTGGCTGAGGGATGGAACAAAATGCCTATTACTGATCATAGAGTAGTTTCTCATTCAACACTGTTGAAGTTCTGGGCCAAATCATTCTTCATTGTGGGGAGCTTCCATGGGCATTTTAGGATGTTTAGCTATCTCTGGCCTCTAAGTACTAGATGCCAGTAGTATGTCCCCTCTAAATCATCATGACAATAAATGTCTCAAAATAAATAAATAAATAAAAAGAAAAACGTCTCCTGATGTCCCTGGGGCAGTAAAATTGTTCTGGGTGGAGAACTAATGACCTGCATTATCCCTCGTGGTCTCCCTATCTCCTGTCCAGATCTTTATAAATTGTGTCTTTATTAAATTCTCCTCAATTTTCCCAATTTAAATGCAGGGCTCATTTATTCATTAGGCAGAACAAGCATAGCCTCTAGGACCCAGGATACTTTTAGAGACTCCCAAAATGATTTTAGTTTCTTTTAAAATGCAAAGAAAAAAATCAAAGATAATTCAATCTGGATTATCTTCTTCTTTATACCAATTCAATTATAACATATGGCTTCTAATATTTTTTTTTTAATAGAGGAAAGCACCACAAAGGAAAAAATGCCTGGGGTCCACAGAAGTCACAGTGCAGCTTTGCATGTATCTTTGATTCCCACGGGCTTGTTCACTGGTACACGACATTGTCCTCTCCAATTACAACTGTGTCCATTCCTTATCCCAGTGAGCCCAATACCCAGTACATTTCAGTAATAAGTGGACTGAAAGTGGATTTTTTTTTAAAGTATGTTTTCTTCTTTTTTTTTTTTTTATTAAGAATTGTGAAAGACTTTCAACAATGATTTAATTAGGTATTATAGAACAGTGAAAGTTCTTGGGCAGAGCAAACAGTTTATGTTCATCTTCTAATGAAAGAATGGTGGTAAATCCACTCAAGCAGCACTGTGGAAGAAAGATACATTTACCTGCTTTTATAAAGATTATGGCCAAGAAAATTCCACGGAGCTCAGTTCTACTCTGATACACATGGGAGTTCCCATGAAAAATAACTGAGTGGAAGGCAGCAGGTTTGTTTTTTCAGTACCTCAAACTTAAGACTTAGGCTTTAACCTTGTAAAAAAATGCTGATTCCTGTATCTCCAGTCAATATTGGGGATGAAGTCTAGAAAGATTCATTTTGCAAAAGTTTCCCAAGTAATATTTATGTAAGAGGTCCACAGACAATACTTTGAAAAAGACAGTTTTTTAAGGCAAATACTATTAAGTTAACCACCTGAAATTGAAAGCTTGCTCCTTCTGGTTCTATATGTGACCTGGAACAAATTGTTTAACTGTAGGGCACCTCAGTTCTCTCATCAATAAAATAGGTATAATAATTACAAAACATATCACTTAATTCTATAAGTTGGTTTTAAGATGAAATGAGGTAGTGCATTATTATTTTTTCTTATTTTTATTAACTCTTAGCAAAGACTAAGCATTTAACAAACACTGGTAAGTTATGGGAAAGATGGTGTGGAATGAACTAGGTTTCCAAGATTTCTGAATTCACTAGGTTTCCAAAAAGAGAAATGGTATATGAATTTGCCTCTCCTAGCACTGACCACATCAGCATGTCTCTTATCGATACTACACTGCAATATGTTTCTAAAGATCAAACAGACATTTATTTATTGCAAAAATATTAAGAATAAAATATATTAAAACATACCAACCATGAGGAAAGAGATGGTTTTATTCAAAGAGAATTAACATGTTTTAGGACTATCTGTTCTATGCCAAACTTGGAGCTTTGTAGTCATCATGTCACCTTATCTTCAAAAACAAAAAAACTCTAAAATGTAAGTAGGTTTCTTTTTCATATATTTATAGAACAGAAACTGAAAGTTCAAAGATAATGTACAAATTACTTAATCTTCATTTAACAGTAGAATTGATCAGAGTTCAAGTTTTTTTACTTCAAAGTCAAATAAATTTTCATATGTGTTACCCTCTAAATAAAACATATAAGGAACATTTGTACAGTAATTTGCGATTTTGGAAATGCTTTCACCTACTTAATCTCATTTGAGCTCCAGAATTCTGTAAACAAATATTAACATATATATATACATATATATACATATATATATATATATATGTATATGTATATATATATTTGTTATTGCTGTTGTTATGTGCCATGGAGTCGTACCCGACTCATAGCAAGCCCTCCTTGGGTTTCCGAGGCAGTATCACTACAGAAGTAGATTGCCTAACCTTCCTCCCAAAGAGTGGCTGGTGAGTTTGAACCTCCAGCCTTCCGGTTAGCAGTCAAGTGCCTTAGGCACTATGCCACCAGAGCTTTATATATATATATATATA
>NW_006922101.1:574684-602826 GCF_000298275.1 Orycteropus afer afer | reverse complement strand
GATTACCCAATCTTCCTTCCGAGGAGTGGCTGGTGGTTAGCAGTCAAATGCCTTAGGAACTACACCATCAGAGCTCCTTATAAACCATTACTGGCTTATAAACACTTGGTGAACTGAACTGTCTTATAAAAGTATTTGATCAAACGCCAATGTTGAAACATCAGGGCTAATGGATTTCATTACCAAAAAGAAAAAAAATAAAATAATTCCTACTATACTAGTGTGCCCTGGGCAGTTTATTAAATGCCAGGGAGTGATATAGCCAGTGACCTATTATCTCTTTTTCTTCCCCTTAGAACCATAATGTCAGAGGCATGTTGTATTGACAATAGGAATCCTCTTCACAGATAATGTATTCTGAAATTTGTCTATGAAAATACTCACCAGGATTACAACTGAAAAAAATAAATAAATAAACCAGAGTAATTCCAAGCATGTTCATGTATTTGAGCACTTTATGTGGAACGCATTTCAGAGATTCAGAGACTGCTTCCACCTTTTTTCCTCCACCACTGCACTTCCCAACCACCACCACACTTAAACAGAAAATTGAGACCTCTTTAAAATTTGTTTATTTGTTCAAAATGACACAAACTTCTATCAGACTCAAAAACTGGTATCGGCACGTGTGTCCTGAGTAGTTCAAAATCAAACCAGCAACACGTAACGTCTCCATCAGAAGACTGGCAAGCATTGCCTGATGAGATTGGGTGACAACAAATCTTTTCTCTAGACACAACAAATATTTTCTTTAGAGTCAACATTTCTTTTGGTCTTTCTTTTTATTTCGGAAAGGAACCATCCAAAAATAAATAATATAGGTATAAGCGGAATGCAATTTGTAATGCAAAATATGTCCCTCTATGTGTTGATAGCTAGTAATCTAGTAATGGATAGTACTGACTCCCAAACTAAAGAAAGTCATAAGCCATGCTACTTAAAGAGATAGAGAGAAATTATGATTAATGTCAGAAGTAATAACACCTTACTGTCCTCAAGATGGTCCTGAGAAAGCTAATTCTACTGCTACATCAAGCCCCAGGAAGTGAAGACATTATCCTTTGTGGAGTTTATGTATGTCCAGGATCTCTGTATTCATTATCACCTTTAACCTTCACAATGCCCTTCAGGGCAGATATTGTTATGCCCAATTGACAGATTAGGATATTGAAGCCCAAAGAGGAAGCAAGTTGACTCTACTTCAAGGCTAGTCTCATCCCTTCTCTACCTCTGGTAGAAGCAGGTTATTCAGACTACATCCAACATTAATCACAGTATTTGTATGTGCTGTTGTCATGGTGACCCTATGTGTGCAGATAGAACTGCTCTATAGAGTTTTCAAGGCTGTGACCTTTCAGAAGCAGATTGCCAGACCTTACTTCTGCTGTACCTCTGCATGGGTTGAAGCACAAATCTTTAGGTCAGTAGTCAAGCACCTAACAATTTGCACCACGCAGAGAATCCTTTGTATGTCACAGGGACCTGATAAATTGAATAGCTTGTAAAAGTTTCTCCACTCTTAACTATGCTACTATTTAGGAGTCAAATCACTAAGCTGGCAATTGTATTTCAAGTCACTTCTCAAAATATTTGACAGCTTTGTATATAAAAGTAAAACTTTCAACTTACAGGGAAAAAAATAACTGAACATTTCAACTTCATGCTTAAATTTTTTCAAGTTCAAAAGAGATAACTTTCAGTGAAAAACAGATATAATTGTGGAAATAATTATCTATCTATCTATCTATATACATACAAAACAAAATTTGGGGAGTGCAGAGGGAAAAAATTGCTTAGAGAATGACAAAATATTTGTGTGGTTTATAAACTTTAGTTATTAAATTTTTGCAATGTTTATCTATCAGACCTGGGGTAGGCAAAATAATGGCCACCTCCACAAAACCTCTACCCTACTCCTTGGATAAGGTGTCCTGGTGACACAGTGGTTAAAGCAGTCAGGTGACAAACAAAAGGTCAACAGTTTGAACCCAGGAGCTGTTCTGGGAGAGAGAGATGTGGCATTATGCATCCATAAAAATTTACAGCCTTGGAAAAAATATGTCAATAAATTATCTTGCATTACAAAAGGAGAATAAACTACAGATAGATATAAAGTAGCTGGTCCAATGACTTCAAAATAACAAGATTACTCTGAATTATCCAAGTAGATCCTATGTAATCACAGCATTTTTAAATATGTAAGAGAGAGGTAGCAGTATGAGAGTTAGCCTGAGGTGATAAGAGAAAGACTCCACCAGTTACTGTTTGCTTTGAAGATGGAAGGGGGCCCCCCCGAGTCAAAGAATGTGGGCAGCCTATTGAAGTTAGAAGAAGCAAGAAAATGGATTTTCATCTAGCCCACCCAGAAAGGAAGCTATTCCTGTAAAGACCTGCATTTTAGCCCAGTGAGAAATTCTTTAAGATTTTCTGACCATTAAGTTGCAAGAAACAATTTTTCGTTGTTTTAAACCACTATGTTAATGATAATGTGTCACAGGGGCAACAGGAAACTAAAAAAAAAAAAAAAAAAACTCAAGACATTGTTCTTGAGTCGATTCAACTTATAGCGACCCGTCCTTGGGTTTCTTAGGTGGTATCACTATGGAAGTAGATTGACCAATATTCCTTCCAGGGAGTGGCTAGTAGGTTTGAATCACCATCCTTCTGGTTAGCAGTCAAGTGCCTTAGGCATTATGCCACCAGAGCTCCCAGTAAACTCATACAAGCCCTAAATAAGGACATAAGGACTGGATGGCACATGGAAAGTTATGGTTAGAACATTATACAGTACCAAACTACCTATATTTTCTTAGATGCAGTTCAATTATATATATATATATATATATATATATATATATATATATATATATATATATCGGAGCTCTGGTAGCATAGTGGCTAAGGCACTTGACTGCTAACCTCGGAAGGAAGATGGGGCAATCTACTTCCGTAGTGATACTGCCTCGGAAACCCAAGGAGGGGTCACTATGAGTTGGGTCCGACTAGACGGCACATAACAACAACAACAAATATATATACACACACACACACACACACACACATATAGTGTATTAAAATAGTTTACCATGACACATATTTGTATTAGCCAATATCTTTAAAAGCTTTATTATAAATTGTCATGACAGAGAATAATTTAAAGATCCATCAAAATACTTAAAAGTATTAAAATGCATCATTTATCTTGCTCAAATGATTAATTATACTGTTCTATTCTGATCCATGAAAGAATTTACCATTATATAAGTAGCATAAATGACCCAGTGATACAAATGACTTAGATGACTAAATCATCATATTGGGATAGCCCAGTGAAATGAACATCTATTTATGGTTTAGTAGATAATATGCAATTAAACATTTTATAAAGAGAGGGGAAAAAATGATTTTTTTTTAAAGTTTATTTTCTATCAGGTAAGCTGAAATAATTTTCTTGCATCAAGTCCATCTTCCAATTCCTTCAAGAAGTCATTAATAAAGTTGTTGTTGTTGTTGTTGTTATATGCCGTCGAGTTGGACCCGACTCCTAGCGACCCCTCCTTGGGTTTCCGAGGCAGTATCACTACAGAAGCAGATTGCCCCATCTTCCTTCTGAGGAGTGGCTGGTGGGTTTGAACTGCCAGCCTTCTGGTTGGCAGTCAAGTGCCTTAGGCACTACGCTACCAGAGCTCCCACTAATAAAGTGAGCATATGCAATATTCACCCATATGAGTATAGTCTCAAAAAAATCCCAACTGGGACGTTAGATGAAACCAATCCCCCAGAAAGAAGAGAATGAGATGGAGATTTCATAAGGTTTGTTAGAAAGAAAATAAAGTGTCACTGAAATTAGAGCAAGAGGTGGGCAAAAATCGAAAGCATCAAAAGCTGGGAAACTAAGCTGACAGAGAGAGCATCAAGGGTGAGGATTCAAACTGAGAGCAGGTGTAGTAAAATGCCCAGTCCAGAATATTTAACTCTCTGCTCCTTCCTCTTGTTGCAAGTCCTGGTAACAGACATCAATTCCCAGAAAATCAATCTGTTCTTTCAAAATGTAACCATCTTTTAGGGTCTTTGTTTGGTATCTTTTGCCTTCAAGCTAGATAAGTGAATTTCTTTTCTTATTTTGCCTTTCTTCCTCCTATTTCTTTTGAATACTTTTTAAAAATGGTCGAACTATAGTTTTGAAATAGTATTATTTTTATTTTTTTATCATCTAGACTAGGAGTTTCTGGGTAGCACAGATGGTTAAGGATTTACTGAAAGGCTGATAATTCGAACCCACACAGAGGTGGTGCAGAAGAAAGGGCAGGCAATCTGCCTCTGAAATGTCAGATGTCAAAACCCTCTGGAGATCTGCTCTGCATACATGGCGTACAGCTTAAGGAGGAATTCACTCTGCAGCCACTTGTTTGCTTTCTTTGGTGCCAGATTAGTGTTACTGGCTTCTGTCATCTCTTGGAGGAAGGGGGGATTGTAGGCCTTGAATTACTCAATGCCGTCGAGTCAGATCCAACTCATAGCAACCCATCTTGGGTTTCCAAGGCATTATCACTATGGAAGGAGATTGTCCAACCTTCCTTCTGAGGAGTGGCTGGTGGGTTTGAACCTCCAGCCTTCTGGTTAGCAATCAAATGCCTTAGGCACTACACCACCAGAGCTCCCTGAATTACACTAGTTTTTTTCAAAAAGAATATTATCAACTTTAGAAGATTTCTAGGAGACTATCTTGGGTTATAGCTTTAAGAAACTGGATCAATGGACCAAGAATGATAGAAGAAAGGTCTGGCAAGACTGCTTGCCTCCAAATGTTTTTCTCTGAATTCTGCCATGATGCCTCATATCACTTATGTGGGGACCATTCATTCTTCCAGCATTCGCCAAAAATAGAAATATATCTTGAAGAGGAAGTATATTAAAGCTGTCATCAGCCAGTCGCTTGAACAGGATTTTCTAAAAGCTAGCTGATAGCAAGTACCAGTGTTAACAGAACATATGATAGGTTCTTAGGTGAAAAGGAGTACACTGGAAGAAAGGAAAAACATCACAAAATAATTAGATATTGTAAATTTAAAAAAAGAGAAACTTTATAATTTTTCTGGGCACATCCCAGGACTTAGAAGACTTCATATAACAAAAAATTATATATGTATACACATACACACATACACATATATAGTGGGTGTAACTTTAAGCTTATGTAACTATTTTTAGGAAAATGTAATTTATGACTCAGATGAATTGCACTTTTCAAAGAAGTTACCTTCAAAGAGTAGAGTGTAAACATTCCACTAATATTGCCATGATTAAAAACAACACTATAACTTCTCTTTTGGAAAAAAAAAAAAAAATCATTTCATAGCATGTGTCCTTTCTCTTTCAATCTCTTCAACAATTCCCTGTTGAAAGTGGTTTTACACTAGAAAATTCTAAAAGTCATTCAGAGCCAAGAGTGAAGACTTTGGAGGGAATATTTACAGTGAGTGTATTTACTTTTGCTCAAAATCATAGAATGACTAAAAATGCAGTGACACCAACTGAACTACTCATTAACGTGCTCCCATACTGACAAACATAGGAGAATGTTGAAATGCATGAAAGGCATAAATTGCAGACCTGGGGAAATGTAGAGGGGGATGGAGTGTAAAGGAAAATACACCCAAACTGAGCTCCACTGACAACAGCTGACACCCGTGGGCAAGGTTGTGAGGCTGATGCAGGACTGACACCGAAATCTTCCTCATGAGGCTGCTGTCAAGCTTCCTAGGAATCAGTCACTAAGTACCGGGCCAAGGTACCTAACACTCATTATAACCGTTATCATACTACATTATAATTATTCTTTTACAAGTCTGTCTCCTCCACAAGGCTTGAGCTCCTGCTTTGTATTCCAAGTACAACAGGACATCAGTAATTAGGAACTTAAATAACTGAATGAACAGCACTCACAGCCATGTGGAAACTCTGGTACAGTCACATTTAAGAACCCACTTTATTTAGAAACAAATAGGTCAAGGTTGTTGGAGACACCTCTTGGGCAAATTTTGAATTCTAAGGTTTTTTTGTTTGTTTGTTTTCGCAGGTTTACAATTATCCAGGAACATTGCAAACTTACTGATTTTGGGGGGAAAAAAAAACCCTCAAATCTGGTATTTCTATATACCTTCCTCAATGCAGCTAGGATACTAAAGCTAAAAAAACATTCAGTGTTTCAAATATTCTTGTCACTTGGTTGCTTGGTACTTACTGACTTCTGACTCCCTTTGAGACAGTGAGAAAACGCTGCCTGCCTGGTGGGAAAGATGAAGACAGAGCAAAGTGCAAAAGCTCACAGGATGCCCCTGGGGGAAGAAGAGAGCAACACCTCCGACAATGATAAACCGACTGCTGGAGCGAGGCGCTGCAGGGTTAAGCGACACAAGATCGCCTGCAATCCGATGTCTTTCAAGAAGATTGCCTAGTGCAGAATTCTGATGTCGCTAAAGTCATTATTCTAGCAATCTTCTCTCCAAACTTGAAATCTAGTGAGATGGCTAATAACACTTATTCTGAAAGCCGTTTTCAAAAATGCCAATCTGTACCTGAAGTTTCAATGCTACACGGATTTATCTTTTACTGTTTGCAAACCAGCAAAAACAAACAGAAAGATTTTAAAAGTTATACTAGCTTGTGTGGGTGTATACTTGCACGTGTGTCCAGGGGAGGGGACAGACGGAGCAGCAAGATGTCAGTTTTTGTTCTTTAGTATTTCTCTCAGGGCTTGATAATTTTTTTTCCAGAGTTTTTCAATGATCAGCCTAGGTGGGAAAGGTAGACAATCATCAAAGTACAGGAAGATATAACTCTTAGCTATATTCCCTGAGTAGTTTTTTTAAAAACTATTTTTTGCTTTTGGTAAAAGAAGTCCCTGTCCACTTCACTGTGGGTTGTTTTGTTTTGTTGCAATTATTAAATAAAAAGGCCCACTAAGAAACCAGCTTAAATGATGAATCAATGAATGGATGGAAGGAAAGAAGGGAGGGAGGGAGGGAGGAAAGCAGGCAGAAGGAGGATGGAAGGAACTAAGTATTTGTTGAGTCTCTGAGCAGAATACTTGATTTGCTTTTTGCTTTTGTACATTGAAACTTTCCTCTCTAGTTCTAAAAGCACTTTTTTTTCTTCTTTCTTCAATAAGACATTGCAGCTTTTACTCAGTAATAAAATAATATGTCTTCAATTCTCCTCCACAGATGAGTGCTAGGAATAAAATGTGACAACACTACTCTGCTATTTTTGGAAACAAGATATTCTTTTTTTCTTTTTAACTAATTCTCATAGGAAAATATCTCATTTCAGCTCTTGACACCACTATTTCATTCTTTTCTCCCTCTCTCAGTCTTCTCCAAATACTGTTTATCCACAATAATATATAATAGAAATTATATTCATCAATAGCTGATGTTTCAGTTTGATTCTTAAAATTTCTTTTATTTCCCATTAAGTATTAAGCTAATGAGTCAGGAAAACAAGAGAGAGAAAAGTTGAGTGATTGCTCAACTTGAGAGATCAAGACCAAAACCAAATTTCCATTTGCCTCCTAGCCACAATTGTGTACATTAATGGGAAGGTATGTCACATGGCAAAGGCATGCTTTTAGATGTGAGATTCTTTCTGCTCTTAGATATCTTGAATATGAAGCTGTTGTTGTTGTTGTTATGTGTGGTCAAGTCAGACCCCACTCATAGCGACCCCTCCTTGGGTTGCCGAAGCAGTATCACTATGGAAGTAGATTGCCCAACCTTCCTTCCGAGTTTGAACAGCCAGCTTCCTGTTAGCAGTCAAGTGCCTTAGGCACTATGCTACTGAAGCTCCCAAATATGAAGCAGTATACGAGAAATAATTTCTTTCTTTCTGTTATTAAACAAAATCAAAACAAGATTTATAGCTCAAGTGTAAACAATCTTTTAGTCCTTGCTAATAATGCTAGAGATCTGGTGGTATAGTGCCTAAGGTATTTGCTAACCAGAAGGCTGGAGGTTCAAACCCAGCAGCCACTCCTCAGAAAGAAGACTAGGCACTCTACTTCTCTTGAGATACAGCCTCGGAAACCTAAAGAGGGGTTGCTGTGAGTCAGAGTTGACTCCATGGTAGTGAGTCTTTTTGGTTTGTCCTAGAAATCAAACAAACATCTCAGGGCCCAACTCTGAACACGAGGTAAACTGCATAACTTGCACGCCACAATAATTAAGGCCTAGAGATGCTGGTTTTTCTGTGTTTAGGCTTTATACACATCATTGTCCTTTGCTTGTTGTCTTCTATTATGTAAAATGTAGAACTGAGCATCTCTACTGAAGAGTAGAGAAACACAGATAGATACGCAGATAGATAGATTATAAAAGCACTATGATGCATCAATTTTGTATTTCTACGCCCCATATGTTCTTCCTATTAAAAAAGAAACAGCAGAAAAACAGATATTTCTGTTTTGTAAAATGTAAACAAAGTATACTAAGAATTACTGGTTTAATTTTTTATTCTGTGTAGGAAGAGCTTCTATCCTGAGTTGATGATGTGAACGTGCTGTCATCCCTATTAACTGTCATGTGACACAGTAGTGACATCAGGCACTTTAACGCCCTCAAAAGCGTGCATACATCTAATGATTAGCCAACTATATTATCATTAATATTTGAAATCCTCAGCATATAGTAAAATTAATAGGGAGATACTTTTTTCTGAGTCGTCACTACACCATCGCTCATGTAACCGGAGTAGTTACATGGTTAAAAATGCCCGTTTGCCATTAGGATCCCGTTTGGAGCTCCAGCAACAACTTGTTTTACAAGAAACAGTCAGAAAGTTCAAAATTTACAGCCGTGAATTCTCAAGAACTTGTAAGCATTCACTTTATTACTTGGTGCTCGTAAGCATTCACTTTATTACTTGGTTTCTGCGTAAGGTAAGTATTCATACTACTTATTACCGGTGACTGAAAATAATTCCCACTTGTCTCAGTGAATATGAAAAAAAAAAAAAAAAAACTCACAAGGTATATTCAGGAAACATTTTACTAGATCAATAAAGTATATGGAATGGATCATGGATTTTACCAAGTTCCTATAATGTGGTTATGCAAAACACTTCACTTTGGCTTTTTGCTTCTTTTCTCTCCCTTTCTGAAATTGTACAAGACCTACCTTGACGTGTATGGATTTATAAGTAATTGTCCATTTTGAGACAAGAGGTTTGAACAAGATTTCCAAGCAGAATCTGATTGTTGCAGCCACACTTTACTTACACTGTACTTAACTAGTGATTTTAGAATATATGTAAGATACCCAAAGTTAGTAAATAATAACAGTGACTGAAAAATATCCAGAGTTAGACTTTAAGCTAGCTGTTTCCAAATGGGAGTTAAACTGTTAAGAAAACAGTAAGCAGGGAGTTAGTTGGAGTCTTTCAAGACTCTAACTGAGCCTAGAAGGAGATTATCTTCCTCTTTTTCGATTTATTATACATTTCTTCCAATCACAGAAAATAGACAAAATATGGACAATATTCTTAATATTTATGATTGAGGAAATAAAATTATACAAATACTAAAGTGAACTGTGGAAGCTAAATCCTTAAGTTGTTCACTAGTTTAAGGCTTAAAAGTTAAAAGAATCATTCTGGTGATACCAAGATCAATTCAAATAATATATATAGAGAGAGATTTTTCACAGATAATATGTATACAGAGATATTATTTAACAAAATCCAATTGGATTACAGTTCTATTTTGGGAAAGCTACCCCATATGAAAAAATATCCCAAGAAGAAAATGTCAAGGTATTCAGACATTAAGAAAACACCATCATACCAAAATATTAGAACTGCCTTATTTTCAAAATAAAGAATCAGTTTCTTATGGGCTTTGAAGCTTCCAACTGCATGCAAGCTGATTAAAAATGTGTCTCATAGTGACACTTGTATAAAGTTTAGATGAAGACACTAGTACAAGAAGAGTACCTTCTAATAGAAAAACAAATGATGTAATTCATATTTTAATTGCATATTCACAAGTGAGCACCTGATTTAAAGAAGAGCAAACTAGTTATAGAAATTTTTTTTTATGGGAAATTGACTTTTACCTTGCTTTCTTCCAAGCATTTGTGAATGGTAAAAAGATAAAACTCAATAGGAATTTTTTTTTTAATAAAAGGTAAAAGCAATATATGAATATTAAAAATTACTGCTGTTGACACTGAGCGCCTTCCAGTATTTTCTGACTTGTAACAACCGCATGTGACACAGTAGAACTGGCCCTGTCAGGTTTTCTTGGCTGTAATCTTTACAGTTAGATCCCCAGGCCTCTCTCCTGTAGACTGCTAGATAGGTTCCAACCTTCAACCTTCAGCTTAGCAATCAGCACTTAACTTTTGCAGTACCAGGGTGCCTTTATTAAAAATGACCTACTTACAATTTTATTCTCTATAAAAATGCATTTTCTATCCTCAACTGAATGGCACTTCACAAAAATGAATGTTTTTCCTGTATGTATCAGTAACATACTGAGCAGAGTAGGTAAAGACCAACTGAAATAAAAATGATTCCAAATGAAAGAACAACAAAAAAGGACCTTGGAGGTAATCCCTCAAATATCAGATGGGCTAGGTGAAGACCAGTAAAATGACCCTAACATCTATCTTCTTATATTTAATATGCAATTGGTTCAAATTTGAAGGAGGTCTGGTGGTGTAGTGGTTTACGTATTTGGATGCTAACCAAAAGGAGCTCTGATAGCATAGTGGCTAAGACACTTGCCTGCTAACCAGAAGGCTGGCGGTTCAAACCCACCAACCACTCCTCGGAAGGAAGGTTGGGCAATCCTACTTCCGCAGTGATACTGCCTCGGAAACCCAAGGAGGGGTCTCTATGAGTCGGGTTTGACTCGACGACACATAACAACAACAACAACCAAAAGGTCAGCGGCTCAAACTCATGAGCCTCTCCACAGGAGAAAGACGAGACAATCCACCTCCATAAAGATTTGCAGCCTTGGAAACCCTGTGGAGGCAGTTCTAGTTTGCCCTATAGAGTAGCTATGAGTCGAAATCAACTTGATGTCAGTGGGTTTAGCTTTGGTTAAGGTTGAAAGTGATATTTAAAAAAAAAAAAAAAAAAGTGGGAGGGCAAGTGATCTAATTTCAAGAGTATAGTAAAAAGATATTAAAGTAGCCAGGCTAGATATCACTGAATCCTTTTAAGAGAAGCTGTCATCCTGTGCCATTGACTTGAGTTGATTCCAAGTCACAGCGACCCTATATGACAGGGTACAACCGCCCCACAGGGTTTCCTAGGCTGTAATCTTTATGGGAGCAGATTGTTAGTGCTTTTGTCCTGTGGAGTGGCTGGAACCACAAAGCGTTCAGTTAACAGCTTAGCCCATAACCATTGGGCCATCAGGGTTCCTTTTAAGAGAAGCAAGTGAATCCTATTTCAGTCTCATAAAACATGCTGGCTGTAAAATAAACATATTCCAGCTACTTCACATTTGCACAGTGATCAAGACTGTGACCTCTGCAGGCAGAATGTCTGTGCTTGACCCTCAGGTCTGCATTCTGCAAGCTGTGTGACATAAGCAAGTTAATTTCCTCCTCTGTGCATCAGTCTCTTCGTCTACAAAATGAAGATAATTAGAGAAATTATTTCATACAGTCATTGTGAGTTAAAATACGCAATTCAGTGAGTTAAAATATGCAAAATGTGTTGACCTGTGCCTAGAATACAGCAGTGCAATATAAGTTTAGCTATTATAATTTATGTATTATCCCTTCAAAATTGAAATTTCTTGAAGGGGGGGATTTTTGTCTGTTGTTGTTTATTGCTGTTTCTCAGGTTCTTAGAACAGTACCTTGCACGTAGGAGATACATTAGTGTTGTCGTTGTTAGGTACCGAGTTGTCTCTGAATCATAGCAACACACAGCACAACTGAATGAAACACTGCCCTGTCATCCACCATCCTCACAATGCTTGCTTTACTTGAGTCCATCAGCCATTATGCCAATCCATCTTTTGTCATTCCCAGCACAGCAGACCATATGATTTTCTTGATTATAAATGGCCAAAATCAGCTCATTTCAGCTCACTAATGCCTAGGATAGGGAGATCAGGTGGCACAGTGGTTAAGGCATTTGACTGATATCCAAAAGGTTGGTAGTTCGAACCCACCAGGTGGTCAGTGGAAGAAGACGAGGCAATATGCTTCTGTAAAAATTTACAGCCTCAGCAGCCCAGTGGGGGTCACTATGAGTCAGAATCGACTTGATGGCAGCAAGTTAGGTTTTTGGAATGACTAGGATATCGAGCTTTATGTGTTTCATTTCATTTTTAACAACTTCCAATTTTTCTAGATTCCTACTTCATACATTGCAGTTCCGTGAAATACACAGAAGACACTTAATGGTAAATTAATAGTCACTTAGTAAGTATTTTAGGAGCTCTGGTAGCGTAGTGCCTAAGGCAGTTGACTGCTAACCAGAAACCTGGCAGTTCAAACTCACCAGCCACTCCTCAGAACGAAGGTTGGGCAATCTACTTCCTGTAGTGATATCACCTTGGAAACCCAAGGAGGAGTCACTATGAATCAGGTCAGACTGGAGGGCACATAACAACAACGACATACTAAGTATTTGCTCTCCAAAATGGTGAGGCATTACTTGTGGAATGTTTTAATACAATGAATATATACATATAGACAAATATTAGTTACTTATTATAAGGCAGAAACTAAAAAGCAAAGACGTTTTCCTAACAGTGTATTTTAATGTTCCTGATCTAAGTAAATCCACTTTTGATTCTGAAAAAATACAGACATTATCATCTTTTCTTTCTAATGCTGTAGAGAAATGCCATCTCAGTAACTAAAATTGATCCTTGTACTCACCAGCTAACCACAATGAAAAGTGGTATTAGATGCAATATAAAAACCTATACATTTATGCCATAATTATTGCCATTACCCTGAGCAGGGGAAGTGTTTACCTGTTCCATTTTTAAAAGTAGAAGGTGAGATAAAAATTAGCTCTAGAAGCCTGAAATGTACTTCTTAGCAAGTCTATTTAGCTGTTGTTCCACTTGGTTGCCTAGAAATTATGGCCAAAGGATGAAAAAGAGGGGAGACTCTCCTCCCAGACTTTGCTGAGTTTATCTTGTATTACCCTACCAAAGTCATCATTTCACATATCACATTGGACGTATATACGTAGTTCCCAGGCTACTTGTTATATATTTTATCATATGAATTTTTAACTTCATTAAATAATAGAAAGGCACATGGAATGCACACACACACACAAAAGCGTAATCCTCAATTTGTTCATGGATTTGTCTCAAGACGCAATGTTCACTGCATATACACATAATAACAGTTTGTGACCGTCACTTGGAGTGCAGTACCAGCCTCAGTTACGTGCTTGGTAGTTCCCATATGCCATGAGAAAGCAGACCCACCGGATCTTTGTCAGACCAATTATGCCACTGTGTGTGAAAATCCACTGAGAAATGCCCTTACAAAAGAAGGATTATTAAGCCTATATTATTGTTTCAACACTCTCTCCCCACTTAACTCCTACAGCTTTTCATTTGGAATTTAATGCTGAAAACATAATAGAATGTAAGACAAACTCTAATATTGCCATTTAAAAACTTCTTCATTACATTAGTGGAACAATTTGGGACAGTTTTATGAAAATACTGATGTGTTAATTATGTCTATGTACAGTTCTTAGTTGGAAAACTTAAAATACCTAAGATGTTAATTAAATATAACAAGTCTCCATAAAAACTGAAAATTGCAAAAAGCACTCAATATGGTGCATTAAAGTTAGATGTAATAAACTAAAAAATATACTTCAATTATATGCACATTACACATGGTACAGATTCATGTATTTTTCAGAAAAACTATAGTAACTTGTATCAGCTTTTCATCATTTCCAAGAATAAGTCTAGAATGGTGCAAATGGTTAACATGCCCAGCTGCTAACTAAAATGTTGCCGGTTCGAGTCCACCCAGAGGCACCACATAAGAAAGGCCTGGCTATCTACTTGTGAAAAATCTGTCACAGTTTGACTCTGACACACATGGGCTCCACAGCAATAGTAAGTGTCAATGAAAGGTAACTTTATCATCCAGGTGTCCTGGTGCCTCAATGGTTAAACACTGGACTGGCTGCTAACTGAAAGGCTGGCACTTGGAACGCACCCAGAGCTCAGTAACAGAAAAACCTGGCAACAAGGCAGTTCTGTCACCTGGGGACAATGTGAGTCAAAAACTGACTCAGCGGCACCTAACAACAATTCTTATTCCTCTAGTTTCATAAAATAGTGGGGAGAAGGTGGTGTAGAGCCATAGGTTCTACTTTCATTTCTCTTTCATTTCCTTGTTTTTCTCTCAAAAGTACAGAGGCAGAAAATGAGTAGAGAAAGGGCAGTTGAACTGAGTATCTTGGACTGAAAACAAAAGCCAAACCAACAACAAAAACTGGGCTAAATAAGCGGAAATGGAGCTTTACTACATTTTCCACTTGTCTACCAATCATATCAAGCCGTGATGGTTAGTGGCACTCTATGATAACCGGGGCCCAGCCAAAATTTAAGCCCATTTGCCCTTTTGAAGCCCGCTCACTTGTCCTTTTCAAATACAGTCTCACCCTGTCTTCCCCAGTCTTAGCTGTGGTTTGAGACACTTGGTGCCTTAAGGGAGTTCTCAATCTTCTAAACTACTGAAGACTGCCCTCCTTCCTCACTGCCCTAATCAAAATCCCCATTTCTTAAGGGCTATTGATCTTCTTGAGGGGCTGACCTAATTATCTGCTTAAAGTAATTCACACCCAGGTGTGCAAAGACTCCCTAGAACTCCTCCAGAGGTTATTTGAATTTTAAAAGAAGTGCCCCCGTTGACTACCAGGAGCTCCTTAGGAGTGCTTGGGAGTTAGAAGGCATTTCTCTGCTCCCACTCCTTGCCCTCCCCACGTCTTCCCCACTGCCCGTTTTTCCTCAAGTGAAAACACATTCCCTCATCTAAATCTTTTAGCAAATCCAGTAAACAGTTCTCTGTACAGATATTCTAAGTTTTCACCTTTAATAATTACTGCTCACCATGAGCTCAATGAAGAGGGAAATTCATCCTTTTTCAGTGAGCGAGGATTGGCAGAGTGAACTAGTAAGACCTGCAGGAAAATATAAATCAAAGAATACAGAGTCTCTTGTCTGTGGTTTTCCCCAAACATCCATTTTTGCTCAGAAAAGGATGTCCAGAAAAGTACTGGAAACCCATGTTTGCATGGTCCTTCTTCAGAAAATCCTCTTAAAACATGTCAGAAGCCTACATGTGACCAGTGCCTCACTTGTATGTCTGTCTTTACATTTCCTTCAGTTTAGCTTTATGATTTTTTAAGGATTTCTTGTTTACAATATCACCAGGAGAAAAGAAACGAAGGAAAATCAGAGAATTTCTCATTCACTACTGAAACAACAGTCCTACACCACATAGACAACAGGGACTCTAGTCAGCACTGTAGGTAGCCTTTCATCATGGGAACAACCACCCAGCAGGAAAGAAAATCACAATTAGGGTGCTCTCAGGGCCTGCTATAAAATGGGCAACCCTATTCCCGTGATCTAATGTGGATGGATCCAAAGTCTACCTAGCCTCCAAACCCAGGCCCTCCACTCATTAGTTCAACAACTATTTAGGAGTGCCCCCTATATGAACAAGACAAGTTAGAGGCCGGCCCTGAGTTCCAAACAGTTCTTGCCTTAGGTATATTATTATTGTTTATCTCTGGTGAGGACACTATTCTCGTTGTCATTTTATCCCCATCCTAAAACCTCACACTGTGTATGGAACATATATCAAATCAACAAGTTCTCTACAAAATGAAAGGATTAAAAAATCAAACATCGAAGAAACATATTTTGCAAAGTTACAGATAATTATTCCCAAAGAGGTAAGAGATATTTCAAGCTGCGAAATCACTTCCAAAGAATCTTGATAGGTTCTCAGGAGATAGTCTCAAAAATGAAGTTAGGGTTAAACTGCTTTGTCTAATCTTGAGGGGTTTTATTATTGTCATTATTATTGTTATATATCAGGTAATATTTACAGATCCAGGTAATTAGATCTCAAAATTACACATATAGCAATTTTTTAACCTTATCTTACTAGTATTAAGCACAGTGTGTATGACTGCAAAAATATGAAAAACTGTAATTGTTCCAAGCAATTATTTTCAGATGGTTTTTCCCAAATAAGGGAAAACATACTATATACAAAGACACAAATTCCACAACTGCCCTCAAATGCTGGTGATACTCTTGAATTCTGACTGGATCCCTCTTCATAGAAAGTCCTTACAACACTAGATTTCCATCAGAGCTAGCAAAAAGCCATTCACTTTCTCAATTTCTTCACTTCACAAATAATGATGCTTTTACTGGAAGTCTGAAGTTTGCTCTGAAGATTAGATGAGCAAACATATATGAAAATTCTTTGAAACTTAACAATCATGATGCAAATATAAAAACTATCACTTATCTTTCCATAATCTAACAAATAATAAATTAAGCCCATGAGGGCAAAGGTTTTCTAATTATTCTTTTATACCCAGTAGCAATACTGATATTAAAAATAGTTTTTCAAAAATCTTTAATGATTGAACTGCTCCAGACAGACCAGTCTCTAACATTCTCATATCCTTCCACAGGTTTTGTAATGGAGAATTGTTGTCTTGTGGTTTACTATACACTGTCCAAGGGCTAAAATACATAGGGGAATATGAGAGTCATTCCAACAGTCCACAGTCCACAGCCTCTTCCCTAAATGGTAACTTCCAATCATCACACAGGAGATTGGCCAAGAGACCCGAGATCCAGATAACAACAACTGGTGGTGGGGAGCGGGTGGAAGTGTGTGCCTGAGCAGTGAACGCATGGCAATGTATTGAAAGGTTAAAAAAAAAAATCAAGAATATCAGAGGAATGGCTGAGACTTCCAAAAGCTCTTCGTGGTTGATAAATGCTGCTGGAAGGAGTATGCTGTTGACCATTCTGGTTCTGCTTAGTAGTATACTAAAGTCCCTGAGGTGTTAGAATTTTTTTACATTGATTTATTATGTTTTTCCAATCATACTAGTAAATAGCCATATCTTATGCCGAAATCTCTAAAGGAGTGGTTCTCTAGATGTTTTGACTGCTTCTACAAGAAAACATACATTTTATACAGCAACCAAAGCATTTTCACACACACATGCACACAAACAACTGAAAGAAAAAATTGCACAGAACAATGTTTACTTGTAATATAGTTGGCATACTCTGATTTTTTTTTTTAAATTTCCCATCTTGCTAATTGTGGTTGAGACCTACTAAATTGTTTTATGTCTCAATATTGTGTTGAAATGTACATTGATAACTATGTTGATTTCAAATTTTCTTTGTCCTTCACAAATGATGTGGTTGCATATTAAATTAACTCAAAATTCTGGCTTTTATTGTTTTTTTAGTCGGTTTTTGAATTGATGTGATTTGTTACAAGATTCACATTTTAAGTATATCGATTGCGGTTTACTACTGAGGAGCTCTGGTAGCGCAGTGCCTAAGGCACTTGACTGCTAACCAGAAGACTGTCGGTTCAAACCCACCAGCCACTCCTCGGAAGGAAGGTTGGGCAATCTACTTCCACAGTGATACCGCCTTGGAAACCCAAGGAGGGGTCGCTATGAGTCGGGTCGACTCCACGGCACATAACAACAACAACAACAACCGCAGATGAGGAAACGTACTTCCAAGGAGCAGAAAGTGACAAGGGCACTTTTCATCAGCTTCTTGCACTGGTCCTCATGCCCAAAGCAAAGTGAGAAATTGAGAATAATTAGGGTTTAATTCTGAAATTTCATTGTAGTTTCACTGGCACTTCTAAAACTCCGTTTTGACAATATTTTAGAATAGCAGTTAACGGAATAAAAAGTCTCAAAAAAGCATTTGGAACTTTTGTGGGTTAGAGTGCATTTCCTATCACTTTCACACATTTTGAAAATAATTCAGAGACATTCCAAGAATTATTGGTCAGCACTTCAGAGCTTGGGAAAAACTTCAATGCAGCAAGTGATGCATGAAATGTATTATAAAATGATCAAACTTCATACAGAGAACACTTCTTTATATATATAATGTATATATTGTTGTTATGTGCCATCGAGTCAAACCTGACTCATAGCGACCCCTCCTTGGGTTTCCGAGGCAGTATCACTACGGAAGTAGGATTGCCCAAGCTTATATATATATATATATACACACATATGCACAACAAACACAGAGAGTTAGTGGGACCTTCCAAAGGATTCCCTGACATAACTTAGAGAGAAGGATTGCCCAAGCTTATATATATATATATATACACATATGCACAACAAACACAGAGAGTTAGTGGGACCTTCCAAAGGATTCCCTGACATAACTTAGAGAGAATATCACTTAGCTAAAATTTCGACATTCACCCATTTGTATTTCGCACCACTATGTAATGTGCTCAATTCTCACTAACATGTAACATGCTCAGTTTTTAGGCATTTACTTGTTTATGTTGTCTCCAGCAAACACAATAGCCTTCAGATGAATGTAGTTGCTTAAATCAGGAAGATATACATTCTTTCTAAATATGACTATAATGCTGAGACTATAATGACTTCAGTAAATCTGATTCAGTTCTAAAATCTCTTAAGGGATTTGACCAGACCAGACCAAACCAAAGTTGAAAATTCTAAAGATACTTTGGCTAGTACTTCAAGATCAAGGAAAAAATGAATCTACTGCATTATCTGTGACAAACATAAAATTAATTCTTCATATTTCTTTTATAGATAATATTTGATATAAATATATACCCAAGCCCTTGCAGGTACAAATGTGGGGATACATGCAAACACACACAGCTATAACGAGAGTAAGACATTACCCTTTACGAAAAGAACTATATCGTGGCCTGGAAAAACTTAATTCGACACTTAAAAAATACTGATTAATTAAGGTTTTAATGCAAAGTAGTCATTTCATGTATTATAGGCAAAGACTGAATAGACTTAATTTTTGTCTGGCCACACAAAGCCATAGTATTAAAATATCTATTGAAAGAATAGTATTTGGGAATTTTTTTTTCTTTTTTTTTCCCAAAAGACTCCAATATGAAGTTCTGCTAACCACCTCCTTGAGAATGGAGTTCCTGGTGACTTAGACATACACTAGTAACACATGTTTTGTATTAATACTGATTGTTTTATAAGTTTATTTATTTCAACACTATTTTTCCTCAAATGCTGCGGAGGGGGATAAAATGCATGGGAGGAACAAGCAGTGATTGGCTGACACCCCACGGCCAAGGGCAGGCTCCAGCAGGTTTCGGAGTAGCAAGGTCATCACTGTATGGTGCATAATGGAGCATCATATTAGAGTGGAATTCAGCCAAACACAGTAATGTATGGATGTAGACGCATCTGAAAGAAGGAAAATAAAGATTTATGCAGGTAAAAAAAAAAAAAAAAAAAATGCAATTAAGAAATTTCCCCCAATGTTTTATGCCCAATATGAATGTTGTGGTAGTGGTTTTGGAACAGCAAATTGTCATTTGCAAATTATGTGTTTGTAAATAATAAATATGCTCAGGAAAAGAAAAAAAAGCTAACTGATCAGAGGAATCCTACTTGACAGCTTTAATTGTTTTTTCTGTTTGTACACAGCATTAGAGTTCAATAGAAACACCACTAAACTCCTGAAAATAAACCTTTATTCTGCCTTTAAAACATTAATGCACTACAAGTGATAATTAAGATTAGTTTTACTGGTTTCAGCTCAATTCTTCCTGAAAGTGATTTCCCCCACAACACTAATGCTAAATAAAGCATTGTGTAATGTACCACAACCGAGACTCTGCTCTAAGGGTTTTTATTAAAAAAATAAATAAAAAGTAAGAAAACAAAGCTTATTTGCGATACAAAAGAACAGATCTCACTATTTCTCCAGTCTTAGTAAATATATACAAGGAGCCTTATATAATCTTACAATTGGTTATATGCAGTTTAAACATAATCGCTTTAAGCAATTATTACACTATATTGCCTACATTACCTCCAACTCTTCACAAAAAAGAGATTCAAAACAACCAATAACATTGGTGGTTTTCGTGAAGCAATGTCCTCATCACAATGCATTTAGTTTTAAAAAAATCAGATTTCAATTTTCAACATGATAAATTCAATAATCTATATTTCTTCAATATATTAATTTAGACTATGATAACACCAGAAGGGGTAATTGTTTAGTAAGAAGGCAATCCTATTTAAAAATGTTACAATGTCTCATTTCTCTAAAAGTGCTCTTGGAAACAAACACATAGGGCACACTGGTTCACAGAATGCTACTGAGGTAAACTGCATCTGTAAAGTTGGAGGTAAGCATAAAAGCCCAGAAGTCAAAAGGAACGATAAATATTAAAAGAAAAGCTAAAAGATCTTCCCAATTCCAGTGCACAGAAATTTCTCAAGGTTTTATTATTATTATTTTCTACTTCAAATACATTTTTATTGAAGACAAACTTAATGCTAGGTAAGGGCTGACATTTGTTACCTTTCTTATGCTAATCCTCAAAACTCTTGTCAGTTAACTTGTTGAATACATGCTCTGAAGCATTTTAAGTACTTTAATGTATGTCATCAATTGCTATCCTTCAGAAAGGAGGGAAAGAATGGTTATTTCTTTTTGAATTCTGTAAAATTTGAATTATAATTTCCCTCTGATCATTCTGTAGATAAGAACTAGAGCCTAAAGCAGAATTATATTCTATTATCAAAATGTCAATCTTGATAGTGGAACATATGAAATTACACATGCAAAAGCAAATCTCAATGGATTTCTGTAGCTATTTTAATATACACAGAGAACGTTAGAAGAATTCTATTTTTTTTTTTTGCTAGAGATAGTATGTTAAGCTGAAAAAGAACAATGAACTCTGAGATCCATGGCTTGAGTTCTAGTTCACATTGTATCCCTAATAATTTTGTGGTCCTGATTCCATACTGGGACTCAGTCATCTTTCCTATAAAATAAGGGACTGACCTGCCTGGTAACTTCTAATTCTAAAATGTGACCATGCTAATCATTTTAGGTATGGTAATGACAATGCTGAGTACAGTCTATTTTGTTTTGGTTTTGTAAGTGTTTAAGGTTCAGATGTTTCCCATATACCAATTTACAAATACAGTGCAATAAAAGTGTAACAGTCCCACAGTTGATATATAAGAATACATGTGGGTATCTCTGGGAGTGTATTTGTGTGTGTGTAGAAAGACAGTTTATCATATATATCATGTGTATACTTTTTACATATGAGGCATGCAATTAATCAAAGATAGAGAACAGCAAGAAAGAATGATTATACTGTATTTTTCCAGGTGTATAATTTATTTCAATCTTTAAATTGACTTTATGATCTAGTATATAACTCACTAATTATTTTATGGTAAGTCTGGGATAAGATTCAAATTGCCATACATAGACTTACATACAAAATTGCATACTCATTGTGGATCAAATCAGCTGGTGGTATTTTCCTTATTTCATAGATATCCAAAGGTGCAAATAATGTTGCTAGAATAGATACCTCCTGACTAAAGACCAGACCTAACTTGCATCAGTTATTAGTTTTTACCCCATGATATCAGGCCAAACGTAAATGAAATCCCACCATACGTACAAAAGTTGTGCCTTTGGAAAGTGTTACTGATTGTAGACAGGAGAATTATATTACAGAACTACAGCAATTATTTTAAAGGATTAAAACTGGAGCAGTCACCAGCATCATTACACAGATTAATTTTTACTATAGTATTTATAGTGTAATATAATACACAAATAAAATTGGTACTTCCTTCTTATGGCTCATAAGTCTACTACATGATGGCAAATAATCCACTTGCTTCCAAAATGCAAATAATTTAAAAAATAAATTGTGCTATATTTTCCTAAGTATACACTGTATTGAACAAAATTTGATCAATTAAAGGAAGCATTATTCAGATTCAATTCAGCAGTTCCTTATGCAAAGAGAACTGCCAGTGGGATTCATATGCATTTTTTTTTCTTGATTATCTCAGGATCAGCTACTAATGGCTTTTAAAATTAATATTTATTCAATTTGTATGCTCTTTCTCCTTGCCCAAAATAAAGTACCTTACTTTCCATTTACTAAATAAAATAAAATATTACTTGTGAATACATTATCTAAGTAACAGCATCACAAAGATAAACTAAACAGCATTTGAGAATAAGGTAGAAAGTGGCAATTGTACTTTTGCATTGTCTGTTAATTTAATTTTTTTGGTTTTTATTAATCTTTTGGAATTATATTACTTTTTTAAAAGAAAATTGAGAAAAATACTCATTGAACTCAGTGAAACACTGGAGATTTAAAACAAGTAAACAAACCAAAACAGTCTTGCCTGTATTATATACATC
The DNA here is from genome assembly GCF_000298275.1 of Orycteropus afer afer. Lineage (NCBI taxonomy): Eukaryota > Metazoa > Chordata > Mammalia > Tubulidentata > Orycteropodidae > Orycteropus > Orycteropus afer. Next base: position 580,298 of record NW_006922101.1, on the reverse strand, counting down.
AAAAGTACAGAAGTACAGTTGTACTGCAAGTCATAAAACTAACACCACCATGGCCAGGTTTACCAGGCAAAAGAAGAAAAAAAGTGGCAAGGTGGACACAATCTCAATAATTCTGTCAAAGATGCACGCTGTGTTCAACAAACACATTCAGTTATGAAGAGTAAAGTAAGGCTTTTGTTTCAATTCCAAAGGTCTGAACTATGAAAACCTGGACTAGTCATCATCGGTTTCTCTCTTTAGTAACTGAATTTCAGAAATAACTCCAGAAACCCTGTCGAAGAGTAACTATAAAATCTGGATTTGAAAGTTTCTAGAGCCTGTGGGAAAAAGATGACAAAAAAAGGGAGAGGGTTGTTACAGACTTTTATTTCTACAAGGCTGTTCAACTTATTTGAGTACAGCCATAAACAGGACTTCTGAGGAACACTTCGAAAAGTCTAATATCCATAAAGATAGCAGAACTGTAAGACACATCACTTAGACTTTATCACTTATAAAGAACTATGATATGGCAATTCAAGGAGATATAAATAGAAATGAAGACTTTAAGTCAGATGAGATCTCAGAGTTTCAATTAACATCCTGGAAGGAATTAAAAGAATGCAACCCTCAAGTTTTCCTCAGACAAGCTGAGTATCAAAAGAGATGAAATTATAAAAATATCCTGCATTCTTTTTTTTTTCTTTTACACTAAGTTGAATCAAAGGTACATATTTTGGCAGTTCAAAAAACTAAAGGCAACATCATTTTTAAAATGATGATAGAAAACCATCTGCTTATGGCCCAGACAAAAACCAAAACAGAAAGGATCCTGTTCATGATGTCAGATGTACCTTTGCAGATGGATCCCCTGTCCCCTGACAGCAATATTGAGCAGATGAAGTGTATCAATTACTAGCACTAATTACATTAAGGGGAACGTGTTTCATTTTCCTTCATTTCATTTTAGGTCAACTATTTACTTGTGGTTAAAACTTTATACATCTTTTGAATACCCAATGACATACTAGTTTCTCAACATCACTTTTGGCAAACTGCACAATTAACTCATTCCAATGGCTTTGTGAGTTTTCTCTTTTGATATGTGGACTACTTTGCTCAGTTAAGAGACTAGCACCACACATTAGTTTATTTATAAGTGTATCACTTTGCCTTTTAAACAGGATGCCAACAGTCTTGATATTAGCTTTTTTAAATATTTAAGAATATTGAACTGACCCTGTCTATGGAGCCAAATGAAGCTTAAGTGACAGCACAGAACATATGAGGTGTTTGCATAAAATATCTATAAATTTGCAACTTGATGTGGCCACTCAAGAGCATAAGATAACACAATTGAGAATGCAAATACCTTTCAGTCACAGGACAAAAAGTACCAATTGGATGACAGCTGACCTCTTCAAAGTTTACATTCCATTTTACCATTTTCTAGGGAAATACCAAGAGTTCTCAATTTATTTGTGGCTGTTTACACATAAAATTAAAAATATGCTATTATTTTAATGGGATTCATCCTTGGTTACAAAAATCTTAAAGGTACCAAAACAAAAGAAACTTCTTCTAATGCCAGATAAAGCAATGACACAACAGATATAAATTCCCCATTCGGTCAAATTTCCAGGTAAAATAAATAAATACCTCACACTCACGTATATCAAAAGACATAATATCAAAAGGCATTTGATGGAGTGTACTTCAAACCTGTGCTTCCTCGGATCGTTGTGACTATTGGCTACAAAAGCATATATGTTTATTTATCTTTGTCCAAATATCTATAGTAAAAGTAGTTTGTACATAAAAAGTTTATTTAGAAAGCTAGTGTTAATAATTTTGCATGCAATAAGGACTTAATATCCCTGTCCTATACATCTTCAATGAGTTCTATGACTGTAAAATAACTTTTCCCTTTGCCTAAATTCTTCCACATTCAACATGCCAAATGTATTTAATAGAAACTATTACTTGATGTTATTTGACTGTCATAATAAATATGTTTTTGAGGTGAGTTCTAGCAGTAAAAGTGTATGTGATATTTAGGGGAGCTTGCTACAGTATTAGACCCAGCAGTTTCCAAAAAGTTTTATTTGCTCTGTGTCAAATAAACTTTGGTGAGTATAAAAAGTAAACTTTCTGAGTGTTATATATTACATAAGCAAAGCTTTCAAAAACAAATTTTATATTTTTTCAAGTTCACCTCAGGGTAGATATATATATATATATTTTTTCCCAGTTTCCATTTCACCAAGAAGCAACTATGTCAAGTATTCCACATATCCAACATATTCTCCATATATCACAATGCATAGCAAAATACTCATACACAGTGTGCATCAATGATTAACATTTTATGTCTTGGATGGAACAATAATTGGCTCATGCAATTAATTTTTGCTTTGAAACTTTTAATATTGAGCATGAAGAATGCAAATGCTTGCAAATAGTTGACATAGAAACTTGATCTTTATAGATATCAATGTAGTTTTGTACAACATTTGCATTATCATTAAATATTTTTCAACCAGTGTTTCTGGCAAAATAGTCAGTACTTCAGTATTGTAGACTTGATACTATATTTGCATGAATCAGCATCTGCTTACCTGTAAAATCTTGAATAATGTATAACATAGCTAAACTTTTACAGTGTCCAATTTGCATCAGTAGTAACTTTAGAAATGTTCTCTCTGGATGTAATTATCCATTTAGTAGCTACAAAAGTGGAAATTTTCTGGTTCAAGCTCACTATCCAAACACATTTATACATATTTATTCTGGAGACAGGAAAGGTAGATGAATTAGGCTGCCAACTGCAATGAGAAGTGCAAAATACTACTTTATTTCCTTTAGTAGTTTAGTGAACCTTAGGTCTAACTCACAAAATACAGTGCTGCGTCCTTCATAGATGGCCTCTGCTTTGTTAATGGTGCGTGGATTAACATTAAATTCCTGCTACTATAAATTTTAAATAGCATTAGAAAACAGAAGACAAAACTTTACATAAGATGCTGTCTCAGTTATTAAGCCTTTTCTAGGATCGTAATTAAATGTATTGGGAACACTTCTTACCTGTTTGCTGTACTTGTTGTTGGTTTGACAGCTGTACTCAGAGCAGTGATCTGATCCAATTGAAATGTTGTCTCCTGCTCCCACAAACGTGTTGGCTGGTGGTAGATCTTGTACGGCCTGATGTTTTTTTCCTGCAGTTGGTGACTGGGGATGAAGCTGGACAGTAGGCAATGGAGAACTAGATTTGTAATGCCTTGCCAGGTCAGGACTGCCAGGCCCACCATTAACAGATCGGTATCGCCCCATGCTAGGGCTGTCTGACAGCTTCTCATTGACACTATCATACCTCTGTCCATTTGGTTTAGAAGCTTCTACAGTGACTATGCTGCTATAAAGTGGCTGCTTAGATTTTTTATTTTTCTTGTCCTTTTTAGGCTTTTTCGACTTGTCATGCTGTTGGGGTGTAAAAAAGTCCTCATGGTCTTTTTTGCCAGCTTCATAGCCATTTTTATTTTTGGACCTGCAGTACCTTGCCATCACTACAATTAAGATGATCAGAATCACTGTCATAATCCCAGCAACCACTCCAATGACAATACTGAGTCTCTGTTTGCTAATTTCATAGCTTGGGTCACCAGCTATGTCCTGGGTGAGTGGGGTGTGCAAACTTCTGGCTATCTGAGAGTCAATTACAGTTGCATTAGAGACACTTTCATTGACAAACACATGCACCAGAGTGGTGGTGGACTGGGAAGGCTGCCCACTGTCATTCACTTGGACCACCAACCTGTGCAAGCCGTAATGTTTTTGGGTGAGTTTCCCCACTAAGGAAACCACACCACTAGTGGAATCAATCTCAAACAGCTTGAAGGGATTCCCTCCCACAATGCTGTAGTTAAGGTCTGCATTGATGCCATCATCGCTGTCTGTTGCCAACACTGTAGCTACTACTGTCCTGACATTACTTGAAGGTGGCAGTAAAGTGTAGGAAATGTTTCTGGGAAGGGTAACTGTGGGAGCATTGTCGTTCTCATCCATTACAAAGAGAGAGACTGTGGCTGTGGCAGACCTGGGAGGATCGCCCCCATCCACAGCTTTGACTCTGAAAGTATAGGTGGTCTGATGTTCCCGGTCAAAGGACATTGTGGAATAAATGGTCCCCGTGTCATTTTCAATGGAAAAAATGTTACTGTTCTCCTCTATGTAGAGTCGCATCTCTGCATTTTTCCCCTTGTCAGCATCCATCACGGTGACCATACCCACCGGGCTGTTGGGCTGCAAGTTTTCTTTCACATAAAAGGTAAAGACGTCCTGCATAAACTTAGGGTCATTGTCATTCTTGTCAGCCACCTGCACAATCACAGTAGTACTGCCCTGGAGCACCGGGATGCCTTTGTCTTTGGCGTTAACTTTAAACTCATACCTGTCAGTCTGCTCTCTGTCCAGCACCGTATTTACGAGGATGTCCCCAGAATTGGGATCGATGGCAAAGATCCCCATCACGGAGGAGTCCAGCGAGTAGGCAATCTCCGCGTTCTTGCCGCTGTCTGCGTCTGTAGCCTTCACTGTGGCGACCCTATCTCCTGGGACATTGTTCTCGAAGAAGTAAACCTCCACCACGGAATGTTCGAAGACAGGAGGATTGTCGTTGGTGTCCCCCACCTTGACTACCAGAGAGTTGTTGCTGGAGAGGCTGGGGCTGCCCGAGTCGACGGCCACTATGACCACGTTGAACTCCGGGGTGGTCTCATAGTCCAGAGGCGCAGAGGTGTGCAGAAAGTACTTTTTCTTGTTCTGGTCGCCCTCTGTGTCGCTAGCGGGCTTGAGCTGGAAGGGCACATCGCCTACCACGGTGCAGGTGACAACCCCGTTCTCGCCCTGGTCTCGGTCGGACACCTGCACCAGGGCGATTGGGGTGTCGACCAGAACATCTTCGGCCACGTTAGCCACCCCGTCCTTGAGTGGGATGCGCCCAATCTTACGAATTTCAATGGAAGGCACGTTGTCGTTCTCGTCTTTGATGTTGAGGACCACCGTGGCCTTGTCAGTCTTAGGGGGCTGTCCGCGGTCTCGCGCCATGACGGTGAAGCGCAGCTGGTTGACCTCCTCGCGGTCGATGCGGTGTAGGACGCTGAGCCAGCCCGACGCCTCGTCCAGGCGCAGCAGCCTCCGCACCGACTCGGTGGCCGCCCCGAACACGTATTCGATCTGCCCGTTGACCCCCACGTCCAGGTCGGCGGCGCGCAGCTGCAGGATAGGGGTGCCCGGGGCGCTGTTCTCCGCCAGGTCGGCCTCGTACACGCTCTTCTCGAAGCGGGGGCTGTTGTCGTTCACGTCGGTGATGAGCACGCGCAGGATGGCCTGCGACGAGCGCGGCGGGTCGCCGCCGTCGCGCACCCGCAGGGTCAGCTCGTAGGAGTCGCGCTGCTCGCGGTCCAGCGCCCCCTTCACGATCAGCTGCGGCTGCTTCTCGCCGTCCGGGGTGTCGGCCACCTGCAGCTCGAACACGCTGCTGCGGCCGCCGGGGCTCGCCCCGCCGCCGCCCTCAGGTGCATCCAGCCGCCGCTTGGAGCTTCCCTGGCCGCCGCCGCTCGCGCCGTTCCCGCCGCCC
>NW_006922101.1:564506-574527 GCF_000298275.1 Orycteropus afer afer | reverse complement strand
CTCGATGCCGTTGCGGCCGAAGTCCCGGTCGGTGGCGGTGGGCAGCAGGTAGAGCGTGCCCACCGGTCGGTTCTCCTCCACCGTGAGCGTGAGCACCGGCGACGGGAAGGTGGGCGTGTTGTCGTTGATGTCCAGCACGATGACCCGGCCTTCGAACAGGTCCACCCAGCTCTGCGAGGGCCCGATCACCGACACCTCGAAGTCCAGGAAGCACTCGTTCTCGTCGAAGATCATCTGACACTGGGGCAGCTTCTCGCGGTCAATGCGCCGCTCGCTGGTACTCAGCTCGCCCGTGAGGTTGTCGATCTTCAGGTACTCGGAGCCCGACTCGAGGCTGAAAGTCACCTCGCCCGAGCCCGTCACGATGCCCAGGTCGGAGGCAACGTTGCCGATGCGGACGTCAGCGGGGCCCTCTTCGGCCAGCCGGTACCGGAGGAGTTGCTTGGCGGCGGACAAGCTGAGCGAGAGCGGCAGGAGAAGGCAGCAGCCCAGGCACCAGCCGCGCGCCCAGCCCGCCGTCCGCATCCTCAGCATCTTCTCCTGCTGCTGCTGCTACTGCTCCTTCTAACCGCAGCCCCCTTGGCGTCCCCCTCCTCAGGGGCTGGCCTCCTGCCCTCCCCCCCCCAGTCCTCTCCCCTCTCCGGGAAAGGAAGGCGCGCGAGAGAGGGGAGGGAGGGGGCAAGAGCTGAGTGCTAGTCCGCTCGGGTAAGCAGCTATAGATCCTTTCTCTTTTTCCTCCTGATTCTTCCGAAAGTTATTGTTTCATAATTCATGCAACGGGTGCTAATCGCTCGCTCGCCGGCCGCCGTTCAGTCGCAGTACTCACAGTTCACGGGACACTGCGCGCCGCGGGCTCGGCGACCCCCCAGAGTCATCCCCGCAGAGGGCGAAAGATCCCGGGCTCCGTTCCCCGCTCGGTTGGTAGGGACTGGAAGCGCTCTGGCAGACGGGCGGTGGAGTCGCGAGGCGGCGAGGAGCTAGTCTGCAGCCTCCCCGCCAGCCAGCCCCGTTCGTCTTTGCTGCTACTGGAGTTGAGTCCAATGCACGTTCCAGCCACTCACTCCAACCCCAGTCTCGGCTCCGACTCCGGCTCCGGCTGCCCAGGCAAACGTGAGTCGTTTCCAGCACGAGGCGCCGGGGCCAGCAACAAGCCAGTCTCAACTCCTTACTCTGCTTAGGCAGCGGGTTAGCCAGCCAACAGATCGAGAATGAAAAATCTCCGGCAGGTCGCTCCGGGCACCGTGCAGAGGAGACCACTCTCGTCACAGCGCGGTTCTCGGCCGGGTCTCTCCCGCGCGCCGAAGAGCGGTCCGAGCCATCTTCAGAGAAGCCCAGAGAGTCAGACCTTTCTCACCCCCCCCCCCCCGAGAGCTCCGGTTTCTCTTTTTTTCTTAACAACTCTGCGCAAGGTCATTAGTCACGAAGCCTCCGCCTGAAACCGCAGCAGCCGATCGCCCGCAGAGGCAAAGGCTGAGCCGTGCGCACCGCGAGGTGCCCAAGTTTGGGTTCTCAGCCGCAGAGTCTGTGCCTTTTCTCACCTGCATTCGGCCCGCATGTCGGAGCAGTGGGATCTGCAGCGCTGTGCGCGATTCAGGGAGGAGATTGCAGCCTTTCTCTCTCTCCCCACTCTCTCTCTCTGGATCCCTCCCCTCCCTCCCTCCTCCCTCCCTCTCCCTCCCCCTCTCTCCTCCCTCCTTTCCTTTCCCCTTTCCCCTTCTCCCACTCGCTCTCCTGCACGCTCCCCTCTCCTTCCTTTCAGTCTCAATGCTGGGAACTCGAGCTGAGCTTGATCCCTTTGCAGTTCAAAGGTGAGCAAACCAGGCTTGGTGCACTGGAGACGTTAGCCCCGCGAAAACGTCCGCCCGGGTTCTCCTAAAGGCAATTAACAAAGATGCTCAATTCTTTCCACATTTCTCAAGAAAAGCAAAAGGCATTTGGGGGGTGGGGGATGGAGTTAGAGACAGCTGCCAAGTAGCTTAAAAAAAAAAAAAAAAAAATCCAGTTTGCCAAAGGGAGAAAAAGTGCCAGTCGGTTGTTCCTCGGAAGTGCCCTGGCACGGCGAGTGAATTCCGCAGTTGTCTCGTCCCTTTTAGTGTCTCTCAGAGTCTTTCTGGTTCTGGCGCTCTCACCGAGCCCTAGGCTGGTGGGGCTCGGAGACGCAGAACAGCAACTGGGAAGCTACCGCTCGCTCGTCGGGAGCCGGAAGCCAGCAAGTTTGCCCAAAGTGGTGGTTGCTGGTGGGAGCTCGCTTGAGGCTCGGGCTCGTCCCTGACGTGGCGGCGGCAGCCGGGCTGCCGAAACTACACACTCGCTGATAAGGGAGGGTGGAGGTGTAGGGGGAGGGAGGCGTGAAGGAGCACCAGGCAGCCTCCGAGCTCCGGAAAGCCTAGCTTCAGCTGCCGGACCGCCCAGAGTGTGCTCAGCCCCAACTAGCCCCAGCGAAGCCAAAGCCTGTTCCCCCAGGCAAGTGAAGCAGCTTTCATCTTGGGGCTGCTCTCTTTCCCTCCCTCGGGCTAGTAAATTTCCTCCTGGCTTAGACTAATGTGCAGTGCGCGTAGGAGCGTGCTAGACCGGTGTCAGGAAACCTTTCTCCACGTATCTCCCAGCCTATGACCAACCCCCCCCACCTCGAAAGTGTCTCGGGTTCGCGATTGAGCATCTTCACGACTTGGGTACCTGTGGTTTGAGAATCCCTCGTGCGCCTGGAAACCCACCCTAGTATTCTGATAATCCATGATGGGATACAGTGGTTAAGAACACAGAAACTCCAGAGAGAGCTGGAGAGGGAGGGATCCTTTTTTGGAGCTTAGGGTTCGGAGGGGGGTGGTCAGGGTATTGCCTGTCTTTGTTTAAATGCTTGGCATTCTTGTCAACGTGGTAGCTTACGAGGGTCGACCGTGTGTGCGCGCGCCTGGGGAATAAACACAAGTTGGAAGCTTCGATATTTTTTTCAGATCAGAAGAAATCTGCAGCCTTTAGTAACTGGCAAAGTGTAGCGTCACCTATCTGGATAAAAAGGAAATAAACTTTAATGGCAACTTTGTCTACCAAGTGTCACTAGATTCTTTCCTCTCCTTTTGACTTTGTATCACTTATCGCCAGTGGTATTCCCCCACGTGCGGCTTCCCCAGTTTTCAATCACGCCCACCCCGCAGCCTGCTTCATTAGATCTCAGGTCTGGCTGCGGTTTTTGCACTGTAGCCTTTCACTTCCAATTCACTTCAGCGGCTGTTAAACGAGGGGACTCCGCCAGGATTAAGAGTGTGAAGGCAGACATGAAGCTATTGGGCGAATTCTCAGCACCTCAGAAAAGAAAATGGGCTGCTACTGGGATTTAGGTGGCCTCAATTCGTCTGTTCAATCTATAGGAATCAGAAGGATATTTTAAAGACAAAACAAGAAGAAAAAAAATCCATCCAGGTTGGGCATTCTCCCATTACGAGACCAGTGTGGGAAGGCAGAATGATTTAAACAAGACAAACACCAATAAAGTCTCGGAGCAGATGTAGCGCGCGGTTGTTTGGGCGGGCGCAGCGTGCAGGAATGGTGGGGGAGAGGCAGCAGAGATTTCCCTGCTCTAAGAGAAATGGCAGAGGCGCAGAGGATGGCAGTGATTGTGTGTGTGGTAGCTGCCAGGAAGCAGGAGAGTATTTTCCACCAGCCGAAAGCAGCAGGACCCGGGGTGACGGCTTCTCCTCTGGGGCCAGGGCCGGAATGGGGCCTTCCCTCAGCCCCTCCCCCGCCACCGGAGCCGCTTTGCTCTATATCTGCAGCATCAGCGAGAAAAGCCCCGCGCGCAGGCTCAGTACGCTCCGCCGCAGTCTCAAGTCGGGGGGCGGCGGCGTGCGCCGCAGAGGCTTCCTGGCTGCTAAGTGGTAAACACTCCAAACGCCCCTAATATTGGCCAGAACCCGAGTTTATTAGGATGCCCACCCACCTCCACCCCCTTTTCACCCCAGTCCGAGGTGATGGAGGAAAGTCGGCCCCACTCCGGGGCCTTGCGCTGGGGCATTCCCATGCGCGGCAATATGGTGCAGCGCACTCACTCCTCTGCCTTTACTACATTTTGCAAACTTCAAGCGGCCTCGGGGTCAGACAGTGCGCATTCTCTCTTTCCTCTCCAGACCATAAACTTAAACAAGCCCCTGTGCGTCTTCAGGCGTTTGCCCGCCGCTCTGGCGCGCGCTCACCAGGCGCACATTTGAGGAGGGGGAAGGAGTGGGCGGCACTCCCCGGCGCGCGCTGCCAATTTCTTCCCGGCGGACTAGGGGGTGCGCCGCGTCCTTCACAGTGGAGTGGTTTCCTCTTTGCCAGCGGGAGGTAGTCTCCAGCCCGCCCTCCCCACTCTCATCCCTACCAACTCTGCCACTGAGCCAAGGCAGCGTGGGAAATGGGTCCGACGTGTGCGGCATGGAAACCACGCGTAGCCCCGCCAGTCAGCCCGGGCCTTGGAGCCTCCTGGCTTGCTTCCCTTCCGCCTGGGTCCCCAGCACCGACCTTTCCGCCAAAGCACCCAAGGGGCGGTGGCGGCTTTGCCCGGCAGCGCGATTTTTGGGAACCTGGAATGGGAAGGGTAGGGTGCTGATGGGGTGATGGGAGCCTTCGAGGCGCCTTGTTGCGCCCCGACCTCCCAGTCCTCTTCCGCCCCCTGCCTGGGGGTGGACACTTTCCCTCCAGCCTCCCGCGCGCCCGAAGGATGAATGGAGTCTAGAAGCCATTTCCCCCACCCCCGCCCCATTTCCGCAGTCTTAGAGCTAGTGTCACAAGTGCTCAGCAATTTCATTAAATGGAACCCGGGGACTTAATCCCCTCGGGTACCAGAGCTCACCAAGGGAATACGATATCCGGCCCCACTCCCACCCACAAACTCCGCCTGGCTTCTCGGACCCGAGGCTACATTTATCTTCTCAACCTGAGAGGAAGGGGTTGAGAAGGAAATGGGATCGAAAGTGTAACCGGCTGCAATAAATTAAAAAGCCTGCTGCTGCTGCTGGTGCTTTGGCGGCCAGAACTGAGGAGAGAAAACGAGATCTGTGTCCTAAGGATTGCATTGATCAGAATAAAAGGACGTCAGCGCATGTAGGAAGCAAAATTTGGGGAGATATGCTGAAATGTTGGGCATTTCTGTTTTTTAGTTTGTTGGCTTTTTTCTTTTTTCTTAAGTGCAATAATAATAAAAAAAGAAATGTCCTTTTGAAACTGGGATATGTAATAGTGAAATTAATTGAAATATAAATATCTCGTTCTAAAAGAGATTTAATGAAAGCTTATTCGATGATTCCTTTTCTGTGCCATATATCCTACCTTAAATATACGTTAATCTGTTTCTTTTAAACAAATTACCTTCTACCCCACTTACTTAAAAATGCTTTGCAGTTCAGAAATTTCAGTGCCTGAGCTGAAAAATAGCATCCAGAGTCCGTGATGTTGTTTAAGCCTCAAGAAAAGACAGGGAGAGAAGTAGCAACAACAACAAAAGTTTATAGGTACGAATACAAAAGAAGTAGGTGCTGGAGACATGATCTCAGGGGGGCTTTCATTTATAATAGGCGCTGTATTCACAATAATACAAGAAAAAGGTTAAATACAGTAAACACGACAGCCAGTTCTGGAAAGAAATATAAAAGCATTTGATGGAAAGGAAGAAAGTGACTCAAGAACTCCACCAAGGGACAACCAGGGGAAATGACACCCATACATCTCTAAATCCATTGACCTTTCATCTTTTTAAAAGGATCCACTCTACGCATTTACATATGTGCAGGCTTGTGTTTGAGTCTTCTGTGATCAATCCTTTATCCAACTACTTCGTGTAATTTTGATACTTCAGTCTTCCTTCTCTAACTCATCAACGTTTATGAAACGATTGTCTCAAAAACATATTTCACAGAATAAAAATAAGTATGCGTAGCTACTCCCTTAGAGCAAGTATGATTCAGATGCTTGGAGCTATGAGAAACTTGAGGAACATGTTGCAGCCTTACATCTGTGTTTGTAGTATTATAATGTGTAGTAGAGTGAAATGGCTAAATTATTCATGGCAATAACAGCCTGTTTGATGGACATTAAAGCTCAGCAGTTTAAATAAGGAAAGCACAGATTTCCTTTTAAGCAGGTAATAACTGCTTGCATCAGTGGTTATTTAATTGCTCTCTAGCCAAGAAATAGAACTCGTTGTGCTGTTTAAATCATGAATCATGTTATGCAAAGCCACGTATTGCAATGTATCAAAAAAAGAATACAAGAATTAAACCAAGTTGCTGCATATTGGATAACTAAAAACATTTCTACAATGTGGTATAAAAACTCTGTTTAAATAGAAAAAGAAACTCATGAAAATAAATGTTGTTTATTTAAATATCTAAAGTGTCTATGAGGAATTCCAGTGGTACAGTGCCTAAGACATTAGATTGCTAACCAGGAGGTTGGCAGTACAAATCCACCAGCCTCTCAGTGGAAGGAAGATGGGGCACTCTACTTCAGTAAAGATTTACCTCCTTAAAAACCCAAAGGGGGTCGCTATGAGTCAGAAGCAACTGGATGGCAGTGGGTTTAAGTGTTTATATATGCGATTTCAAAGAGTGAGATTTTAACATAATACTTGATTGAAATGATTTCACTTTGAATTTAGCATAGATTGACAGTTGATTCTTTTCTTTCAGTTTGTAAAATTTTAAATGCCAAAACTTTCAGGACATAGCACATATTTACCACATACATAAAGATCCAGTTACTGTAGCTAACAAACACATTCTTTTAATTCCATGCTAATTAATGGTTTTTAAATTTTACATTAATTTTCATACATTTTTCAAATCTAAGCTTGGAGAAACCACTGTGTCTTGTCAAATCTGAATGAGTTTTGGGGAAAAAGACTCCTGATAGGTCAGAGCAGTCTATTATTTGGAGCCGGCTCAAGCTATCCCCTCTTGCCATCTATGGTAAAATTGTACATCCCCGTGCCCTTTGCCGGGGGAACTCGACACATTTAGCATTTCTTTACCACCATGGCTGGATATGTCAAATGCTGCTGTAAACAATGACCTCTAATTTAGATAATAAAGATTTTTCTAGGAAGCAGAGATATCTCATCATAATGGCTTGTGTGAATATAATATTCAAATAAATGACCTTCCTTGTACTAGGAATGGTTGAAAATTATGAATTAGCTTTCTACGTTTTAGCCCCTGACTATGTTGACCTATGCTAACTAGAACGTTTCTTATGTTAATTATGAAAACCTGCTGGTGCAAAATTTTATTCAAACAAATTTGACCAAGTGTTTTTAGAAAGCACATAATGTGGAATATTTCTAGAGGCGTCAATATAACCATTTGACTGACTGCTTTTATCAGTAGTGCATTTTCCAATGATCGATGCTGATAATTTTATGAGCGTTGTTGGGCTTTTTTCCCAAGTATGTATGACTCTGACTTCTGGGCCTAGGAGAGGATGGTGCTTTTTGGCCCCCTTGTGGCAGGAACAGGCCATGGATTAATTGTGGCCAGTGTGCTGTGAATGCAAGTGATATACTTCATTTCCGTGAGGGTATGGGTGACGAAAATGAAATCCTTTTTCATCTATCAGACAAACCGATAACTAACCTGACTAAGGACACATATCTGAAGACCATCAATAAACTTTAGAAAGTCATTGTCTTTGGAAAGTTGTTGTTGTTGTTGTTATGTGCGGTCGAGTCGGCCCCAACTCATAGCGACCCCTCCTTGGGTTTTCGAGGCAGTATCACTACGGAAGTGGGATTGCCCAACCTTCCTTCCGAGGAGTGGCTGGTGGGTTTGAACCGCCAGACTTCTGGTTAGCAGTCAAGTACTTTAGCCACTATGCTACCAGAGCTCCTAGTATGTTTTAAAATGTCTGTTTCAGCATTTATTTGAGGAATTATCCAATCTGAAAGAAAAGGCTTATCAAAGTAGATCCTATAGGTCTCAGCCATACATCCCTATAAATTATCAGATGCACTATTCAGTAATGGATAAAAATACCCTTCAATTCACAAAACGAGTTCTTCATAAAGCCAAAGCTATTTGTACCTGGTGATTTTGAACATTAGCAAACACATTTTAATCTAGATTATCTTTTTCCTAGTAAATGGTGTAGAATTTAACACCTTGAACAGGACTTTTGAGGAAGTATCGTTGACTCACAGTGAGATAAAAAGATATTAAGATTTCTATGATATTTATGATTATTCATTTTATTTCCCATTTTGACTGAGTAAGTGATTCTCAATATTGTCTCCAAATGACTTCATACTAATCTACTGTGTAAAGATGTAAATATGAGCTTTTAATTTGGATAGTTTATGTATAAAATATTAAGCATTTTGATGCATTATTGAGCTAAAGGCAGTGTTTAGTGATTAGTATCAATATGATATATCTGAATCCAGCAATGAAAAGTTTACTAGATCCTTCTGTTTCTGAGTGTTACTGTCTTCCCCTACAGATGTTTATAACGGCCTGAACATTTCTGTCTGTTTGGGACAAGAGGTATTATTTCCTTCGACATTATCAGTGGCATATGATATAATGTTTCCCTTGTCATCTGACAAATGAGAAGCTTTGTTCCTCTCTTCCTTGTAAAATTGATTTATTTAAAACATGGATAAAAGGATAAAAGCAAAACATGGTAAACTTAAAAAGATACTGCACGTAGGCCCATGTCTCTGCTTCTGTTTTATTTTCTCCTATAAAACTGTTTTCCAAAGGTCTATAATACTGGATAGTGTTCCCCAGTTCCTGAATTACTTTTAGGGCCTAGATTTATTGTGACACTAATGAAGCTTAAGCTTTCAAGGCCTGTTACTTGTATCAGCCTCTTCTAAGATCTTGGGGAAGGGAGTGCAATGGTAAGTTCCTATGGTCAGATACTTTCGAAATTTGCAAATGTAACAATTTAAATTACAATAGGCTAATACCACTGCTTTCTTCCACTCCATTTTTTTTTTTTTTTTAATTTTGGTCACACTTTGCCCATATAAGTGGTGTTAGAGAACAAACGTATGGTTTTTGAATCCAGTTCATGGAAATTTAAGATGAGGATACATTTAGTTTGCATTTGCTAAAGATTATGTTTTGTGGAATCACAAGACATTTTCATTAGGTTATTTTTAACCAGCATGGTGTAAAATGGCTTCCAGGTATTTGGCCAAGATTTGCTGTGCTGCCTCACTCAGTGTGGTGGCGCAAAGGTACTTTGTCAGAGGCTCTACTGTGATGGGGATGTATCCTCCAGTACTGGGTTCCTGGAAGGTATGAGTAGTAGAGGCTAATCAAGGTTGTGAAGTGAAATCAATCATTGTGTGGAGTCAGAAACCACAGAATTCCAAGCGGGGAATGTGCTTCACATTCATCTCTAATTGAAACAGAAATCCCCTCTTGTCAGGAATATACTCAACAAGACAGCAGATCCAATAAAAAACATTATCCTTTTAAGTCACTCCTCGGAAGGAAGGTTGGGCAATCTACTTCCGTAGTGATACCGCCTCAGAAACCCAAGGAGAGGTCGCTATGAGTCGGGTCTGACTCGAGGGCACATAACAACAACATCCTTTTAAGTGTATGTGTCTGTGTTTTAAACAGGAATTGGGCAAATACAAAATGTTTTAGAATACCTGTGTAAGGGCACAGATATATAGCAGTTCTTCAAACAGTATGGTGTGTGTTTTGGGATGAATTTCACATCCTCATGTATAAGATCACATCTTAATGTATCTGATACATCTTTTCCTGAAAAAGTATAGTACTTCAAGGTGAACTGACACATTGGATATCCATTAATACAGTAAAGATAGTCAAAAGAATCTAGCATTTCAGTGACAAAAGTCTTACAACTATTCACAAAGAAGGCAATGTGTTTTGCATCTACACAATTATGAGGCTTAATACAGTTCAATGACATTTTAAAAATCCTTTTAAATTGCTCTACATATACTGTGGGAGCTCTGGTAGCATAGTGCCTAAGTCACTTGACTGCTAACCAGAAGACTGGTGGTTCAAAC
>NW_006922101.1:546419-563997 GCF_000298275.1 Orycteropus afer afer | reverse complement strand
AAGTTCAGCCAAATTACACAAACTTCAGACCCCACAAAACCTGAGTCTGCTCTTGATTATAATAATTAAACACAAATATAGTACTTATCATGAAAAAATATGGACAGTAAAGATTTCCAAAGACTACAAGTATAAATGTGTGAAATAAAATAAATGTTAACACTTTGCTGGACCTGATTTATTAAAAAAAAGTATTGCAAGTACTATTTTCTTAATCATAATAATTATATTGGTGTAGCAAATAATTATTGGACCAGATTGTTGGTGTTAGAAGTTTTTGAAGTGGAAGGACAGTGAAATAGATTTGAGCAAAGTATTTGGAATGAAAAAAAGTGGGTTTGAATTCCAGGACTTCCACTTGTCCCTTTGTGATACTGATTAATCTTTCTGAGCCCTGTTTTTTAGCATTTAATTCAGTTCATTTAGCATGTGTGTAAACTCTCTTTCATCCCAGGCCCTGTGTTATATTTTGGATACAAATAATTGAATAAAGCTGCAATCCTTGCCTTCAAAGAGCTCATATTTTAATTTTATCTGTAAGATGGAAACAATACAATCATTTTTAGGTTGTTGTGGGTAGTAAGTAAGATAATTTTATAAGAGCTTCTAACATTGTACTGAGAACAAATTGAATTCTTAATAAAATCAAAGCTTTTTTTTTTTCTTTCTCCCATTACTCCTAATGCTTTTCTAAGGATTTGGAATTGAATGTTCTAGATTTTTGTAAGATTTTCATTTCTACTTTGTATCTATTGTAATTAAAATTAGAGTCATTTTATACTTATATTGCTCTTCACCTGTTCAGGGGTTGGCAAACTACAGTCTGGAGCCAACTCTGGCACTATGCTTGTTATTGTATGCCCTCCTAAGCCAAAAATATTTTTTATGTTTTTAAGGGCTTGTTAAAAACAAAGAAATAAAGAAGAATATGGGATACAGACAGAATGGAGTGCACAAAATCTAACATACTTACTATTTGAAAAGAAAAATTTTGCTGACCTTCTTTTTCAAATGTTAACTTCTTGGAGTACTGTGACAATATGAAGAAATCCAGCTCTTCAAGTTTCCTTTGAGAAATCATCTGCTGCAATATATAGCATATGTATGGAACACATATTGCTCTGGTGGCATAGTGGTTAAGCATTTGGCTGCTAACCAGAAGGTCGGCAGTTCAAACCCACCAGGTGCTCTGGGAGAGGATGATGAGACAATCCACTTGCAGAAAGATTTAAAGCCTTAGAGACCCCAGTGGGGATTGCTATGAGTCAGAATTGAGGAGATGGCAGTGTTTTTTTTTGTTGTTGTTTTTGTTTTAACACATCAGAGGAGTGCCTGGGTACATCACTCACCTTGAGAAAGTGAATGTTCTTGGATTTCCTGTTCAGAGTATTTGAGACATTTGTATGACTATTCTTAGTTGTTATTAGTTATTAGAAATGGCCAGTTGACACTCAGAGCTTCTTTATGTTAATTAAGTATATGATAAAGCTAGATAAAATTATTTTTATTGTAGTACTAAGCTGCAATATTTCTTTTTGAGTTTTGCGGTTTGCAAAAGTGACTTTGAAAGCAATTATTTAAAATGATGCTCTAGTCGGCCACGGGGCATCAGAGAGGCAGCATTCATATGGAGGGAAAGCCGGACAGACAGGAGTGCATAATTAAGAAGGGCACAGGGACGGGGGGGTTCCCGGGGAGGGGGGGGAGGAGAGTCGGTTAGGGTTAGGGATGGTGATCAGGGAGTGAAACCAAATGTACACTAACTGTTGAATGTAAAACAAATTCTGCTCTTTATATTTGCGCTCAAAGCACACATACACAAAGAAAAAAGGTTTTTGCAGCAAAAAAAAAAAAAAAAAAAAAACCTGATGCTCCACAGAAATTTCAGATTGTATCAGAATCATTGGGATAGCCTATAGCTTCTGTACTGACCATATCATAGCCTATCACCCAAGGCCTGATTAAACTGTGTGCATACATGTAAGTACATGTGGTATGTATGTTGTTTGCATGTATGTGCATGTGTGTGTCTTAGATATTTAGTGCTGCTATAACAGAAATACCACACATATGTTGCTCCAACAAATGTTATTGTTATGAGATGCCGTCAAGTTTCTTCTGACTCATAGCAACCCTGTGTACAGCAGAATGGAGCACTGCCTGGTCTCGCACCATCCTCACAGTGATTACTATACTTGCGCCCATTGTTGCAGCCACTGTGTCAATCCATGTTGTTGTGGCTCTTCCTCTTTTTCAATGCTTATAAATTGATATTATCACAGTTTGGAAGGCTAGAAGTCGGAAGACAGTCTGCCAGCTCTAGGGGAAACTTTGTGTCAACTCTGGATGACAGTGCTTGCCTTTCAAGCTTCTTTTTCAGCAGCCTTCACATGGCTATCTCCCGTCCTCCACCCTTGCTTGCTATGTCTAATCTTCTCTTTTTGTATCTCAAAGGTGATTAGCTTCAAACACACCCTACACTGATATGGTTTTCAACATAATGAAGAAAACCCATTTCCAAATAGGATTATAACCCATATGCAAAAGTTAGGATTTATAAGACATATTTTTAAAACATATTTTTGAGGGACTCAATTCAATCTATAGCTGTGTGTATAACTGAAAGATAGAGAGATTCTTTAATTTTTTAAATATATATTTTATGAAATGTGTTATCTCTATGTTGAGTCTAACTTGAAAAGCAAAGACATAAATGTACACAAAGCATATAAAGAAGTTTGAGACACTGTACCACAGGCTCTGAACCTATGTGGTGTGGCATGTTAAACCAGAAAGTTTCTTTCTCTGGAGATTTTAAAGAAAATGATAGATGGATATTTATGGGATTCTTTGACTGTAGTATTGCCTGGAGGTACAGAAATGGACAAGATTAATATGAGGTCATTTCCACATCTCTCAAACTCTCTGAATGGGGCAAGATGAAAGGCACTTATATGGGCTTGCCTTGCAGGGAAAGTGAAGGGAAAAATTGACTCAGTGTGCCTGATCATTAGCTGCACTCGTTCCTTAAGAGTCAGTACAGTGCCGAAGGAGTAAAAGTGCTATCCCCTAAGAAGGCAATTGTGACAATTTAATGAGATCATGTATATAAAGTACATAACACAGAAAACAACATATGACTTATGCTCCACACATAGTAGTTTTCTTTCCTCTGGCTATTTCACACTTTTGGTGAGTATTTGCATATCTGTGGATATAAGATGAAAATGAATAATTTAATGTTGATGTGCAATATAATGAGGAAAGAAATGGAGAAGTGATATGATCTAATCAAAATGAGTTAGTCATAATCCTTTGTCTTGGAAAATAATAATATAGTAAAGTCATATTTAGATCTAGCTCTTAACTTTTCATACCTAAGATTTTTCTTTTATCCTTTGAATAGTTTCATGAATTTGGTTAGGCAGATAGTTTTATCATCAAGTACTTTATAAGAAAATAAAGTCGTGAGAGACTATGACTTACTGAAGTCATATGAATCAACTTTTGTACCGGAGACTGAATTGAATTGGAGCTCCAGTGCTTGCTTGGTAGGCAGCCTCTAAGATGGCTCCCAATGATCCTCACCTCTTGATACTCATGTCCTTGTGAGCTGGAGCTAGTGACTCACTTCTAATAAACAGATTATGGCAAAAGTGAGAGGATGTCACTTCCAATATTAGGTTAAAAAGACACTCTGGTGTCCATTTTAGGCTCTCTTTTTCCTTCATTCCCTACAAGGGAAACAGCTGACATGTTGTGAGTGTCCTTATGAACAAGCCCAAATGGCAATAAATTATTGACTCTGGCCAATATCCAGCAAGGATCTGAGGTCTGTCAACAACCACGTTAGTAAGCCTGGATGTGTATTTTCTGAGGCCTGCCAACAGCCATGAAAGTTCACTTGGAAGAGCTTTTTTCCCAGTGGAATCTTCGTTTGAAATCAGAGATCAATCCATTGCCTGATTGCTTCCTTGTGATAGATTCTGAGTCAGGGGCCTCAACTAAGCCATGTCCACATTTTCTGACTCAGAGAAATATTTACATAATAAATAAATGCTGTTCAAGTCACTAAGTTTTGGAGTAATAACGTTATGCAGAAATTGATAACTAATATGTATGATTTCTAGTTTTCTACATTTCAAACATCTGGTTTACATAGTAGAGTGTAGTTGTTAATTGATGCAGCTTTGGGGAAGGAATTTTCTAATACTTAATAGTTGTGTGACTTTAGGCAACTTGTTTAACCTCTCTGTGACTCAGATTTCCAAGGAAACCTGTTATAGTTATTCACAGATGATATTTCAGATAAATGGAGATAAAAAATTAAACATTCAACAAAATGTGACTGTAAATATAAATAATTGATATTAACAATATGTGTCAATGTAAAGACAAATGTACAGGATAATGTGGCATGCATTAGCCCAATCATGAACACTAATTTCTGGGTGGTTGTGACACATTTCAGATTCTGTTGATTTCTTGTTGAGAAGATGGTATCTTTGTATCTAATTCTATTGTTTGACAACTTTCTTAGATTGGAAATCTTTTTTTATTTTTTTTGGCACTTTACAGCCAATTTGATGTCATATGGTTATATAAATGTTAATATTTTAAAGATATTTTATTAAATTTGCTATACACACATAAACACAAACATATATGCACACCTACATATTATGAACATACATCAGGGTAAATGGACAAGTGACAAGAGTATTAAGTATTGTCCATAAAGAGAAAATCATCTCTAGACATAGCTCTGCTATTCTAAACAAGGATGGAGTGAAAACAGTCAATTTTGCTCTTGGACATCATCTGAGAGCTATCACCAAGGACAGAAAAAATCCGTAGTCATAACAGCACCATGCCCAGAAGGACAAATAGGGAGTGCTGAGAGGGAAAGATTGAGAGACAAGGTAAGA
The DNA here is from genome assembly GCF_000298275.1 of Orycteropus afer afer. Lineage (NCBI taxonomy): Eukaryota > Metazoa > Chordata > Mammalia > Tubulidentata > Orycteropodidae > Orycteropus > Orycteropus afer. Next base: position 559,069 of record NW_006922101.1, on the reverse strand, counting down.
CTGAAAATGTATTAGAAGGTGATTACATTTATAAACCAAAATATTTAACAAAACTTTAGTGGAGCCCTGAACACAACCATGCTATTCGAATTTTCAGAGCATTTTATACAGTGCATTTAAGTAAAAAGACTGTGAAAATATATAAAAAAAATATGAAGAAATATAGTAGACAAACAGATATATGAGAATTGCTTTTCAGTATTGTGTAGCCTGCATCAGACCTCTGGAATCTAATACAACGTAATCAATTTAAATGATCTCCTGTAACAGCAACATTTTTTTTTTTTTTTTTATTAAGGGACAAAGTCCTAGGGATTTTTCTTGGAAGAGCTGAAAATAAACGTAATTTTTACCAAATGTATTAAATAATATTGTCACATTTGTAAAAGGTGGTATATGTATTTATAGTAAAGAAAATGTATTATTTTTCCTTATGTAATACCTAAAGTCATTTTCCAGATAACTCTAAAAACTCTTATAATCTTAACATTATAGTCACACAGCATAGTTGTTTTAGATTGACATGTGTCCCCAAAAATATGTGTTGTAAATCTTAACCTCTATACCTGTGGTTAGGGAGCTCTGGTAGCATAGGGCCTAAGGCACTTGATTGCTAACCAGAAGGCTGGCTGTTCAAACCCACCAGCCACTCCTAGGGAGGAAGGTTGGGCAATCTACTTTTGTAGTGATACTGCCTCAAAAACCGAAGGAGGGGTCTATGAGTCAGGACAACTCAATGGCACATAACAACAAGACACCTGTGGTTATAATCCTATTTGGGAATAGGTTTCCTTTGTTATATTAATGAGACATGATTATTGTAGGGTGTGTGTAAAGTCAATCTCTTTTCAGGTATAAAAGAGATTGAATAAGCAAGCAAGAAGCAGAGATGGCAGAAGAGAGATACCAAGACTTAGGAAGATTGCCTAGGAGCAGAGCTACAAAGAGACAAAGACTTTCCTCAGTGCTGACAGAAAAAACCTTCACCAAGAGCTGGTGCCCTGGACTCGGATTCCTAGCACTGACTGCTAACCAGAAGGCTGGTAGTTCAAACCCACCAGCCACTCCTCAGAAGAAAGATTGGACAATCTACTTCTGTAGTGATACCACCTCAGAAACCCAAGGAGGGTCCCTATGACTTGGATCTGACTCAATGGCAGTGAGCTTGGTTTGGTTTAACAATGAAAAAATAAATGCCTGCTTGTTGAAGGCACCCATTTAGGGCATTTCTGTTATAGCGACACTAGATAACTAAGACAGTGGTTGATATCCATAATCCACAAGCTTGTGCATCCTAACATGCTCCTTCTAGCTCTTCATGTGTGTGCTTTCTGCTGTTCAGTCAATCATTTGATAATCAGTAAGCCAACTGGTGATAGAGATGCTTCACCTGAAAGGAGGATGACTCCTAAGTCTTTTCCTAGTTTACTTCTTTTACTGCTATTGGCATTTTTAACTGTACAGACAAAAACCAGAATGATCTTTCATAATTAGGAAATATCACCGAGGGATGAATATATCCCATCAGACTGTCATTTATGATCATCTACTAAATTAGCTGCCCTGATGGTCCATTCTGCTGGAAATCTATTGACCAATTTTAAAACCCAGTGACCATGTGTTTAATTTCCAAGAAGAAGCTTGACTAGAATTTGATGTCTCATTTTCTAAAGCATTTTTATTTTCTTCAAGGACAGTGAAAATACAGAATGATAGGTGTCATAAACAAAGGGAGTATTACTTAGTAAAATAAGGACAGAGAGGAGGTCGAAGATTGAATTGATTTGGCAGGAGTGGGTTGGGTTTGGCTTGGTTAGGGTATTGAGAATTAGTTAACCAAATCTTTTAAAAGTATAAAAGGAGACTGATAGATACTTCTTCTTTCTCTTACAACAGTCCTAAGTGATCCAAAGAGAAGTTATGATCTAGGGCTGGGTTTTGCTGACTTTCTTCTGTTCTATTTTGAACCTGTCCTGTGATCCTTATCTTGGCCTCTTCTTTGCTGGCCTATTTCTCCTTTGTCCTTATCATTTTCTCCCTCTCTTATGCTTCCTCCTTCAGAAAATGTATTGAATTATTATATTTTAAAAAAATGTCAATGGAATACTTGATTTTTGTAACAAGTCAAGCAATATAAATATATAAAGGGAAAAAGTAAGTTATCTCCCCTTCTCTTGTGTCAGTCTCTTGAGGTGACAAATTCTAACATACTGAGGGTGCAAATTTTCCTTATTTCACTTAAATTTCATACAAACATACAACTTGTGTTCACATATATTTTCCTTTTACTTTTGTTTGTTACCAACAAGAGAAATGTGATATATGCTCTAATATGGATTAATCTGTCTGATGATCTGACTAGAGGAGCAACCAAAGCTCAGCAGAGCAAATGAGACCCTAGGCTGGATCCTAGGACTGGATAGAGGTGTTTTGTACTTCGTCAAATCATGCAAGGATGTCCTCAGCAATAGGGAAATTACTGGAGAACTGAAAAAAAGGCCAGTGAGAGTGTTAGTTTAAAACTGTCACATTCAAAGAAAAGGGAGTTGCAGAAAAAACGGCGGGGACTCTTTTCTTCTCACTTTTAGCACCCCAACTCAAGGGGCTCAGGAACCATGGTTAGCACCCTGAGGAAGGAAGAAAAGAATGGCTAGACATACTGTCATTCCATCAGCCAGGGCATGAACTGTGGGAGGGGAGAAACCGTAACTTTAAATGAAGTTCAGAGCTTTGATTATTACAAGGGACCAGAAATTTTAGTTACTGAATTAATATTGTGTTTTGTGACTAAAAGTCATTGTAGGATTTTTTTTTTTTATTAAGGTAATCAGCAAAGTTACAGACTATCTGAGTTTTCAAATGGGAGTAGGAAAAAAATTAGTTCTATGAGTGTAATAAATAGCAGTGGGAGACACATTTTAAATTGTTTATAATTATATCCCACCAATCATGCTTGTTCAATTCTAAAATGAGAATAGTAACAGTATCCAATGTACAAAATTGCTGTGACAAAATTCTTAACTGACTTGCAAATAATAAGTACTTTTAATTAATGTTATTTCTATCACTTTGCTTTTACCATTGTTAATACAACATTTAGACCAGAGCTGTCCAACACAACTTAGAGCACTGATAGGAATGTCCTTTGCACTGTCCGCTACTGTACCCACTAGCCACACGTGACTACTAGGTCCTGGAAATAATGCTAGTTCAGCTAAGAACTGATTTTTTTTTTCAATGTAATGTTAATTTATTTAAATATCAATGTAAATAGCTACATGTGCCTAGTGGCTATAATATCGGGCAGTTTTGATTTATACTTTGCATAGCAGAAGACAAACAAACAAAAAACCCCACTGCCATTTGGTTGATTCTGACTCATAGTAACACTATAGGACAGAGTAGAACTATCCTATCATGTTCCCAAGCCCGTAAATCTTTAAAGAAGCAGACTGCCTCATCTTTCACCCACAGAGCAGGTGATGGGTTCCAACAGATGAACTTTTTGGCTAGCAGCTGAATGCACTAACCACTGCCCCACCAGAGCTTCCAGACTTCTCATGGAGAAGAAAAAAATAATATAGAATAGAAAAGATGATTGTAAATTCAACTCCAAGTTCAACCAACAACGAAGACTTTTCCCAGTTAAATTATCTTTTCATCAGTGTAAATTATGATGCCAGAAAAACCTCACAATTAATCAGGAACAATTAGAGATTGGGATAGGAAGCAGAATTGTAATTTGCACACAGATTCAGGTTGTGGGCACAAGATAACAAACATATTCACACTGAAATGTACCAATACTAAAAAGTATATTCAAGCTAACTTTTTGAGATCTAGTCTGATTCATTAGCATTGCCAGTGGGATTTAAACTACACGTCCTAAGGATGCAGATGATTAAACAGCATCTTACGAAGAGAAGCTGCACCATTTTATTTTCTACGAATCATATACAATACAGATGTGGATAGGTGTTATTAGAATATGTGGGCATGTACTTGGGAAGGACTCAAGGCAATGCCTTTGTAATACTATGGGAGGTTAAAACCTGGAAAAGAAAATGGTAAATTTGGTAAACTTTCTGGCCTATTCTTTTTTATAGTTGAGAATAAAGTTCACTCTAGAGTGGAAAGTGAAAGGAAACCCCAAGGAGTAATATGGCAGAGTCAGCAGGGCTTCCAGGTTGAAGTCTGAAAACTAGAAGAAAAGACACTAGAGCATTTAATATTATATTCACACAGTGTCTGCTATGGAGAGAAATCTTCCCAAAATGTAGGAGATTTTGGCCTTCTCCTGATAAAATGTACAACCAAACAGCTGTGTACAATGATGTCTATTGTTACTGTCACATTAAACATCAATGCCCAGCTGTGGCATCTTCCGTATAATGGATCTAAGAGCTTTGCCTTTGTTTTTCAATGAAGAATGTTTGAAATTGCTTTTGCTCTTTCTCACCTATCTCAGGCACCCCACAGTTTCCTCTGCAGAAATGGCAATGATGCTTCTGCTAGAGATAGGAGAGCTGTAGAGAATTTATATTATTCTAGACATATTCTAAGGTGAGGACTCTTTAATGTATACAGCCTGAATTTGGCTGTATCCCATGACAGCAGATCTTAGACTCAGGAATTTCCTAAAATCAGTGGGAGAACTGGTTGGAAATGTAAATGCTCATGTTATAAATATGCATTTGATCATCATATCTAGCACATATGAGGGCAGTCTACTGCTGTAGTGATACTGCCTTGGAAACCCAAGGAGAGGTTGCTGTTAGTTGGATCCAACTTGATGGCAGTGAGATTTTTTTTGGTTGCTATATATGTGCACTTCAATTATTGTTCATATCTCTATTCAATAATGCTATTTTAATCCCAATTTACAAGTAAAGGGACAAAAGGTTGAAAAATAGTAAGTAAAAGCTTGCTCAAGGGGGCATAATTTCTTATTAATAATGGTCCTGAGCCAATTCTTAAGTAAAATACTATGTGACCTCTCTGACACAGAATAGAATTCCCCTTATCAATCAAGGTGAATGGTAGTGTCACCATCTTCCTAAGGTTTTAATGATCTACTGATAAGTGAAAAAAGCATTAAACTCTATATAAATCAAACTTTTGTGTAAGCTAAATACTCTTCTCATCCCTCTTGCTTGTTATTGTTAGGTGCCATTGAGTTAGCTCCAACTCATAGCAATCCCATGGACAACAAAATGAAACCTTCTGAGTCCTGGGACATCCCCCAATCATTCCTGTGCTTGGGCCCAACATTGCAGCCACTGTGTTATCTCGCTGAGGGTTCACCTCTTCCTCGTTGACCCTCTACCCCACCGAGCAGGACATCCCTCTCCAGTGAATTATCCTCTCTGACATGACCTGGTGGCATAGTGCCTAAGGCATTTGACTACCAACACCTTGGTAGTCAAACCCACCAGCCACTCCTTGGAAGGAAGACTGGGCAATCTCCTTCTGCAGAGATACTGCCTCAGAAACCCAAGGAGGGATCACTATGAGTTGGATCTGACTCCATGGTAGTGAGTTTGGTTTTTTGGGTTTTTTGATAACATGGCCAAAGTAGGTGAGATGAAGCCTAGCCACTCTCACCTCGCAGGAGCATTCTGGCTTCACTTCTTCTAAGACAGACTTGTTGGTTCATTTGGCAGTTCATAGTTTCCTCAGCATTCCTTACCAAGACTGTAACTCAAAGGCATCAACTCCTCTTCATTCTTCCCCATTCATCATCCAGTATTTTTTTTTTTTTTTTTTGAGTGCCTTCCAACCTGAGGGGCTCATCTTCTCTCACTATATCTGACAATGTTTCATGGTTATTCATAAAGCTTTTCAGAGATATATCAGACAGTGTTTCATTACTATTCATAAGGTTTTCAGTGGCCAGTTTTTTTCAGAAGTGGATGGCCTCATCCTTCTGCCAATCTGTCTCTTTCTGGAAGCTCTGGTGAAACTTGTCCACCATGGATAACCCTGCTGGTATTTGATATACCACTGGCATAGCCTCCAGCCTCACAGCAACACACAAGTCACCATAGAACGACAAACTGACAGATTTTCTTATAGTGAATATATTATGAAGAATATGGAAAATACATGGACTGCTTGGAGAATAAATATTTTTTCTTGGAAGAAGTACAACTAGAATGCTTCTCTGAAGTGAGGATGATAAGACTTGATTTCAGGTACTTTGGACATCCAGACCAGTTATCAGGAGGGACCAATTCTTGAAGAAGGATATCGTGCTTGGTAAAAGTAGGAGGTCAGGGAAAAAGAGGAAGACTCTCAATGAGATGGACTGACAGTGGCTGCAACAATGTGCTCACACATAGGAACAATTGTGAAGGTAGCATAAGCTCAGGCAGTGCTTCGTTCTGGTATGTATTGGGTTGCTATGAATGAGAACTGACTTGACAGCACCTCACAACAAGCAAACAATTGGAACTTTGCCTCAGGAACAGAAATCAGCATGCATGAGCACTTGTATCATATGCTCAGATTTCTCTGTCACTTGACAACTTGACCCAAGGAATAAAACATTCCAGAGCTGAGATGACAGAGACACGATTCTTGGCCTCTTCGTGTCTGAACAAGGCAGAGAATCTGTGGGGGAAAAAAAAACCCACTAAAAAACAAAACCAACTTTTGAACTCAAGTCAGGAGAACTGAATTAGTCCCTTCTCTGCAATTAATGAGTGGTATTGCCTTTGGCCAAGTAATTTAACTTCTTAGAGTTATAGTTTTCTTAGCAATAAAAAGAAGAATATTAAAACTAGGATGATCACTTAAGTCTTTTAAAACTCTACCTTTCTATGTGCTTAAAATTGTTACATAAAATGTTCTCTCAATATTTCTCTAGAAGTCATATTGATACTAAACCGGCATCCTTCTTCAATATAACACTGCTTCAAAAGCAAGTTCAACTGCACTTCTTTTATGAGGATTCGCTGGCATGTCATTCAGGATTCTTTGTTGTAAACACTACAATCTATGCTAGCAAGATCAAGCAGACAAGTTTATCAGGTTCAAATTTCCTGGAGGGCTAAAGACAGATTTCAGAAGTTATTCTACCATGACCAATGCCAAAGCACAGAAGGAGAGGGTATTAGTGGAGGTGGGTGAGGATAGAGGCAGCTTCTTCAGGGGGAAAAATGTATATGTATGTATGTATGTGTGTATATATATATGTATGTGTATATGTATATGTATATATATATGCTGGCACTGCTGCTCAGTATGTAGGACCCTGAAACTCGTGGCCTTGGCCTTGACACCTCCATTCCTGCCACTGCCTTTTCCAGGAAATGAAGTTTGGGTGTACAGCACCCTCTTCGGGTTGCTAACCTCAAAATCTGTATCTCCATAGGTACATTTCATTAGCAGAAATTAGGTCATGTGCCTGCATCCAGAAGCATAGACATCTGCAGATGTGAGTTTTCTGACTTGTACTTTGTGACGACAGGATTCATATGTGAGGAAACGGACGAATAGTTGCTGTTTGGTGCCATTGAGTTGATTGCGAGTCACAGTGACCACATATGCCCTGGAATTGCCCAGAAGATTTTCTTGCCTATAATTTTTACAGAAGCCGATCACCAGTTCTTTCTCCTATGGAGCCACTGGGTGGGTTTGAATCACTAGCCTTTCAATTAGTAGCTAAGCACTTAACAGTTTGTGTTGCCAGGGCTTCCTGTATGAGGAACAGGTTGTTATTAAATGATGTTAGTTAGACACCATAGAGGACTGTACCCTACAGCAGCAAATGAAATGTTGCACATGAATTTATTTTCTACATGAGTGAACTTTATAAAAAACAAAACAAAACAAAAACAAGAATAGTACCAACATTAAGTAAACAATAATAAAAATGAAAAAAACATACACATGTATGTTGTATGTTGTTGTTGTTGCTATGTGCCCTCGAGTCGGACCCAACTCATAGTGACCCCTCCTTGGGTTTCTGAGGCAGTATCACTATGGAAGTAGATTGCCCCATCTTCTTTCTGAGGAGTGGCTGGTGGGTATACTCAGACACAATACATGAACCACTCCCTTTTAGAAGAAAAGGTTTCTAAACAAAGAGTAAACTTTTCTTGATGACATTAATTTATAATAGAAATATCTAATATTATGAGTGTGATTACATGATTACATAGTGTGAGAGAATTGGTTACTCATGGTTTTAATCCTTGATATTATCAATCATTTAATAATGATCACTTATAAAACTGATTTTGTTTAATGAACATTCTTTCATTTTTAACTATCATGGCAGTTATGAAATATCTTGGAGTCAGACATAAACGAAAACAAACAACCAGTTGCTGTCAAGCCAATTCCAGCTCACGGCAACCCCATGTGGTTCAGTAGAACTGCACATAGGGTTTCAATGGCTGTGGTCTTTAGGAAGTAGATCACTGGGATTGTCAGGCTGTGCTTCCCAGGTGACTCTGTGTTTTGAACAGGTGACCTTTAAGTTAGTAGCTGGATGCTTTACCCTTTCTGCCACTCAGGGACTCTAGTCATGGCTAGGTTCAAATCCCAGCTGAACTACCTTGGTTCTATTAACAACATGTGCAATGGTAATAAGAGATGATGAATGTAAAATGTAGTTCCTAGTGCCTGAATTACTCACTAAATTAGAGCTGGCATTGTTATACCTGCTTTCATTTTCTTGACTGTGTTTAATATTATTTTTTCTGATCACACCTGCCTCTCACTGTTACATAAACTTTTTCCACTTTGCTACTTCTGCTCTTCCCTGAGATTTCTTTGTTGAGAATATTGGGTGAGTTGCTCCTAAGCTTATTGATTACCCAGTTACAGGATCTGAATTAGTCTAGTATGTCTGTTGTCATAAAGGTCTTCCCCCCTCACCTCTCAATTAGCAGATATTGTTCTTGATGTCTTCATTATGGACCTTCAATTTTTCATTACATCTATTTGGTGTTTCCTGAAGAGTTAGCCTGCCTTGCAAAGCATTGGAGGTAGATTCTAATGTTTAATTAAATATGTTATTTGGCAAAGGTTAAAAAAGAGAACAATAATAACAACAAATTTCTATCTTGCCTCATTAGTATGTAGGAAGGGATTTGGAGCCAGAGAAATCATTGAATTCTAGCCAATTCATTTATTACTCAAGAATCCTTAGACAAGCTTGTTAACTTCTTTGAAAGATTTTCCAGGTCTGTGAAATGGGAATTTATTAATACCACATGTAAATAAAAATATATTGATGATAACTAACAAATGGTTACAGCAGTGCTTCCATAGGGAACAGCCAGCAATTTAAGCTGCATTCAGAAGAGGGCATGGATATCATTTTGTCAGATGAATCTTGGCTGAAAGCAGAGAATACCTGAAGGAGGTTTACTTGTGTTTTGTCAACTATGCAAAGGCATTTGACTGTGTGGATTACAACAAATTATGAAAACCATTGAGAAGAATGGGAATTCCAGAACACTTAATTGTGCTCATGAGAAATCTGTACATAGACCAAGAGGCAGTCAAACGGATCAAGGAGATACTCGTGGTTTAAAATCAGAAAAAGGTGTACACCAGGGTTGTATTATTTCACCATATTTATTCAATCTGTATGCTGAGCAAATATTTCAAGAAGCTGGATTACATGAAGAAGAATTCAGCATCAGGATTGGAGGAAGACTCACTAACAACTTGTGATATGTGGATGATACAACCTTGCTTTCTTAAAGTGAAGAGAAATAGAAGCACTTATTGATAAACTCCAAAGACTACAGCCTCCAAAACAGATTAAATTCAACATAAAGAAAACAAATATCCTCACAACTGGACCAACAAGCAACATCATGATAAATGGAGAAAAGATTGAAGTCACCAAGGATTTAATTTTACTTGGATTCACAATCAGCGCCCATGGAAACAGCAATCAAGCTATCAGAAGACATATATCACTGGGCAAATATACTGCAAAAGACTTCTTTAAATTGTTAAAAAGCAAAGATGTCACCTAGAGGACTAAGGTGTATCTGACCCAAGCCATGTTATTTCTAATTGGTAAATGTGCATGGAGAAGCCTGACAATGAAAAAGGAAGGCTGAAGAAGAATTGATGCATATAAATTATGGTGTTGGTGAAGAATATTCAATATGCTCTGCCCAAACAGACACGTTTGTCTTGGAAGAAGTACAACCAGAATGCTCCTTAGAAGTGAGTACAATGAGACTTCCTCTTACTCACTTTGGATGTATTATCATGAAGGACCAGTCGCTGAAGAAGAACATCAAGATTGGTAAAGTAGAGGGTCAATGAAAAAGAGGAAGACCTTCAATGAGATGTATTGGCACAGTGGCTGCAACAATGGGCTCAAACATATTGTGAGGATGGTGTAGGACTGGGCAGTGTTTCTTTCTGTTGTACATAGGATTGCTATGAATCAGAAGTGACTTGACAGTACCTAACAGCAACAAAATATGACTTGGTTCATATTACTTGGTTCCACAATCAGCATCAGTGGAAGCAGCAGTCAAGAAATCAGACGACGTATTGCATTGGGCAAATCTGCTGCAAAAGAACTCTTTGAAGTGCTATAGAGCAAATATGTCTCTTTGAAGACTGGTGCCCCTAACACAAGCCACAGTGTTTTCAATTACCTCATATGCCTGTGAAATAAGGACAATGAATAAGGAAGACCAAAGAAGAGTTGATGCTTTGAGTTGTGGTGTTGGCAAAGAATACTGAAAGCACCATGGACTGCCAGAAGAACTAACAAATCTGTCCTTGAAGAAATGCAGCCTGAATGCTCCTTGGAAGTGAGAATGGTCAGGCTTCGTTTCACCGGCTTTGGTCATGTTGTCAGAAAGGACCATTCACTGGATGTTAAGGTTGTGTGTCAACTTGCCTGGGCCTGGTTGAGTGGCTGGGCAGCTGGTGGTAGTTACTACCCATGAGGAAACTGGCAATCAGCTCCATGGTGGGATCAACCACAAGCAGCTGAGTAGCTGCTTTAGGGATGTGGGCTGCTTCCCATATATAAGAAGCAGGTTTGGGAATGTTCTTTACCTGACATCATGCTTGAACCCTGAATGTAGCCGAGTTGTTCACCAGCCTGCCATGCCTTGCCAATCATGAGACTTTCAGTGGACTTGAATCAATGGCCTGCCATGTTGTTTGGTAACATTGGGACCGTGCCTTTTTACTTGTTGACCTTGGGTTTGTTGGCCTGTGCAGCCAGCAGCTTTATGAGAGAGGGAAAGCCTCTGGCTTACATGGGCTGAGAGCAAGAGGCAGGGCTGGAGCCCAGGGTGGAGTGGATTTCACCCAGCCCCTGGAGCCTGGAACTTTGAACTGGGACTTCTAGCCTCCCAATCTGTAAGAGAATAAACTCCTGTTTGTGCAGGCCCACTCATTTGTGGTATATTCCTGTCAGAGTGGTACTAGTTAGCTAAAACACTGGGGAAAGATACAGTGCTTGGTAAAATGGAGAGTCAGTGAAAATGGCGATAGCCCTCATGGAGATGGATTGGTACAGTGGCTGCAATGATAGGCTCAGGTGTAGCAAGGATTGTGAGGCTGAAACAGGGCTGGGCATTGTTTCATTCTGTTATACATAGGTTTGCTATGCATCAGAGCCTACTCGATGGCACCTAACAACAACAACACAACAACAAAATGGGAATTCATTTTCCTACTTGCATGATTACTGTGTATATTCGAGATGCAAAGGATTCCTAGGGCAGTATCTAGAATTTAATTGTACACTATAGGTGCTTGCTGTCTTACTTAGTCTAATTAAGAGCAACGGAGAACTGTACACTCCTGAGAAGTAGAAGCTGACTAGAATGAGGCTGGAAAAACACCACAGAGAAAATATTGTCTACTTCTGTTCAAGGTCAGTCCTGTCAGACTGCCAAGAGGCAAGGACCTTGAATTTTATGGTGACATTTTTCTCTTCCTAAAAGTACAACCTGACATGTATTTATTTTTTAAATTAAGGTGAACTAAAATTAATTTCATTATGGGAATCAGATAGTCCTTTAGGCACTTAGATATGCCTAAGTGTCACAAAACTAAGATCAGAAACTCTGGCAAAATGCCCAAGGGAAAAGCAAAGGCAGTTAAGTGGACACCTGTGGGGCTGAGGGTCAGGGAGCAAGGGATGCTCACGGATAATTTGACTCCTTTTGACAAGATGTCAAATTATTGTGACTCAAATAGTTGTTTGAAGCCTGCTAATTTTTGAGAAAATTTTAAAGACCTGCATTGTGTTTCTTGGTGGACAGCTTATATTTTTGAATGCCATTAAAATATTATTTAAATTTCATTTTAATATTCAAATGAGGGTTGTTATTAAGCATTAATTTGCACAATTACTTTGTCAATCATGAATTCTTAGCTGTTCTTTGAGCTTGATATGTACCTCAGTTATATGAGAGCTTAGGAGATATGAATAATTTATAACCTGGAGTTGAGTTTTCTAGATGGAAAAGTCTATGCTTTTACATAAGAGAAGTTAGGGAAGGAGCCCCAGAGAATGGAGGGTGAACCATGGACATCTCTGTTTTTTGCTATGACATCTTCAAATTCTAATGTGATAGTTTCCTCTCATCAGGTTCCTACCTTCTCACTGGTTTTCTGGATCCTTGATTCTTTTTTTTTTTTTT
>NW_006922101.1:527574-532982 GCF_000298275.1 Orycteropus afer afer | reverse complement strand
TGAGTTGGAATCTACTTGACAGCAGTGAGTGTGTTTGGTTTTTCTATAGGATAAGTGCCCCAAAGTGATTCTAATCCTGTTAGCACAGTGGTTATAACACTCAGCTGCTAACTAAAAGGTCAGTGGTTCTAACTTACTGGACACTCCCTAGGGGAAAGATGTGGCAGTTGGCTTCATTACAGCCTTGGAAAATCTATAGGCAGTTCTACTCTGTCCTATACAGTTGCTATGAATCAGAATTGACTTGATTGCAATGGTTTAATCTTTATGTAACCAGATTGTCATATCTTCCTCTCACAGAGTGGCTGGTGGATCCAAACCACCAGCTTTTGGGTTAGTAGCTGAGTGCTTAACCCTTGCAGTACCATGGCTCCTTATCTTAGAACTTAAAAACAAAAAATAACCCACTACAATCAAGTTGATTCTGATTCATAGCAACCCTAAAGGACAGAGTAAAACTGCGAGGTTGGGTTTCCAAGGCTGTAAATCTTTATGGAAGTAGACTGCCACATCTTTCTTTGATGGAATGGCTATGGGTTCAAACTGCCCAGCTTTTGATTAACAGCTAAGCACTTTAACCACTGTGATACCACAGCTCATTTCACTGGTAACTAAATTCATTTTATCCTCTAACATCTCCTTCTCATGGAATAAACCATTTATAAATGTTTTCAACCTGGTGATCATGACATTTTATGGACAGCATTCTAGAAAGAATGTTGGGAGTTTCATTCAGAGAGAGAAAATAAAACTCTTTCTAGAATTTCCACTGAGGCTTAATGGTACATGTGAAAAAGAGTCACCATTATAGTTAACTTGAAATATACCTACTTCCTGTGGGTTTTATGTAGCTTATATATTGCTCCCATTATTCAGAAGGCAAAGGGAACAAATGATCATTCAGAAGACACAATAAAAAGTATTTAAAAGTGTGTAATGGTTTAACTTTATGTGCACATTTATTATCTTGTCTGTGAATGAGTATATGAGAGAAATGAAGATCTATCTATCTATCTATCTACCTACCTACCTATATACTTTTATTTTCTTGTGGGAGGGTAGAAGAGCATAAACCAGTATCCTGAGTAAAATTATATAAGTTATTTAACTGTACTGAAATCAATTGTAGCATTCCTTCTTCACAATAAGGTATCTGCTAAGCATGATGCATTATATGTATTGGATCATAAAAAAAAAATAGTATGTCTCCTTGATGCAAACTCATGCACAGAGATATAAACCAAACTCACTGCCATCAAGTCTATTCGACTCATAGTGACCCCTCCTTGGGTTTACAAAGTGGTATTTCTATGGAAGAAGATTGCCCAATCTTCCTTCCAAAGAGTGGCTGGTGAGTTTGAACTACCAGCCTTCTGGTTAGCAGTCAAAAGCCTTATGCACTATGCTACCAGAGCTCCCACACAGAGGCAAAAACATACACCACCATGCATGTAAACCCATACATGTAAATAGGGAGAAATAACAGAGGATGAAAAATAATACCAATATTAAAAAAAAAAAAATCAACACAAAACAGATTTTCTCCATATTGTCTCACAAATTTCCACTAGGGTTAATTTTAATACACCCCCTGCTCACTTGATTAGGTTACAAAACCAGGTTGTCGTGTAAAAATCAGCACTATGCAGATATGGAAGATGACAGCATCAGATCGCAAAATGGAGGATGACTACATCATTGCATAACTGCCAAAACCACTAAGAATCATGGCCCAAAAGGTGATAAATATGAACCACCACAGTCAGTGTTACTCTTGCCTGCCACCTTGGCATTTGTTACTGCCAAACATATATTGTTAATGCTGAACATAATTGCATAGTTGATTTTTCACTACTATATTGTAAATGCAAAATGTTGAAGAATGGGATAGTTGACAAAGGAGGAATAGATGTATTTAAGGTAAATTATATAGTCTATTTACATAGTAAACACTTAACAATTATGTCCTTTTTAGTGAAGACATTCAGGAGATGCCTGGCTGTGCTGTGTGTGAGTGTCAAAATATTTTGCAGTTGCCACAGGGAAAAGGAAACCATTAGAATATAATGCACAAAATCAAAGCTATTGTGTAAAAGGCAACATTTGTTATATTTTAGGAAAACTGGCAACATCAAAAATGCATACTGTGCATAATTAAAACCGAGGATAATATGTTATTGATTCCATTAAATTTGTTCAAGGACCAAAGAAACCAATATAGAATTAACCACATTTATAAACACCTTATTTCATATTGAATACTACAATTTAAAAAGGCAGCCCTCTAGCCAACGTTGCTTTTGAATCACTGCCATTGTTAATCAGTTACCCAAAGTGTAATCAAAATAAGACACTTTTATTCAACTTATATAATGATATGGGCATATTACTGAATAGATTTTTTTTTAAGTTTCAATATTTCTACTTCCTATTTTCTTTTTTTTTTCTAATAATAATTTGATAGAAACTGTAAACTGGCTGCTTATGGTCAACAAGTACTGTTCTAAGCTTTGACCCTTATTTGTTTATTTATTTTTAAAAAGTAGAAGTATGTCCATGTGTGTGGTTCAATTTGAGAGATCTGAGAATCCTTTTAACAGAAAACCAACAACGGAAGACAGCAACATAATATTAAGATGTGTGATACCACCACCTAGAAAACAACCTAGGAAAAGAATTCTTAAATCTAAAATAAGCTTACAAAATGGAAAATAGAAGCAGAGGAGTAAATATGTAAACAATATCAATTATAAAATGACACACAGAATAAATGGTATAACTACAAAATTTCATATTGAGAGGAAATCAGGACAATATCACTTTAGAACAGAGTGTTTCACACTTAGGGAGATACAAATTTACTACAGGGTAATGACAAAGAAAATTAGAAAACTTTATCATGAAAATAAGAAAGGAGAAAGTCACAGGACTTACTAAACACAAAAGCAACAATAATGAAGAAAAGAGAAAGAAAGCTTGAGAACAAAATGAACTCAAGAAAGAAAAATATTTGGAACAAGGAAAGCAGTACTAACACAAAACACACACACACGAATGACAGTAGTAGATTCATACCTATCATTAATTACACTAAATGTAAATAGACTAAATGCACAAGGCAAAAGAAAGAGTAGCATATTTGATAAGAATGCAAGACCCATCAATATGCTGTCTTCAAGAGACTCACCTTAAACCCAAAGATACAGAAAAATAAGAAATCAAAGAATGGAAAATTATATCAAACTAAAGGCAACCAGAACAGAGCTGTTGTGGTATTTAGCTGCCATTGAGTCCTCTCCGAATCATGGCAACCCTATGTACAACAGAACCAAACCCTGCCTGGTCATGCACCAGCCTCACCATTCTTGCTGTACCTGAGCCCATCCTTGCAGCCACTGTGTCGATTCATCTTGTTGAGTTTTTTGCTGACCCTACACTTTACCAGGGAGCTCTGGTAGCATAGTGGCTAAAAGCACTTGACTGCTAACCAGAAGGCTGGCGGTTCAAACCCACCAGCCACTCCTCAGAAGGAAGGTTGGGCAATCCTACTTCCGTAGTTATACTGCCTCGGAAACCCAAGGAGGGGTCGCTATGAGTCGGGGCCGACTCGATGGCACATAACAACAACAACAGCAACAACACTTTACCAAGGATGATAGCCTTCTCCAGGGAATGGGGCCTTCTGACAACATGACCAAAGTAGTTAAGACGAAGTCTGGTCTTCCTCACTTCCAATGAGCATTCTGGCTACACTTCTTCCTGGACAGATTTGCTGGTTCTTCTGGCAGTCCATGGTATTTCAGTATTCTGCACCAACACGACAACTCAAAAGCATTAACTTTTGTTCTGTCTTTCTTATTCATTGTCTAGCTCTCACATGCATATGAAGCAATTGCAAATACCATGGCTTGGGTTAGGTGCACCATTTTCTTCAAAGAGATCTTTATTCTTCAGTACTTTAAAGAGGTCTTTTACAGAAGGTTTGCCCTGTGCAATATGTCCTCTGATTTCTTGACTGCTTCTTTCATTGGTGTTCATTGTGGAACTAGGTAATATGGAATCTTTGACATCTTCAATCTTTTTTTTTTTTCATTTATTATGATACTGCTTATTGGTTCAGCTGTGAGGATTTTCATTTGTGTTGAGGTGTGACCAATATTGCAAACTGTAATCTTTAATATTCATCAGTATGTGCTTCAGGTCATTTTCATTTTCAACAAGCTAGGTTGTATCATCTGCACATCGCAGGTAGTTAATGAGTCTTCTTTCAATACTGATGCCATGTTCTTATTTATATAGTCTAGCTGCTCAGATTATTAGCTCAGCATGCAGATGGAATATGTACAGTGAAAGGATATAATCCTGATGCACTCCTTTCCTGATTTTAAACCATGCAGTGTCTCCTTGTTCTGTTCAAATGATAGCCACCTGGCCTATATACAGGCTCCTCATGAGTACAATTAATTATTCTAGAATTCCCATTCTTCTCAAAATTTCCCATAATCAGTTATGATCAACACAGTCAGATGCTTTTGCACAGTCAATAATACACAAGTAAACATCTTTCTGGTATTCTTTGCTCTCAGCCAAGATCCATCTGACATCAGTAATGATGTGGTCCTTCCATGTCCCCTTCTGAACACAGCTTGCATTTCTGGAAATTTCTTTTCAATATACTGCTGTAACAGTTATTGAATTGTCTCAGCAAGATTTTACTTGCACATGATATTAATGATACTGTTTGATAATTTCTACATTCTGTTAGATCACCTTTCTTTGTGATGGGTACAATTATGAATCTCTTCCAGTCAGCTGGCCAGGTAACTCTCCTCCCAATTTCTTGGTATAAACAATTAAGTGTCTTGAGTGTGACGTCTGTTTGTTGAAACATATCAATATTTATTCAGTCAATTCTTGAAGCCTTGTTTTTCACCAGTTCCTTCAGTGATGCTTTGATTTCTTCCTTCCATACCACCAGCTCATGATCATATGCTACCTCCTGAAATAGATGAATATTGAACAATTTTTTTTTGTTACAGTGACTCTGTGTATTCTGTCTATCTGCTCTTGATATTTCTTGCATCATTCAGTATTTTGCCCAAAGAATCTTTCAATATTGCAACTTGAGGCTTGAATTTTTTCTTCTGTTTTTTCAGCTTGAGAAATGCCAAATTGTCAGTTAAAACAAGAAATAGTTAAGTTTTTTTTAATGAATCTGGTGTTACCACTGAATAAACACTTTAAGAATTCTCATTGACGTTAATTTAGGCAACTATCTAATAGTATAATTTATGTTTAAATTCAGATTGAGGTAGAAATTACTTAAATTGTGGGAAGTTGCTTCTTATTTCACATTGCAATAGGATACATATTTCTGTCAATTCAACTACCTAAGGTTGTTTTTTTTT
>NW_006922101.1:525793-526369 GCF_000298275.1 Orycteropus afer afer | reverse complement strand
CATAGCATTCCAGTCATCCACTCTTCTGCTGATGGGCACGTAGGTTGTTTCCATCTTTTTGCTATTGTAAATAGTGCTGCAGTGAACATGAGTGTGCATATATCTGTTCCTATCCTGGATCTCACCTCTCTAGGATATATACCTAGTAATAGGATTTCTGAGTCAAATGGTATCTCCAATTCCAACTTTCTAAGGAATCACCATATTGCTGTCCACAGTGGTTGTGTCACTTCACAGTTCCACCAGCGGTGTATGAGAGTCTCAATCTCTCCACATCCCCACCAGCATTTGTTATTTTCTGTCTCATTGAACCTTGGCATCAGTGCTGGTGTGAGACAGTATATCTCATTGTTTTCATCTACATCTCTCTGATGGCCAATGATTGTGAGCATCATTTCATGTATTAGCTGGCCACCTGAATATCCTCCTTGGTGAAGTGTCTATTCATGCCTTCTGCCCATTTTTCAATTGGATTGTTAAATCCTTTGGTGTTGAGGCGTTGGAGTTTTCCATCAATCTTAGAGATAAGTCCCTTGCCAGATATGTAATTATCAGCAAATATGAATTTGTTGCTGT
>NW_006922101.1:518660-525158 GCF_000298275.1 Orycteropus afer afer | reverse complement strand
CAGTTTTGCAGGGTACATAATTCTTGGTTGGAAATTTTTCTCTTTCAATGTTTTATGTATACCATCCCACTGTCTTTTCACATGCATGGTTTCTGTCGAGAATCTGAGCTTGTCCAATCTTGCATCTGAGGAGTGGCTGGTGGGTTTGAACCACCAGCCTTCTAGTTAGCAGTCAAATGTCTTAGGCACTACACTATCCAAATTCCTGAATCATTCAATATTTTGCCCTTAGAAACTTTCAGTATTGCAACTCAAGGCTTGAATTCTTTCTTCAGTTTGATCTGCTTGAGAAATGCTGAGCATATTCTTATGATTTTCTAATTCCTGGTCTTTGCACATTTTGTTATAATAATTGACTTTGTCTTCTTGAGCTGTTCTTTGAGATCTTCAGTTCAGCTCTTTTATTTTGTCTTTTCTTCCATTCACTTTTGCTACTCTCTGTTGAAGAACAAATTTCAGAGTCTCTTCTGACATCCAGTTTGGTCTCTCCTTCCTTTCCTGTATTTTTAATGACATTTTGCTTTCTTCACGTATGATGTCCTTGATGCCAACCCACAACTTGTCTGGTTTTCAGTCACTGAAGTTCAGTGAGTCAAATCTATTCTTCAGAAGGTCTCTAAATTCAGGTGGGATATAATCAAGGCCTTATTTTGACTCATGTGGACTTGTTCTAATCTTTTTCAGTTTCAACTTGAACTTCCATATGAGCATATGGTCTTTAACACAGGCAATTCTTGGCTTTGATTTGGCTGAAGATGTTGAGCCTCTCCACCTCCTCTTTCCACAGATGTAGTTGATGTGATTCTTGTGTATTCCATCTGGTGAGGTCCATGCATATAGCTGCTATTTTAATTGGTGAAAAAAGTATTTGCCATGAATAAGTTGTTGGTCTTGCAACATTCTATCATGCAATATCTAGCATCATTTCTATCACCAAGGCCATATTTTCCAACTACCAATGATTCTTCTTTTTTTCCAACTTTTGCATTCCCATCTCCAGTAATTATCAATACATCTTGATTGCATGTTTGGTCAATTTCAGACTGCAGAAATTGGTAAAAAATATTCAGCTTTCTCCTCTTCAGTTTTAGTGGTTGTTGCACAAATTTGAATAATAGTAGAATTAACTGGTCTTTTTTTGTAAGCATATGGGTATCATCCTTTCACTGACAGCATTATACTTCAGGCTAGATCTTGAAACATTCTTTGTAAGGATGAATATAAAGCTATTCCTTTTCAATTTGTCTTTATGGTGTAGCAGATCAAGTGATTGTCTGATTCAAAAGGGTCAAACCAGTCCATTTCAGCTCACTAATGCCTAGGATATTGGTCTTTATGTGTTCCATTTCATTTTTAACAACTTCCAATTTTCCTAGATGCAAACTTAGTACATTCCACATTCTGATTATAAATGGATGATTGCAATTCTTTCTTCCCATTTTGAGTTGTGCTTCACGAGCACCTGGAGATTCTGAAAGCTTTAGTCCATCCATGTTATTAAGGTTTACTCTATTTTGAGGAGGCAACCCTTCCCCAGTTATATTTTGAGTGCCTTCTGACCTGAGGGGCTCATCTTCTGGCCCTATATCAGACAATTTTTCAGGGACATTCATAAAGATTTCCAGTGAGATATCAGACTATATTTCACTGGTATTCATAAGGTTTTCACTTGCTAATTCTTTGAGAAGTGGATGACCCCTTTCTTCTTCCCTTCAATATCAATAGCCACAGTTCAAATATTGCCATTAGTCTATATAGCCTATATAGTCTATATAGTAAAATAGAGGATCAGTGAAAAAAAGGAACATTATCAGTAACATGGATTGACATAGTGGCTACAACACAGGGCTCAAGCATTGCAATGATCATGAGGCTGGTGCAGGACTGGGCAGTGTTGTGTTTATTTAAAGTCTCTCTCTTGGATACTTCAGTGTTGCTATAACAGAAATATCACAAATATATGCCTTAACAAACAGGAATTTATTCTCTTACAGCTTAGGAGGCTAGAAGTGCAAATACTGAGTGCTGTCTCTAAGGGTTAGGTGAAAGCCCTTTGACCTTGGGTTTCAGCTCTACCTCCTATTCCAGGCTCACTTGAGTTAGAGGTGTCTCCTAACTCAGGCAAGTGCTGGCTGCTGAGGCTGATGAACCCAAGTTCATCAGGTAAAATGGCAAAATCCCAAGATCAGTAGGTAACTCTGCCAGCCACTGGTTCAAGTTCAGAAACTGGAAATGAAGATTTGGCCAAGTGCAGGATCCAGATGTGCCAAAAACTAGAGATCTTCCTCAAATCTTCTCCACTGGAAGAAGACTACACCCCAAAGGCAACCATTTAGCTGCTCACAGCAGATTCTATCATGGAAGTCATTGCAATCTCATCATGGGGAATAACTACATCCAACTGCCCAGCCACTCAAAACCACAACCCAGCCAAGTTGATACACAGTCTTAACTACAACATTTCTCTATGAGTTGAAACAGACTCCAAAGCCCCTAACAAAAACATGTAGTCTTTTTCAATATAACTTTTTCAGTCATATATAAATTCATACAAGGATTATACAAGTGTTTTAAAGTGTGAATACAAAAAACATAGTCAGTACAAAAATACTTTTAATCTTTTCAATATTCTAATATTGTGATATTTTAAGTCTTATTCAGTTCAGGTTGTAAAAGGATGCATTGTTGTATAGTGCTGACCAAACATCTCTAGATTTAAATTCATTTCTAACATTTCTTAATAAGTCTTTGGGCAAATTATTTCAACTCCACGGACCTCGTTTTACTTTTAAATAAAGCAGGCATAATAACCTTTCTGCTAAGTTTGTATGGGAGTTGAACAAGACAGTAAGCAAAAGCACCTCTTATACTACAGATGTCAATTACTATTGTTGGTTCCTTCGGGTAGACATACTTGAGTCTAGCTTTTCTGTGTATTGAAAAAGCATCCCCCTTCTGTTTAAGAACACAAAATTGTAAGTTTTTTTTTTTTTAAAGAGAAAACCCTCAGAATAATTATCGGTAAATTTGGAAGCTAAGGTTTTGAGGGGATTTGTTGCTAAAATGATCAATTACTGTTTGTTAATCAACAGCATTGTAAGTCTGATTAATACACTCTCTGAACATCCCTGTTCTCTTCCACATTTCCTTGTTTCTTGTAATTAAGCAGGGCTGTGACTCATTCTGGCCAAGACTGTAAGAAGCTGACTTTTCAGCTGAAGCATTTGAAACAGAATACATTGCCACCATGACCAAGAGGGCCATTTGTCCCAGATGTTGCAGCTCATAAACTGTGGTGCCTCTGTCAGCAGGGATTCTGAAAGACTGTGTGGACCTAGCCACCCTGCTGTCTCACAGGATGTTTAACTGGATTGAGAGATAAACCATTTTTTTTTTTTTTTCCCTGTCTTAAGGCACTAAGATTTTGGAGTAAATTTGTTATCAAAGAACAGAGGTTATCCTAACTAATTAACAGCTTGTTTAAAGAGGAGAAATAAGGCAGGGGAAATAGACTTCAGTTCATCTGCCAACTCTGATCATTTGGAGACCTGCACTGCTGCTTGAGAAGCCTTTCTAGGTTCAACAAGAAAGAGTAAATGATCTAATACTGAGGCTTTCATTTGATGTGGGATTAAGGCGTGTTCACAAGTCTTGCAACATTTTCCCTACCAGATGTAAGGCTTTACTTACATTTCTCAATAGTTACTTGAAGAAAAAAAAAGCTGTTGTAAAATGTAGTAAGTTTTGTCTATAAGACAAAAGGAAAATGTAAAAATAACTAAACAAGAAAAGAAAAAAAACACCTATAATTCCATAACTAAGAGAAAACCATTGTTGTTGTTGTTATGTGCCGTCGAGTCAGCCCTGACTCATAACGACCTCTCCTTGGATTTCCGAGGCAGTATCACTACGGAAGTAGGATTGCCCAACCTTCCTTCCGAGGAGTGGCTGGTGGGTTTGAACCGCCAGCCTTCTGGTTAGCAGTCAAGTGCCTTAGCCACTATACTACCAGAGCTTCTTCATAGGTAAAAAAATTATGTAACAATTTATAGTGTTATTTTTTAAATGTCATATACACACATGAATGGGCACTAAACACCTACTCAGTTACATAACACATCCTTTACATACTAGCAATTACAGCATACCTTTTAAACATTGAATATATTAGTAACATATTCTTACCATTAACTATTTTTATAAATATGATTTCCAATGCTTTGAGTTTTCTAATTCATGGATATGTGAAGATATATTTAATCAATATCCTTTTTATGCATTGAATTTATTTCATTTTTGGGTATATTGTATAATTTTCCATATAATTGTGTATAATTTTTATTTTATTATTTCAATTATTATTTTTGTGGTGCTCAGGACACCCCTCCCCTTCACCCCTACCCCCAGGGCAGACAGAGGGACAGGCTCAGATGGTGGTTGTTGTTGTTGTTGTTGTTATGTGCCCTTGAGTCAGACCCGACTCATAGCAACCCCTCCTTGGGTTTCCGAGGCACTATCATTACGGAACTGGATTGCCCCATCTTCCTTCCAAGGAGTGGCTGGTGGGTTTGAACCGCCAGCCTTCTGGTTAGCAGTCAAGTGTGAAATCATTATTTATTTTTATCTTGGACTAAGTTTCTTTCTTTCTTTTTTTTTTTTCCTTAGACTGAGTTTCTTGTAGTAGGATTTATGGATCAAAATATAAATATTATTTTTTCAAGGCCTCTGGTATTACAAACACTAATTGACACTGGACCTTATGATTTTATCTAAAAGGGTATTGATTTGATTATTAAGTAATGGATCACAGTTGTGATTTTGGTTTTTCTTCATTTCCTATTGGGAATGTTGTACATTTTCACAACTATTCATGGATCATTAATACCACTATTTATAGTTATTCATTATTTATTATTATTAATTATTTATTATTATTATTTATAGTTATTCATCTATTTTGGTTTGGAATATTTTCCTCTTAACTTCTTTGCTTTTATTATTATTATTATTATTAAGTTGTGAGAATTGAGTTTATGTTAAGGACATTAACTATCTCCTGAAAGTTACAAATATTTTTTCACGATTCGTTATTTGTCTTTTTAATTGTTTTTTGGTTGAGTTTGACCTGGAATGTTTTCCGTTTTCTATGTACTAAAAATCCACTCATCTTTTGCCTTGTTTCTTCATTCTTCATTTTTATATTTAAGCTCACTTTCCTTTTCCTCCAAACAAATATAAAATCCATTATTTTATTTATTTATTTTACTTTTTATCATTGCACACAATGTAAATGGTAATACTTTTGTCCTTCAATAATTACCAGATATCTCAGCGCCTTTTATATCTCAAAATCCATCCTTTTCTTACAATTTCAAAATTCTCCATCTATCCTGCAGTCAAGTTGACTCCAACTCATAACAACTTTCTTATAATGGCAGGAAATATTGCCTGATCCTATTCCATCTTCAGATCCTTGGTATGTTTGAGTTCGTTGTTGTAGCTATTAAGTAGTGACTTTTAATTGAGGGGGTTCATCTTCTAGTACCATACCAGAAAATATTCTGTGTTCCATAATACTTTCAATGGCATATTTTCAAAAGGAGACTGGCAGAATTTTCTTCCTACTCTTAGTCTGGAAGTTCTACTGAAATCTATCCACCACAGGTGACCTTGATGATATTTAAAGTACTGGTACCATACTTTCCATCATCATAGCAATGGGCAAATTACTATAATATGACAAATTGAAAGAGTCTGGCTATCTCTCACATTTTGAATAAAACATGGAACTTTAATACAAAATTTTTTATCTGAAGGGCAGAGATTGAGTGCTCTTAATCTTGTTGTAGTTAGGTGTCATTGGCATGGTTATCCTCATAGCCACCTTATGAACAACAGAAAGAAACACTGCTTCTTCCTGTGCCATCCTCACAATAATTGTTATTCTTGAGTCCGTTGTTAGAGCCACTGTGTCAGTTCATACCATTGAGAATCTTCTTTTCTTTGCTGACTTTACACTTTACCAATAATGATGTCCTTCTTCAAACACTGGAGGGGCTCTGGTAGCCTAGTGTTTAAGTTTTTCCTTGAGGAACTGTATAGTTTTAGGTTTCACATTTAAGTCTTTGATCCATCTGGAGTTAGTTTTTGTGTATGGTGTGAGGTACAGATCTTGTTACATTTTTCTGCAAATGGATCTCCAGTTTTGCCAGCACTGTTTATTAAACAAATAGTCTCTTCCCCATTTAATGGATTTCGGCTCTTTGTCAAAGATCAGCTGACCACAGATCCATGGATCTATTTCTGGGTTCTCAATTCTATTCTGTTGGTCTATGTGTCTGTCATTAAACCAATACCAGGCAGTTTTGACTACTGTGGCTGTATAGTAGGTTTTGAGATCCGGTAGTGTGAGACCTCCTACTTTGTTCTTCTTCAGTAGTGCTTTGCTTATCCGAGGTCTTTCCTTTCCATATAAATTTAGTGATTGGGTTTTCCATA
>NW_006922101.1:517381-518425 GCF_000298275.1 Orycteropus afer afer | reverse complement strand
GTAGAGGAATCCAACTGATTTTTGGATGTTGATCTTGTATCCTGCCATGATGCTAAATCTCTCAATTAGTTCCAGTAGATTTTTGACTGAGTTTCTTGGGCTTTCTAGGTGTAGGAACATATCATCAGCAAATAGGGATAGTTTGACTTCTTCCTTACCAATTTGGATGACTTTGATTTCTCTTTCTTGCCTTATGGACCTAGCTATGACTTCCAGTACAATGTTGAATAGAGTGGTGATAGAGGACATCCTTGTCTGGTTTCTGTTCTCAAGAGGAATGATTTCAGTCTCTCTCCATTGAGTATAATGTTAGCTGATTGTTTTGCATAAATGCCCTATATTATATTGAGGAATGTCCTTTCTATTCCTATTTTGCTGAGAGTTTTGGTCAGGAATGGGTGTTGGATTTTATCAAATGCCTTTTCTGCATCAATTGATGTGATCATGTAATTCTTCTCCTTTGTTTTATTTATGTGGTAGATGACGTTGATTGTTTTTCTAATGTTGAACCATCCTTGCATGCCTGATATGAACTACACTTGGTCATAATGAATGATTTTCTTGATATGTTGTTGGAGTCTATTGGCTAGGATTTTGTTGAAGATTTTTTCATCTATATTCATGAGGGATATTGGTCTGTAGTTTTCCTTTTGAGTGATATCTTTGCTTGGTTTTGCTATCAAGGTTATGCTTATTTCATTAAATGAGTTAGAGATGATTCTCTCCTTTTCTATGTTTTGGAATAGTTTGAGTAGGAATGATATCAGGTTGTCTCTGAATGTTTGCTAGAATTCTCCAGTGAAACTGTTGGGGCTAGGAGATTTTTTAGTTGGTAATTTTTTTGATGACCTGTTCAAGTTCTTCTTTTGTTATGGATCTATTCAACTGTTCCACATCAGTGTGTGTTAGTTTAGGTAAGTGGTGTGTTTCTAGAAATCTGTCCATTTCTTCCAGATTTTTTAATTTGTTGGAGTACAGTTCTTCATATTATTCTGATATTATCCTTTTTATTTCAGTTGGTTCTGTTGTGATGTCACCCATT
Source organism: Orycteropus afer afer (assembly GCF_000298275.1). NCBI lineage: Eukaryota > Metazoa > Chordata > Mammalia > Tubulidentata > Orycteropodidae > Orycteropus > Orycteropus afer. Next base: position 517,383 of record NW_006922101.1, on the reverse strand, counting down.
TC
>NW_006922101.1:515108-516216 GCF_000298275.1 Orycteropus afer afer | reverse complement strand
ATGGTGTCCCCAGTTTCTTTGTTTCATATTATTTTCTGTGCTGAGTTCATTATGTTTATGAATTGTGTTATCCTTTCCTTTTTTGCTATTGTTTTAGTATTTGCTGAATATTTGTGCTTGTCCTCTTCTTTTATTGTGACACGAAGGTTTATCATTTTCCTTTGAGGTTACCCTGTGATTTATAATTTTCTCCCCACGATTAGAATAGTCCATCCATCTCACAACTTTCTTGACTTCCTCAGCATTTAGAAGTTCTGTATCTACATAGTATTTTCCTTCTTTTTGGTTTATAATTGTCCTCATTTGCCAATTGAAGTCTCTATTTGCTTATTTATAATCTTGCAAGCTTATTTTACTTTGGATATGTCCATAGCTGTGCTTTCTGGGTTATGTCATCTTGTGTATTAATGGTCAATTGTTATTTGCTATTTTTGGTTCTCTGTTCAAAGGACTCTCTTTAGTATCTCTTGTAAGGTTAGTCTGGTTTTAACAAATTCCCTTAAGTTCTGCTTATCTGGTAATCTCCTAATTTCACCATCATATTTGAGGGACAATTTTGCTGGGTTTATAATTCTTGGTTGAAAATTTTTCTCTTTCAGAATTTTATATATACCATCCCATTGTCTTCTCGCTTGCATGGTTTCTGCTGAGATATCAGAGCTTATTCTTACTGGTTGTCCTTTTTAAGTAACTTTTTGTTCTTTCCATGCTGCTTTCAGGATTCTTTCTTTGTCTTTGGTTTTGATGAGTTTGATGATGATATGTCTTGGTGATTTTCTTTTTGAGTTTATCCTGTTTGAGGTTCATTGGACTTCCTGAATGGATATGTTCTCATTTTTCATCATATCAGGGAAGTTCTCCTCCAACAAATCTGGACAATTTTCTCAGTGGTTTTATATTCTCTTCCTGTTCTGGAATTCCAATGACATATAAGTTATTCCTTTTGATGATATTCCACATGAACCTTAGGCTATCTTCATTTTATTTTGATCTTTTTTCTGATTGATCCCTTTCCAAAGAAGTATTCAGATATTTGTCTTCAATCTCATTAATTCTGTCTTCCATTGCATCAATTCTACTTCTGTGCCCTTCCAATGTGTTATCTATT
>NW_006922101.1:502537-513400 GCF_000298275.1 Orycteropus afer afer | reverse complement strand
TTCCATGGGTGCTGAGTATGCATCTAAGTAAAATCAAATTCTTAACAACTTCAATCTTTTCTCTGTTTGTCATCACGCTGCTTATTGTCCAGTTGTGAGGATTTTTGTTGTCTTTATGTTGAGGGTAAGACATTTGGTGGCTAAACAGAAGGTCCATGGTTCAAACTCACCAGTGGCTCTGCAAGAGGAAGATTTTACTTCCATAAAGATTTACACCCTTGGAAACTGAATGGGGGTCATTATGAATCAGTATCGACTCAGTAGTGTTTTTTTTTTTTTTTTTCTTTTATGTCACAATATACATACCGAAGGCTGTAGTCTTTGGTTTCACCAGTGAGGTCTCCAAGTCCTCTTCATTTTCAGCAAGCAAGGTTGTATCACGCATATTGCAGGTTGTTAATGAGCTTTCCTTCAAAACTGTTGTTGCTTACTTCTTCATATAGTCCAATTTCTTGAATTATTTGCTAAGTATATGTATTGAGTAAGTATACTGAAAAGACACAACTCTGACACACACTCTTTCTGATTTTAAACTATGCAGTATCTCTTGTTGTGTTCAATAAACTTTTTTTGGTCTATATATAGGTTCCACATAAGCATAATGGAATGTTCTGGAATTCCCATTGTTTGTAATGTTATACATACCTAGTTATTATCCACACAGTCAAATGCCTTTGTGTGGTCAATAAAACACAGGTTGAGTACATAGTTCTAGTATTCTATACTTTCAACCAAGATCCATATGATATCAATAATGACAACTCTCATTCCATGTCCTTTTCTGAATCCAACTTGAATCCTGGCAGTTCCCTGTTGCATTGCAATCATTTTTGAATTATCTGCAGCAAAAATTTACTTGCTGGTAATATTAATGGTAGTGTTTGATAATTTCCATGTTCTGTTGGATTATCTTTCTTTGGAATATGTACAAATAAGGATCTCATTTAGTAAAATGAGCTCAGCTGGTAACTGTCTTCCAAATGTCTTGGCATAGAGGAATGAGCACCTCTTGTGTGGCACTCATTTGCTAAAATATCTCAGTTGGTATTGTTTAATGATGAAAGCCTTGTTTAATGTTAATGCCTTCAGTTCAGCTTGGACTGCTTCTTTAAATATCATTAGTCCTTGATCTCATGTTGCTTCCTAAAATAGTTGAATTTTGGTACAGTGACTCCATGTATTCCTTCCATATTCTTTTGAAGCTTTGTGCAATGTTCAGTATATTAATCTTTAATCTAATATGACATGCACATTTTCTGACTTTTGAGTAAGACAAACTTCACCATCAGTTTTTAAAGTTGAGCAGGATTCTGAATACTGAATAATTTTTCATCTAGTCACAAATATCTCACTTTTAGAGTTATATTTCATATACTAACTCATTTCTTTACATGGATTTGAATATTCTTAAGACAAACATGTATTATTCTCACTTTATAAGTATAGATTTATTGAAAGAAAATTATATGCAGTTTATGTACAATTTTTTTTCTTTCCAATAATAAGCATTTTTTGTTTTGCTTTTCAAAACAAAGGATGTCAATTAGCAATCTTTTCTCCCAGTGCCAAAATATCTCTGTAATTTATTTACACAGAAAAACCAATATATCTATTAATATAACATGATATGAAGGAAATATTGCACTTCAGAAGGCAATAGCCTTTTTAGTTACAGAAAAGAGATTCAGACTTTAAAATCACGTTTTATAGATTAAAACACATATCCATCTACAATCCATTTTTTTTCTTTAAAAAAAACCACTAAATAATTTTTCCTGTTGTACTTCACTGTCATCAATGTGAAGTAATAAAGGTGAATTTAATACATTCATTGGTTTATTGAAATTGAGCTCTTTAGTAGATGATGTTTAAATACCAGTCACCTTATGAATATTTAACTTCAAGAAATGTCAAATTGAAGGTTTGATCATCTTATTTATGTTTAAGAGTTCTTCAGAAATATCAGATAAAATGAGCTCATAGTTGGTGGTAGTATAAAACTCTCTTGACAGGCTGATCTTTGCATAGTAATACTCCAAAATATTCAGGGACAGAATCTTCATAGGTAATGTAACCTTTAGATTTATTTTAAAAAAGCTACAGTTCTATCTCAGCAAAACCTATTATAATTACTTCAACAATATTTTCCAATTAACTCCTGATTTAATACAGTGAATTTAATTCTAAATAGAAGTATTTAAATGAAAAATCAAGTGTGTTAAACAGTTATATGCTAAAAATGTAATATGATGCAACTTTATTATATGTATTTTGAATATAATATGATGTAATCCAATATAATGATTAGTTTTCTCATAATTCTGTTTCTCACTGATTATTGCTATCTTTTTGAAGAATTGCAAAAGTTTTCTTTTTTTTTTTTTTTTTTTACTTCTTTTCAGGAAAGTGTTTCATATTACAAATATAATTTTAACTTCATTAAATATGTAAACTAAGTGATACTCATTTACACACATGACTTAGTTAAATTTTCATAAATATATATTCCCCTTAAGAAGAAGCTCAACAAAGTCCTCAGAAAGTATAATTTAATTCTTGGTGTGCTATATATATGTTGGAATTAATTTGCTTATGAAAGTTTTTTTCATTTTCTATAAGAACATTATTGTTATCATTGGCTGCTGAAGAGTCATTTTTGACCCATAGTGATCCCATGTTATAGAGTAGAACTGTCCTATATGGTTTTCTACATAAGCCAATTGGCAGATCCTTCTCCTGTAGAGCTGCTGGATGGGTTCAGAAACCACCCTTTCAATTAGCAAAGGAGAATTCAACTATGGTACAATATTCCCTAAACATGCTGAGATCATTATACAGTTTTGGCATTGATGAAGAGAGCAGGGGAACTGAACGCACATAAGAGAACAAAGAGCAAAGTAAGTGTTACAGAGGAGCTTATGGAAAATCCATATATATATAACTTGTTCTTTATAGAACAGTGTATGCATATAGATATGATCAGAAGCAGTCTGACTAATTCAGAGAAGTATTTAGGGTTATTCTGTTTTCCAGAGGCAATCTAGTTTCTGGAGTAGGAGTAGTGAATGATCTTACTCAAGGTTATATTTTTCCTAGGACAGCTCATCTGTCCACTTTTTACATTTCCTACATGTTTTCTACCTGCCATTCCACATTGTTCCACCCCACAAAGTCTAGAATTACTTTCAGCTTTTGACTCAGTTCATTTTTTCAACTTGCCTTTTAGTTTCCAGTACAGTCAAGCCTTGGTTATGAATGGCCAACTTACATACAACCCATAGTTATGAATTAATCCCCCAAAATTATTAATATCACATAGAAGTAAAATCTTGCTGAAAATAAATAAAAAATGGGTGAAGCAGTATATTGACAGAGAACTTCCAGAAAGGCAAGCTGGATTCAGAAGAGGATGTGGAACGAGGGGTATCATTGCTGATGTCAGATGGATCTAGGGTGAAAGCAAAGACTACCAGAAAGATGTTTACTTGTGTTTTATTGACTATGAAAAAATATTTTATTGTGTGGATCATAACAAATTCTGGATAACATTAAGAGGAATGAGAATATCATAACACTTAATTTTTCTCATGAGAAACCTATACACAGACCAGGAGGCTGTTGTTTGAACAGAAGAAGGGGATACTGCATGGTTTAAAATCAGGAAGGCAGTACGTCAGGGTTGTATCCTTTCACCATAGTTATTCAATGTGTACGCTGAGCAAATAATCTGAAAAGCTGGACTATATGAAGAAGAAATGGCATGAGGATTGAGGAAGATTCATTGACAACCTGTGATATGCAGATGACACAACCTTGCCTACTAAAAATGAAGATGACTTGAAGCACTTACTGATGAAGATTAAAGACTGCATTCTGTAGTATGGATTACAACTCAACATAAAGAAAACAAAAATACTCACAACTGGACCAGTAAGCAACATCATGATAAATGGAGAAAAGATTGAAGTTGTCAGACATTTCTTATTATTTGGGTCCACAATCAACATCCATGAAAGCAGCAGTCAAGAAATCACATGACGTATTGCACTGGGCAAATCTGCTGCAAAAGACCTCTTTAAAATGCTGAAGAGCAAAGATGTCTCTTTGAAGAATTATGGTGCACCTAACCTAAGCCATGAAATTTTCAGTCACCTCATATGGATGTGAAAGCTGGAGAATGAATAAGGAAGACAAAAGAAAAGTTGATGCTTTTGAGTTGCAGTTTTGACAAAGAATGCTGAAAGTGCGATGGACTGCCAGGAGAACTAACAAATCTATCCTGGAAGAAGTGCAGCCATAATGCTCCTTGGAAGTGAGAATGGCCAGACTTTGTCTGACCTACTTTTGTCATGTTGTCAGAAGGGACCATTCCATGGAGAAGGATATCATGCTTGGAAAAGTGGAGGCTCAGTGAAAAAGGGGAAGGTCCTCAATGCAATGGAATGACACAATGGCTGCAATGATGGGCTCAGGTATAGCAGGGATTGTGAGGCTGGTGAAGGATGGGCAGTGTTTTCTTCTGTTGTACATAGGGTCACTATGAGTCAGAGCTGACTCGATGACACCTAACCACAACAGTCATTGGTCTTGCAAAATTCTATGTGTAAAGATTACAGCTGTCACATGCAGATTGCCCTCAATCTAGGATGAATTTGAGTTTTGGCTCACTGCACTTATGGCCATTTTTATTTTTTCATTTTTTATTTTGTACACCTTATGTAATATGTACTATGTATGATGTTGTAGTGTATGATTTCCTGCTGTTATGATTTTCAGAAGTTCATTTGCAGATGTTGAATTTTATGATTCATTTATCAAAACATTGCTGTATAACAGGATATAGCCTGGTCTGCCATGAAGTTGGTGTCATTGTTTGGAGTTTTAATTGATAGAAAAATGGGCAATGTTCAACTCTAAAGACATAAGACAATTGAACTGTGCACGTGCTTGACAACTGTTAGGGCTCTGACTTAATTGTTTCCACAATGATGCTGACTTTATTATAGCCATGCCTGTGCTGTTGTTATTAAGGTGCTATTGAGTCCATTTTAACTCACAATGACCTTATGCACAACAGGATGAAATACTCTCTAACCCTATACCATCCTCAAAACTGTAATTATGTTTGAGTTCATTATTGGAGTCACTGTGTCAATCCATCTTGTTGAGGATCTTCCTTTTTCTTTTTCTTTTTCTTTTTTTTTCCTACTCTCTAATTTATTAAGCATGATGTCCTTCTCCAGGAACTGGTTCTTCCTGATTATATGTCCAAACTATGTAGGATGCTCCCTTCTAAGGAGCATTCTGGTTTTCTGGTTGTACTTCTTCCAATACAGCTTTGTTTGTTATTCTAGCAGTCCATTGTATATTCAATGTTCTTTGCCAATACCATAATTCAATTGCATCAATTGATCTTCCTCTTCCTAATTCATTGTTCAACATTCATTGTTACATGCATATGAGATGATTGAAAGTATCTGGCTTGGGTAAGTCTCAACTTATTTCTCAAAGTGACATCTTTGCTTTTTAACACTTTAAGGAGGTCTTTTGCTGCAGATTTGCCCAATGCAATGTGTCAACTGTTTTCTTGACTATGCTTTCATGGACATTGATTTTGGTGCGTGATATTGTTCAGAGTTTTGTACCATCAGGAGTATCAGTTGTCAATTTTTAAGCCAAGTTGCTCAAGTTTCTCTAACAGTAAGATCTGCATTGCTTATACCCTCAACACTATGTCTAGCAAAAGAAGTCAGGCCACTGAAAGTTCTCATCTGAAAAAAGTGAAGAAGGCTCCAGACATGGATATAATGAAGAAGACCATTAAGGCCTATGATACTGGAAAGAAAGTCATCAAAATAGCATCTAAAGATGGATTGTCTCATTTAACCTTTAGGCAGACATTAAAGATGAGAATAGGATTTTTGAGGTAGTTAAAAGAATGATTGGCATTAAATCGACAAGTTTAACAAAGAAGAAGCAAGGGCCAACCCATGGGATGGAGAAACTTTTAATGATTTAGGTAGAAGACGAGATCATGAAGAGGGTTCCTATGAGTTTACTGACAATTCAAACAAGAGCACACACCCTTTTTGAAAACCTGAGGGAACAGCAAATATAACACTGCTAAGAGTACTTTAATGCCAGCAAGGGATGGTTTTAATCACTTCAAAGGCAGATTTGCTTACATAATGTGTATAACTGGAGATACTGGAGGTACAGATGTTGAAGCTTCCAAAAAATTCAAGGATGAGCTGGTCACGATAAAGACTGGATGTATAAAGATACTGGTAATAAAAGGCAATAATAACGAAAACTAAAATAAATGAAGTATTAGATTTTACATCAGAAAGCATTATGACAGAGTCATCAGAATAGATCCCAATTCTAAGTGGGAGACTACCTGTGGAGTCCCTATGAGTTGGAATCAACTCAAGGGAACACAGTAACAATAATTACCCATGGATATAATTCCATTTGGGAATGGTGTGTTCTTTGCTATGTGAATGAGGCCAAGGGTAGGGTGTGTCCATAACAATCACTTTTGAGATAGAAAAGAGGAGATTTACATGAAAGCTATCAAGTAGGAACTGGGGAAAGGTAGATGGAGATGTTCAAGGAACACCTGAAAGAACGGTAGAGAAGCCGAGAGGAGCATTTTCCTTCAGAGCCCACAGAAAGCCTTTGCCAAAGCCTGCAGCCTGAATTCACACTTCTAGCCTCAGAAACTAGGGCACAATAAATGTTAGTTTATTTAAGCCACCCACTTATAGTCTTTCTGATGTAGCAGCATCAAGAAATGAAGATACATGCCCTTGTTTCTTGTCCTCACAAAGCATAATCCATCCCCCAATCTGTCTCAAGACTTTTATTACTGCCGTATTTATAACTTGCTCCTAGAGATCATTGACAGTGAAAAATATAATCAGAATAAATCAGTCTTTGCCAACTTAGAATATTTTCCCTCTCTTTATATAACTTTCTAAGCAGTTGTCAAGGAGTCAGCTGCAGGGATCCAGGTGAGGGGAGGGAACCCAGGCCACACCCCACAAGCGGCAAGGTGGGAAGGTGGGAGAAAGGAGAGTAAAAAGGCTAGGGGGCATGGAACAGAGCAAGGAGTCAGCCGCAGGGATCCACGTGAGGAGAGGGAACCCAGCCGTCTGGACAACGAATAAGGAAGACCGAAGAAGAGTTGATACTTTTGAGTTGCGGCGCTGGCGAAGAACGCTGAAAATACCATGGACTGCTAAAAGAACTAACAGATCTATCCTGGAGGAAGTACAGCCGAAATGCTCCTTGGAGGCAAGAATGGCCAGACTTCATCTCACCTACTTTGGTCATATTGTCAGAAGGGATCATTCCCTAGAGAAGGATGTCATGCTTGGTAAGGTTGTTGTTGTTGTTGTTATGTGCTCTTGAGTCGGACCCGACTCATAGTGACCCCTCCTTGGGTTTCCGAGGCAATATCACTAAGGAAGTAGATTACCCAACTTTCCTTCCTAGGAGCGGCTGGTAGGTTTGAACCGCCAGCCTTCTGGTTAGCAGTCAAGTGTCTTAGGCACTATGCTACCAGAGCTCCTTTGGTAAGGTGGAGGGTCAACGAAAGAGGGGGAGGCTTTCAACGAGATGGATTGACGGAGTGGGTGCAACAATGGGCTCAAGTATAGCAAGGATCATAGAGCTGGCACGGGATCAGGCAGTTTTCGTTCTGCTGTGCATGGGGTCGCTATGAGTCAGAAATGACTTGATGGCACCTGACAACAACAACAAACAATTGTCAAATTTTCAGTTTGCTCTTCCTTAAAGTCACTTTTATGAGACTCTTTTTTTGTTCTACTTTTTTTCCTGTTAAACAAAGAAAAGTTCAAAATATATAAAACAGCTATGCACTTACTACTTAAGTAGTCTTGATGGTGGAAAGAGTTAAGGGCTCAGCTGCTAAATGAAAAGGTTTGTGGTTTGAAACCACCTAGAGGATGTGTGAGAGAAAGGTTTCCAATCTGCTTCTGTGAAGATTATAGTCAAGAAAACCCATGAGGTGTCACTATATGTGAGAATCAACCGGATGGCACCTAACAACAACATATACCATTTGAAATGAATAAATATTGGAATATTATCATATTATTCTCAGTTTATAAAAAAGAAATTAATTTTCTCATACAAAACTCAAATCCACTGTGAAATTCACCCCAGTACCACTCCATTGTCTCTTGGAAACATTGTTGTTATGTGCCGTCCAGTCGGCTCCGGCTCATAGCAACCCCTCGGGTTTCTGAGACAGTATCACTACAGAAGTGAAGCCCAACCTTCTTTCTGAGGAGTGGCTGGTGGGTTTGAACCGCCAGCCTTCTGATTAGCAGTAAAGTGCCTTAGGCACTACGCTAACAGAGCTCTACACTTAATTCTCTTTCAATTCTTCTTATAATTACTCCTGTCAGACTTTTGCCCAATCTGTACACATAACTGTTCTTTTCAAGGTCACAGTAACTTCTAAATTGGTAAAGTACACGGTCAAATTTCAGTCTTTTCAAGTGAACCAGCAGCACCATTTGATACAGTTGATAACACCTGCCTCCTTGGAACACATTAATTATTTAGTATCTAGGAAACCACACATTATTAGTTTTTCTTCTACAAAGTATTTTTTACTTGTTCCTTCACTTCTCCCAAACCTTATGAAATTGGAGTAACACTGTCATCTTCTCTAATTAATTCATTTAGTTGTATGTTCTAAAAAAGACCACATAAGCTTACCAATTATTATTTTTAAAATTCTTTTTTTAAAAATAACTGTATAGAATTAAATTAACAAGAGCAACTCAAAATGTTAGATAGAAACCTTAGGGAGCATTGAGTTTGTGTTAATTTGGGAAGAACAACTCAGAAAAGAATGAGCACTGTTGCACAATTCAAAGAATGTAATCAATGTCTCTGAATTGTACATGTCAAAACTATTAAATTGATGGATATTTTACTATGTGTATTCTCAGCAACAAAACAATAAATTTAGAAACAAATACTATAAAGCCACAATAATCAAGATAGCTTAGTACTTGTATAATAAGAAACATGTGGAACAATGAATAGAATTGAGAGTTCAGAAATAAAGGCACACATCTATTGTCAGCTATACATAAGGTTTTACAATTTTAAGAAAAGTGGATGGCCTTGTCCTTCTTCTCAGTCTATCTTAGTCTGGAAGTGACGCTGAAGCTTGTCATCATGGGTGACATTGCTTGTATTTGAAATACCAGTGGTATAGCTTCCAGCCTCACAACACCATGCACACCACCACAGTACAACAAACTGAACGATGAGTGGTGGACTATATGAATTCTATATTAATTATATGAAGAAGAATGTGGCATCTGTCTTGGAGAAAGACTCATTAACAACTTGGGATATGCAGATGACACAAACTTCCTTGCTGAAAGTGAGGAAGACTTGAAGCACTTACTGAAAAAGACTGAAAACTACAGCCTTTAGTATGGATTACACCTCAGCATAAAAAAAGCAAAAGTGCTCACAACTGGACCAATGGGCAATATTACAATTAATGGAGAAATGATTGAAATTATCAGGGATCTCATTTCATTTGTTACATCTGTGGCATGAGGTGGTGGAAAAGCTCAGTATCTTCAGCCGAAACCAAGCCAGGAGCTGATTGTGGAACAGACCATCAACTGCTCATATGCAAATTCAACTTGAAGTTAAAGATAATTAAAACAAGTCCAAGAGAGCCAAAATATAATCATGAATATATCCCTCCTGAATTTAGAGATCATCTAAAGAATAGATTTGATGCATTGAATACCAACGACCGAAAACCAGAAGAATTGTGGGAGGATATCAAGAACATTATTCATGAAGAAAGCAAGAGATCATTAAAAAGGTGAGAAAAGAAGAGAAGAGCAAAATGGATGACAGAAGAGACTCTGAAGCTTGTCCTTGAGTGGAAAGTAGCTAAAGCAAATGGAAGAAATGACAAGATAAAGGAGCTGAAGAGAAGATTTCAAAGAGCAGCTCGAGCAGACAAAGCCAATTACTATAATGCAATGTGCAAAGACCTGGAGTTAGAAAACCAAAAAGGAAGAACACACTTGGCATTTCTCAAGCTAAAAGAACTGAGGAAAAAATTTAAGTCTTGAGTTGCAATATTGCAACTCGAGGGCAAAATATTGAATGGTGCAGGAAACATTAAGAGAAGATAGCAGGAATACAGAGTCACTGTACCAAAAAGAACCAGTCGATATTCATCCATTTCAGGAGGTGACATATGATCTAGAACCAATGGTATTGAAGGAGGAAGTCGAAGCTGCAATGAAAGAATTGGCAAAGAACAAGGCTCCAGGAATTGATGGAATACCCATTGAGATATTTCAACAAATGGATGTCGTACTGGAGGCACTCACTCGGTTATGCCAAGAGATTTGGAGACAGCAACCTGGCCAACTGACTGGAAAAGATCCATATTTGTACTCATTCCAAAGAAAGGGGATCCCACAGAATGTGGAAATTATAGAACAATATCATTAGTATTGCACACAAGTAAGATCTTACTGAAGATAATTCAAAAAGGGTTGCAGCAATATATTGATAGAGAACTTCCTAGAAGTGCAAGCTGGATTGAGAAGAGGACATGGAACACGGATATCATAGCTGCTGTCACATGGATCTTGGCTCAAGGCAAGGAATACCAGAAAGATGTTTACTTGTGTTTTATTGACTATGCAAAGGCATTTGATTTTGTGGATCATGACAAAATATGGATAACATTGAGAAGAATGGGGATTCCCAAACACTTGATTGTACTCATGAGAAACCTGTACCTTGACCAGGAGGCTGTCATTCGAATGGAACAAG
>NW_006922101.1:496146-501827 GCF_000298275.1 Orycteropus afer afer | reverse complement strand
TGGGGAAGAATGTCATGCTTGGTAAGGTGGAGGGTCGACGAATGAGGGGAAGGCCTTCAGCGAGATGGATTGGCACAGTGGCTGCGATGATGGGCTCAAGTACAGCAGGGATCATGGAGGTGGTGCGGGATCAGGCAGTGTTTCCTTCTGCTGTATATGGGGTCACTATGAGTTGGAAATTATTCGACAGCACCTAACAACAACAACATTTCACTTGGATCCACCATCAATACTCATGAAAGTAGTAGTGAAGAAATCAGATGAAGTATTGCATTGGTCAAGTCTGCTTCAGAAGACCTCTTTAAAGTGTTAAAGAGTAAAGATGTTACTCTGAAGACTAAGGTGTGCATAACTTAAGCCAAGGTGTTTTCAATTGTCTCATATGCATGTGAAAGCTGGACAATGAATAAGGAAAATTGAAGAATTGATGCATTTGAATTGTGGTGTTGGTGAAGAGTACTTAAAATACTGTGGACTTCTAGAAGAAGGAACAAATCTTGGAAGAAATACAGTCGGAATGTATCCTTAGACGGGAGAATGGCCGTGCTTGGTCTCAGGTATTTTGGTCATGTCAGAAGAGACAAGTCTTGGAGAAGGATATCATATGTGGTAAAGTAGGTGCTTGAGAAAAAAGAGAAGCCACTCAATGAGATGATTTGACATAGTTGCTGCAACAATGGGCTCAAGCATAGCAAAGATTATGAGGATGGTGAAGGACCTGGCAGTGTTTCTTTCTGTTGTACATAGGATAGCTGTCAGTTAGAGCCAACTGCTTGACACCTAACAACAACATGGTCTGTTGATTTTCCTCAATGTGGCCAGAGACATCCAGTGGAGAAGGAAGGGTCTATTCAATAAATGGTGCTCTGACAATTGGTTTTCCACATGAGAAGAATGAGTCAAGAACCAAGTGTCATACCATTTACAGAAACCAATTCCAAATGAAACGGAGACCTAAATGTGAAAACTAAAACTATCCAATTCTTCAAAACAAATGTAGGGGCAAAGTTTTGGGAACAAGGTTTTGAAAATGAATAAAGTCAAAACTCAACTATTTCCCCCCACCCTGTTAGGACAGAAGGTTAGGACAGATAAGACCCCAGTTGGAAATAAATAAGTAAACATAATTACTCTTAACTATTTCCCACCTGGTTAAGACAAATAGGACCCCGACTGGAGACAGATGAGTAAACGCAATAAGCTCAGTTCCTTAAGACTGAATTGAACGAAAGCCAATTTGCACATTCTTTCCTGCGTTGCCCTAGAAACAGGTGAAAAACATGTTAATGTGTCTTAGAAAACAACTTGAAAATTAACTTTGGCCCAGACAAATGCGCATTGAAGCAGGCACGGATGAAGTTGCTGGGAACTGACATTCTGCCCAGTGCCTAAGCCCCATCAGCTGATGACAGGAAGCTGGTGTGACTCATCTGGTGCACAAGCACACTGCATTAGAAAATGACTGTCCCTTTAAACCGAGGCGAAGGAAATTTCAGCCAATGGTCAACTATCTCACGCCCAAATTCCTGATATTTTTATGAATATGCATAACCCTCTCTCCTGAAACTTACAAAAACAAATTTGATTTGGATTCGGGGAGACAGATTCGCGTAAAAAGACCCCGTCTCCTTGCATTGTCATTTTGCAATACATAGTTTTCTCTCCTCTTAATTACTCAGTGTGTAAACTGTTTTGGCCTGACTGTACACTGGTCAGGGACCCACGTTTGGTCCTATTTCAGTTTCAGTGATGGCCTATCAGATATTACAGGAAAGTATGAGTGGCAAAAAACAAAATAGATAAATAAAATCTCATAAAAATTAATTACTGTGTGTATCAAAGGACTTTAAGAAAAGTAAACAAACAAACAAACAAACAAAAAAACACCCTGCAGATTGGGAGGAAACTTTGGAGAACCAAATATCCAATAAAGGTTTAATATCCAAAATTTAAAAAAATGCTTTTAAGACATACAATAGAAACACAAACAACCCAATCAAAAAATGAGCAAATGGCTTGAACAAGCATTTAACCCAAGAAGGATTAAAATTACCAACAAGCATATGACGAGATGCTCAATGTCAGTAGGCATTGTTGCTGTTTTAGGTTAAAAATAAAAGAATTCTTCTGTCTCATAAACTGGACATCTACATGTGGATGTCTAGTTGTTTCAAACTCATATGCTAAATGGAGCTTCTAATCTTCCTGAATCTTTTCCATCTCAGTTAATGAAAACTTCTTCCTTTTTTTTTTTTTTTTTTTTTTTTCAGGCCAAATATTTTGGATGCAACTCTAACTCTTTTGCTTATCTCACAACCCATATTCAAACCAATCAGAAGACCACATGGCTCATTTTCAAAACATATCAGACCATATTTCACTATCTCTACCTTTATTAACCTGGTCCAAAGAATCATTTCATCACTGACAGAACAGTATCCTAAAGTTTTTTCTCTACTTATATCCTTGGCCCCTTTTCAGAGAAGTTATAGTGACTCTTTTAAATTGAAAGTTAGATAATGTCATTTCTAGTCTCAAAACTCTTTATACAATGTAGATGACAGTCATTACCATAGCCCTCAGGGCTTTACAAAATTTGGTTGTTTTTTCCTCTCTTACCTTCACTACTTTCCAACTTGCATACTCCTCTGCTTTCATAGTGAAATCTTTGTTATTCCTTGGGCACATCAAGTATGTTTCCAGCTTTGGTACTAAAAAAGCCGAAAACCCAAACTCACTGCCGTTGAGTCATTTTTCAACTCATAGCGACCCCTCCTTGGGTTTCTGAGGTGGTATCTCTATGGAAGTAGATTGCCCAATCTTCCTTCCAAGGAGTGGCTGGTGGGTTTGAACTGACAGCCTTCCTGTTAGCAGTCAAATGCCTTAGGCATTACTAGCTTATCATTTTGCTTGAAATCTACTTCCTCCAGATACTCAAATTGCTCTGCCTTTGTGGCGGTTTTTTATGGTTACCAAACATTTCTTGCCCTGATGAGAAAACTCTATTTTGCTACCCCATTGATCTCAGAAGTGGATACGTGACTATTTTGGCTAATGAAATGTGAGCATAATTGATATTTACTTCTCTAAAGCAGAAACTTTTAAGAGTTGTTGTACAGTTTACAATTGCTTCTCTCTCCAGCTATGAGTTCAGCATGTTATGCTGAGTGAAATAAGTCAATCCAGATAGGCCCTGCTTCTTTACCTTGAGTCTTGGTATGAACTTAACATGGACTAGAAACACATGAGATGTTTGGAACATTTAAATCTCTGTTTTGGAAAACCCCTAAGACTCTGGAATTTTTTAATGCATTTTATTGAAATATAATTTATGTAATGAAATACACAAAACTAAAGTTGCATGAGTCAATGCTTTTTTTTTTTTTTTCAGTGTTCCCTCCCCACCCCTCCAACCCCTGGCAACCAACAAAGAAAGTTTCATGAGATGCTTCAAACATTTAAATCTTTGTTTTAGAAAGCCCCAAAGACTCTGGAAATTTTTAAAATGCATTTTATTGAAATATAATTTATGTACAGTGATACACAAAACTAAAGTGATATGAGTCAATGCTTTTTTTTTTTTTGCAGTGTTCTCTCCCACCCCTTCCACCCCTGGCAACCAACAAAGAAAGTTTCCTTCCATATATAAACCTTTCCTTGACCCTCCACAACAAACTAATGCTATATTTTTCCTTCTGTGATTGACTTATTTCACTGAGCATAATGTCCTCCAAGTTCATCCACATTATGCACTGTTTTGCAGACTCTACATTATTTTTTAGTGCTGCACAGCATTCCGTTATGTGTATGTACCATAGTTTGGTCATCCGCTCTTCCGCTGATGGGCACATAGGCTGTTTCCATCTTTTTGCTATAGTAAATAGTGCTGCGATGAACATGAATATACATCTATCTGTTCCTAACCTGGCTCTCATCTCTCTAGGGTATATATCTACTAATGGGATTGCTGGGTCAAATGGTATCTCCAATTCCAGCTTTCTAAGGAATCACCATATTGCTTTCCACAGTGGTTGTATCACTTCACAGTCCCACCAGCAGTGTGTGAAAGTAACAATCATTCCACATCCTCACCAGCATTTGTTATTTTCTGTCTCGTTGAACCTTGCCATCAGTGCTAGGGTTAGATGGTATCTCGTTGTTTTGATTTACATCTCTCTGATGGCCAATGATTGTGAGCATCTCTTCATGTATTAGCTGTCCACCTGAATAGCCTCCTTTGTGAAGTGTCTATTCATGTCTTCTGCCTATTTTTCAATTGTATTGTTAATTCCTTTGGTGTTGAGGCGTTTGAGTTTTCTATAAATCTTAGAGATAAGTCCCTTGCCAGATATGTAATTATTGGCAAATATGAATATGTTGCTGTCATTTTTGTCATGTGCTTTCTTGTGGTGTTGATTTCTTTGTTCCATATAACCTTCTGTGGTGAGCGCATTTTATTCTGTTATCATTTCCTTCATTACTATTATTTTAGTATTTGCTGAATATTTATGCTGGTCTTTTTTTTTTTTATTTTGGTGTGAAGGTTTATCATTTTTCTTTGAGGTTACCCTGTGAGTTATAGCTTTCTTCCCAAGTTTAGAACAGTCTGTTCTATCTTGTAATTATCTTGACTTCCCTACCATCTAGAAGTTCTGTAACAACACAGTTGTTCTCATTTGTCAGTTGATGTCTCTGATTCCCTGTTTACAATCTTGTAGGCTTATTTACTTTGGATACTTCTATAGCTGGGTTGGTTTCTGGGTTATATTTTCATGTGTGTTAATGGTCAGTTGTTATTGGCTGTTGTTGCTTCTCTGTCCAAAGGGCTCCCTTTAGTATCTCTTGTAAGGTTGGTCTGGTTTTAACAAATTCCCTTAATTTCTGCTTATCTGGAAATGTCCTAATTTCACCATCATATTAGAGGGGCAATTTTGCTGGGTACATACTTTTTGGTTGGAAATTTTTCTCTTTCAGTATTTTATATATACCATCTCATTGTCTTTTTGCCTACATGATTTCTGTCAAGAAATCCGAACTTAGTCTTATTGGTTGGCCCTTGTAGGTAACTTTTCGCTTTTCCTGTGCTGCTCTCATGATTCTTTCTTTGTCTTTGGTTTTGGTGAGTTTGATAATGATATATCTGGGTGATTTTCTTTTGTAGTGCATCCTGTTGGGGTTCATTGGACTTCCTGAATGGATATATTCTTATCTTTCATCATATCAGGAAAATTCTCTTCCACCAAATCTTTGACAATTTTCTCTGTGGTTTTTCTGTCTCTTCCCATTCTGGAATTCCAATTACATGCAGGTTATTCCTTTTGATGGTATCCTTCATTTTGTTTTGATCTTTTTTCTGATTGATCCCTTTGCAAAAAAGTGTTCAGGTATTTGCCTTCAATCTCACCAATTCTTTCTTCCATTGATTCAATTCTGCTCCTTTGACCATTCAATGTCTTATTTATTTCTGAAAATTTAGTATTAATCTTCTGCATTTCTGTGTGTAGATTGTGTATCTTTTGTAATTTTTCATTTATTTTGTCATTTTGTTCTTGCATTCTCTTTCAAAATTGTTCTAGGTGTTTCTCTGTGTTTTCCTTGATTTGTCTCTCAATTCCTTGAAGATACCTGAATACAATTCTTTTGAATTCCTTATCAGGTAGTTCCAGTGCTGCGTCTTCCTC
>NW_006922101.1:490749-494961 GCF_000298275.1 Orycteropus afer afer | reverse complement strand
CCTCCACTTCTGTATAGTCCCTTTCAAAGCTCAGGGCTCCAGGATTGTCTTCTGTATCTCTGTCAATTGGTTTTTCTTTTCTTTGTCTATGTCACTGGTCTACCTATTCCTCCATTTTACTGGAAGTCCTGAGTCTGGAATTTTTGATACTGCCCAATAATCAAATGGAAGCTAACTAATAAATAAATTGGTACTTAGAAATGGGGTGCTGTTAAAACAAATAAAAGAAGCCCTTGAACATGTAGCATTGAATTTCCTTGTTGATGATAAATACTAAGGAAACTTGTTTCTGGAGTCTCAAAAAATTGGTAATCAATGGTTTGCAGTGATAAAACATTTGGTAAACTACCACCTACAATAATGAATGGGTGAATAATGTTAGGGAAGGATTTTGGAGAGAAGAATGTTGTTAGAATTCTTTGTTCATATTGACTGTGCTTATCAGAGACTATAAGAAAGAGATGAAGTCAGAAAATAATAGGTTATTTTACAAAGCAAAAATAAATGGAAATAGAGAAAGCTCAGAAACTGGTACTAATTCTCACTTTGAGCAGATAAAAATAAAACTGAGATAGCCTTTGGAAACAAAGACTAATTAACACTCACTCTCTTCTTCACTATAAAATCAAGACTTGGCCAAAACATCCTTTCTTAAGAATTTTCAGTTAGAAAAGTGTTCAGGTAAAAGAGAATAAAGGATAACTTTTCCAACAAAGCTTGGTAAGTTTAAGTTTTCACAATTAAGTCTGAAGGAAAAATGGTGACTTGTGGATAGGCTACCAACATATGGAACTGAGTAATTAAAAAATATCAACAAAGATTTTGAAACAGTTATACAGCAAAGGGATGATTAATCTGGATATTAAAAAAAAAAAAAAAAAAAAAACCTCTGTGACTTTTGGAAACTTAAAATAGCATCTGGGCTCCGAAATTTAGCAGACAAAATGAAGGATGAGAAAACTGTCATTCTCAAGGTTAATATATTCTCCAATGTCCTCTTCTGATGTGAATTATGCAGAAAATAAGAAGGAAATATCTTCCTGAAGGAGGAGCCAAATCCCCAAAAGAACACGACAGAGGATATACTTCAAGGGTGAAAACACAGAACCTAATCCATGAACCTTCTCTACCTCCAGAGTAGGGATCCTTTGTAATTTATTTCTAGGGATATTCCTGTGATCAGTGATGAGTGTTTTGCATTGTGACCCTTTTCCAACCAAAATGTTTATTGTGGTTGTTCTGTTCCTTTTGCCCCATTTGTGTGTTGGGTATATGTTGGACAGATAACTCCACTTGTAAGCTCTTGGGTTTCTAGAATCAAGAAACGGAACATATGGACTTAATATAGAGACTATAATGAGATCCTTGACCTTGAGCATGATGATTTGATTGAGTTGTTTCTCTTTATACGGAAGGGGTAAGTGTAATTTTTTGGGAAAGAAATAGAGTAAAATGAGGTAATATTTTGCACCTAAACATGCTCTGCCATTTCATGTGAGAGAAGTACTCCTACCGCAAGATATGGAACTTCTTTGCAAAGAACAATTTGGCCTTTGATCCTGGTTCCTAAGGTTTCAAATCAGATTATTCCATACCAACCCTCAGCTGACAATTTGCTTTCCCACTCGAGATATTCTGAATCAGAATATACATTTTTAAAAGATGTATAAGAATTATCAGAAGATATTGTGAAATGTAGATTGTTATTCAGTATAGCTGAGGTGGAAAGGCAAATTTTCAACAGGGGATCATACTGGAATGAATGGATTTGAAGCCCTGGGTTCCCAAGAGCAAGACCACACCTGAATCTAATAAGTGGGGGCTACCAATCTGGGACGACCTGCTTGGGGAATCAATGCTAACTAAGCCTCAGGAAGCCACATTATGAGGCCATAAAAAGCCTTAGAAGATGGAGGCTTACAGGTGCTCCTTGGGTGGAGAGAGCTAACATCACCTCTTGCAAGTGTAAGCAAGTCCCTTGGAGGCATAGCAGCTCTGTGATGAGATCCCTCCTAGAGCTCACCCTTTGTGTTTGTATCATTTTTCTCCTAGACTAATAGTAGCCCCTTTTTCCTGCAGTTTGAAAGTCATTTCAATAGATTGTAGAAGCTAAGTGTGGTAGTTATGGTTGCTGTCAACTTCTCTGAGTGGCTGGGGAGCTGGTGGTAGTTATTCCCCATGATGAGACTGGCAATCAACTCCATGATGGAATCTACCACAAACAGCTGAGGAGCTGCTTTAGGGATGTGGGCTTCTTCCATTATATAAGAAGAAGTTTTGTGAATGGTTTCTAGTTTATGGCATGCTTGAACCCTGCATGTAGCTGAGTCGTTGTTCAGCAGCCTGCCATGCTTTGCCAATCTTTGGTCTTTCAATGCACTTGAATTAGTGGCTTGCAGTGTTGTTTGGTAACATTAGAACTGTGCCTTTTTACTTGTCAGCCTTGGGTTTTTCTGACTTAGCAGCCAGCAGCTGAGTAAAGAAAAGGCTCTAGCTTCAGTGGGCCGGGAGCAGGAGGCAAAGCTCAAGCCCAAGGTTGAAAGGCTTTCACCCAACCCCTAGAGCCTGGTACTTTGAACTTGGACTTAAAGCCTCTAAACTGTAAGAGAATAAACCCCTGCTTGTTAAAGCCATCCTGTTGTTGTTATTTGCCAGCGAGTCGGACCCGACTCATAGCTACCCTTCCTTGTGTTTCCAAGGCAGTATCACTATGGAAGTAGACTGCCCAACCTTCCTTCTGAGGAGTGGCTGGTGGGTTTGAACCACCAGCCTTCTGGTTAGCAGTGAAGTGCCTTAGGCTCCATGAAGTCAAAGTCAACTTGATGGCACCTAACAACAACATCAGGTAACCAGGTATCATCATTCCCTTCTCTTTTTATCCTCATTAACCTGAGGTTAAGTCATAGAATGACCCCTATTATCTGTTTCTTGGTGTTATGGTTACCTCATTGCTGCTGTAACAGAAAAAGTCATCCTATTTGTGCTATTTTCTGTTAGAGTAGTACAGAGGTAACTGTAACACCAAGAAACAGGTAATAGGGGTCATTTTGCGACTTAACCTCAGGTTAATGAGGATCAAAAAGAGAAGGGAATGATGATACCTGGTTACCTAGTGTTGTTGTTAGGTGCCATCGAGTTGGCTTTGACTCAAAGTGACCCTATGTACAACAAAAGGAAACACTGCTTGGTCCTGTGCCAGACTCACAATCCTTGCTGTACCTGAGCCTCCATGTTACCAATCATAATATCTTTCTCTAGGGAATAGTCTCTTCTGACAACATGACCAAAGTAAGTCAGATGAAGCCTGGTCATTCTTGCTTCCAAGGAGCATTCTGGCTGCACTTCATCCAGGACAGATCTGTTGGTTCTTCTGGCAGTCCATGGTACTTTCAGTATTCTTTGCTGACACCACAACTCAAAAACATTAACTCTTCTTTGGTCTTCCTTATTCATTGCTCAGCTTTCACAGACATATGCAGCAATTGAAAACAACGTGGCTTCGCTTAGGCATACCTTAGACTTCACAGGGACATCTTTGCTCTTCAGCACTTTAAAGAGTCTTTTGCAGCAGATTTGCCCAGTGCAATAAATATGTTATCTGATTCCTCGACTGCTGCTCCCATTGGTAATGATTGTGGATCCGAGTCAAATGAAATCTTTGGCAACTTCATTCTTTTCTCCATTCATCATGATGCTGCTTATTGGTCCAGTTGTGAGGATTTTTGTTTTCTTTATGTTGAGGTGTAATCAATACTGCAGATTGTAGTCTTTAATCTTCATCAGTAAGTGCTTCAAATCATCTTCACTTTGAGCAAGCAATGTTGTGTCATCTGCAGGTTGTTAATGAGTCTTTTTCCAATTCTGACACCATGTTCTTCTTCCTATAGTCTAGCTTCTCAGATTATTTGGTCAGCTCACAGATGGAATAAGTATGGTGAAAGGATACAACCCTGATGCACTCCCTTCCTGATCTTAAACCATGCACTATCCCCTTGTTCTGTTTGAATGATAGCCTCCTGGTCTATGTACAGGTTCCTCATGAGCATAATTAAGTGTTCTGGAATTCCCATTCTTTGCAATGATATCCAAATTTTTTTATGATCCACACAGTCAAATGCTTTTGCACACTCAATAAAACACAAGTAAATGTCTTTCTGGTATTCTTTGCTTTCAGCCAAGATCTACCTGACATCAGAAATGATATCCCTCATT
>NW_006922101.1:475255-490024 GCF_000298275.1 Orycteropus afer afer | reverse complement strand
CTCTGAGGTGTTAGTGTGCATAACGAGTGTGTTCTATAGAGTTTAGGGGAGACAGTTTCCATGCCCATCTGTTGTTCTGGTCTATGTGACTCTTGCCTTGGCTTAATTTTCTCTCACTAGTGGATATGGGTCACACATACTTGCAAGTCTTCTGTGGTTAAGCTTTTATGCCTTCTCTTACCAGACTAAGTGTAGGTAGAACAGCAGATCATATTCCTGATATTGGGTGATACTTTTAGGGTGACCTGTGTCCCTCTACAACCCTTGTGGGACAATTGTGTCCTTATGGCTTTGTGCTAGCAGTTGGTGTATCCATTGGAGAGCAGGGCAGATGATCTTTATAGCCTCATGGTGGGAATGATATCCAAATAGATAGAGTAGATCCTTTGTGAAGGTAAAATTGATGTCTCAGTAGGTGGTAGGAGAATAAGGGTTCTTAGTCTTATTCTCTGGGAGCTCTGGTAGCATAATGCCTAAGGCACTTGACTGCTGATCAGAAGGCTGGTGGTTCAACCCCCCCAGCCACTCCTTGGGAGGAAGATGGGGCAATCTACTGTGTAGTGATACTGCCTCGGAAACCCAAAGAGGCGTCGCTATGAGTCGGGTTCGACTCAATGGCACATAACAACAACAGTCTTATTTTCAGAATAGAGGTCAGTCTATGGAAACTGGCTGGGTATAGGGTGGTTATTGCTGCATCCAGGTAAGTCATTTGGTGTTGGCACAGGAGTGTCATTGAATTCTATCAGGATGCACCTGGTGGTCACTAGTCAGGTTGTCATTGGAAGAATGCACAGGGGTGTGTCTGCTAGTTGCAGACATACCTGCTCATTGCTTAACAATGATGCTGGGTGCATTTCCAGTTACTGTGTTTCTGTGTGAGGATTATGCCAGTTGCTGGGCAGTGGAGGCAGGCTCACTTCAGCTGGTCACTGGTCAAGCATACTCCCACTTGTCTATGGGCTACAGGCTGAGCAGATGCCCACTGGTCACTGGGCTGTGTAGGTGCTCTCGCCAGTGCAGCAAGTGCTGGTATGCCCCTGCTGATCACCAGTCACTGGGCTGCAGGAGTGCTCTCACAAACTTCCCGAATGAGGTGAAGGCACACTCCTACCACTTGCAAGCCATTGGACACAAGTATGCTCTCAGTGGTCTTCAGGGAGTGGGCACCCTCCCACTGGTTGCCAGAATATGGACACACTCCCCCTTTTTCCTGTAGATTATTTTGGCTTACATTATTAAAAATACAGCACATATAATTCTGTAGCCTAATTTCAATGACAGTAATATTTTTCCATGTAATGTTTTTTTCTAAATCTAATTTATGATTATCTAATTTTTCATAAATTGGGTGAACTAAAATTCATCTAGTTATTGTCATTTGTAATACAGGCTTCATTCACTATATGAATGTAGAAAGTTCCCATGAAGCCTGTCACAAACCAAGATGGTGTAAGCGAAGAAGTAATTCCCAAAAATTTATAGAGGAAACTTTTTTTTTGCATTCTCAGACCCAAGAAAAAACTTACCAAATCATACCAAATAACACATAAAACCCAAAATAACATTCACATGTAATGTTCACAAAGTTCAATTAAGGTGGCTTGATGCTGAGATGCTGAATGTAGTTCCCAGGGAAGGAGCTCAGTGACACTATTCAGTTGCTTGGAGCATGCACTACTTCTTTAACGGCCAAATAAATGCTGAGTACTCTTTATGGATTTCACTTATTTATTTACTTATTTTTTGTAACAGAAAAAAATCTTCTTGTGATTTCTTTGAATTAGTAAAAAGAAGTAGTAATGTAGATCATTTATAAAAGTCAAATGGCACAAAGTGAAAATTTGAAAAGCAAGGGGATGCCTATATATTAAACTTTTTAATAGTTTTTGTTTGCAATTTATAAAAGAATATTATAAAATCTCTATCTAGAATGTATTTTCCCCATATACTTTGTTGTTGTTGTTGTTATGTGCCGTCGAGTCGGACCCAACTCATAGCGACCCCTCCTTGGGTTTCTGAGACGATATCACTATGGAAGTAGATTGCCTCATCTTCCTTCCGAGGAGTGGCTGGTGGGTTTGAACCACCAGGCTTCTGGTTAGCAGTCAAGTTACTTAGGATTATTTATTTGGGCTAAAATTTATAAATATCATAATATTCTTGATACAGTTTGTCTGATTGCTTTCCAAAGAAGATATAACAATCCAAGTGCCTACCAACAAAGTATTTCACAAAACTTGAATTTTTCATTGTCATTTCAAATTTAGTTTGTACTGAATAACTAAGTTTTAATTATGTATGATAGCACTGATGTATGTATACAGTGAAAATATATAAATACATGAATGTTTGGAGGTCATTGTCATTAGTCTTCATGGCTGTAAAGATTGTTGTTGTTAAGTACTATTGAATTGGCTATGACTCATAGCAATCCTATGTACAACAGAATGAAACAGCTCTCAATCCTGTACCATTCTCACAATCATTGCTGTGCTTGAGAACATTGTTGAAGCCACTGTGTCAATCCATTTCATTGAGAGTCTTCACCTGTTTCATTGACCTTTCACTTTACCAAGCATGACATCCTTCTCTAGGGGCAGCCCTTCTGATAACATGACCGAAGTACATGACTCTAAGCTTAGTTCGTGCTGTCAATCCTTGGTGTTTTCAGTATTCTTCACCAACAGCACAATTCAAATCCCTCAGTTCCTCTTCAGTTTCCTTATTCATTGTCCAGCTCTCACATACACATGAAGCTATTGAAAATACCATCACTAGTGTTCAAAAAAAAAAAAAAAACAACTCACTGCCGTTGAGTTGGAGCCGACTCATAGCAACCCATCCTTGGGTTTCCAAGGAGGTATCACTATGGAAGTAGATTGCCTAACCTTCCTTCTGAGGAGTGGCTGGTAGGTTTGAACCGTCAGACTTCTAGTTAGCAGGCAAATGCCTCAGGCACTAAGCCACCAGAACACCTATGGCTTGGGCCTGGTGCAACTTAATCTTCAAATAACATCTTGGCCCTTTATCACTTTCAACAAGTGTTTTGCAGCAGATTTGCTCACTGCAATACGTTGTCTAATTTCTTGACTGCTGCTTCCATGTTGATGGTAGATCTAAGTAAAATGAAATCCATGAAAGCTTCACCCTTTTCTCCATTTATTGTGATGTTTCCTATTGGTAGATTTTTGTTTCTTATGTTGAAGTATCATCCATACTGAAGGCTGTCTTCTTTGATTTTCATGAGAAAGTGCTTCAACTCAGCTTCACTTTCAGCAAGCAAGGTTGTGTCATCTGCATATCACTGGTTGTTAATGAGTCTCCCTCCAATCCAGATGTCATACTGTTCTTCATACAGCCCAGGATCTTGGATTATTTGCTCAGAATATATATTAAATGAACATAATGAAAAGATACTACACTGATGCATTCCTTTAAATTTCTCTTTGTTAAAGCTAACCATTTTTATTTCAGTTATGGCATTCTTCTTAAGGCTGTTCCAAGTCATAGCAACCCCATATAGAACAGAATGAAATACTGCTATGCTTTGAGCTTATTGATGCAATTACTGTGTCAAGCCATCTCACTGAGGGTGTTACTCTCTTTCACTGATCAGCTACTTTGCCAATTATAATATTCTTCTTCAAGGACAGATCCCTCCTGAGGACATGATGAAAGTACCAGAGGCAAAGTCCCACCATCTCCTCTTCTAAGGAGCATTCTTGCTATGCTCCATCTAAGAGAGATTTGATCATCTGGTAGCTCATGGAAATTCAAAATTCTTGTTCAACATCAAAATTCAAATGCATCAATCCTTCTTTGATCTTCTTTATGTATTGCCTATCTTTTGCATGAATATGAGGCTATTGAAAAAAACATGGCTTGGGTCAGGCACACCTTAGTCTTCAAAATGACATCTTTTATCTTTAACACTTTAAAGAGGTCTTTTGCAGAAGATTGTCCTAATGTAACACTTATTTTGATGTCTTGACTTGGCATCCATGGGCTTTGATTGTGGACCTTTGTAAAATGAAATCCTTTTCGACTTGACTCTTTTCTCCATTTATCACGATGTTCTTATACATCCAGTAATAAGGATTTTTGTTCTATGTTGAGGTATAATAATTACTGAAGGCTGCAGTCATTGATCTTCATTAGTAAGTGCTTCAAGACTTCTTCACTTTTAGTGAGCAAGGTGGTCTCATCTGTATATTGCAGGTTGTTAATGTGTTTTCCTCCAATCCTGATGCCATGTTCTTCATATAGTTCAGCTTCCCAGATTATTTGTTCATCATACAGCTTGAATAAGTATTTTTATTTAAAATCCTGATACATACCTTTCTTGATTTTAAACCATGGAGTGTTCCCTTGTTCTGTTTGGTCTATGTACAGGTTCATCATGAGCACAAAGAAGTGTTCTAGAATTCCCATTCTTCACAATGTTATCCATAATTTCTTGTGAAGGAAGATTGGACAATCTACTTCCATGGAGATATCACCACAGGAACCAAAGGGGGGGGGGTTTCTATGAGTTGAATTGACTCCACAGCAATGAGTTTAGTTTTGGTTTTACAGTCAAACGCCTTTGTGTAGTCAGTAAAACACAGTTAACATCTTTCTGATATCCTTTACTTTCAGCGAAGATCCATCTGACATCAGCAATGGTATCACTTGTTCCACATCCTCTTCTAAATCTGACTTGAATTTCTTTCAATTCTTTGTTAATATACTGCTGCGATTGCTTTTGAATTATCTTCAGCAAAATTTTATTTGTGTGTGATGTTAATTACATTGCTCAATAATTCACATTCTGTTGGATCATCTTTTTTGGAATGAGCACAAATATGGTTCTATTCTAGTCAATTGACCAGGTAGGTGTCTTTCAAATTTCTTGGCATAAACAAGTGAGGACTTCCAGTGTAGTATATATTTTTGAAACATTTCAATGGGTGTTCTGCCAATTCCTGGAGTCTTGATTTTGACAATTCTTTCAGTGCTGCTTGGTTTTCTTCCTTCAATACCATCAGTTCTTAATCACACGTTACCTCCTGAAATGGTTGAGCATTGACCAACTCATTTTGATGCAGTGACTGTGTGTATTCCTTCCATCTTCTTTGGATGCGTCCAGTGTCTTAAATATTTTGCCCTTAGGATCATTCAATGTTCCAACCTGAAGCTTGAGTTTTTTCTTCAATTCCTTTAGCTTGAGAAATGCAGTGTGTTCTTCATTTTTGTTTTTCTAATTCTAGATCTTTGCATATTTCATTAAAATAATTTACTATGTTTTCTAGATATGCCCTTTGAAATCTTCTGTTAAACTCTTATTTCATTATTTCTCCCATTCACTAAAGATCAGTGACTTCTTTTTTAATTGTTGTTTACAATTACATCCAGCTTTTTCTTTAAGAAAAACCATTATCTAGAAACAATGCTTTATAGATAAGGTAGTCTAGAGCATATTATCGATTTACACTGAATGAAAGGAAATAAATTTAACTAATTGTTTATTGTTACTTTACTAATCTCCCTTTGTTGAGTTACTCTTTACAGTAACTCAACAAAGTCTTTATGGATACAGTAATTTTCTTTTTCTATGTATTTTTCTTTTAAAATGACATTTCCCTAAAATTTCTCCCCTGTTTTTAAAATTTTTCCACAAAATTTGTCAAAGACACCTTTTTACACATAAAGGTAAGCATAAGAAATTTTTTTGTAGAAATAAAAGAACAGTTTCAAGCAAGGCATGTGTTTTGTTTTTAGCTGCAATTCAGATGTACAAAAATTAACCTGGAATGGGAATTACAAGACTTGTAATATTTGCACCTCTTTTTTTAAATAACCTTTTTACTGCATGTTCTAAGATATGGCTCCTTATTCTTTGAAACATAAATTTTTCAAGTATAATTAGAATATTCAACACATTTTAATAACTAACAACTATGCTGGGAATAAGAAAGTGGTTAAAATACAGACCTCCTGGAAAAAGATTGCAATGAGGGGAAAAGATCAGAGTGAGAGATAAAGTGTAATGTATGAAACAACATACATTGAGGAGTGCTGTTTATAAAATTCAAAATGTTCGAGTATCTTTTGAAAAGTAGACCTCTACTGATGAATGAAAATTTTGCTGAAGATAATTAATATTTAATACAAATGTCATGATCTATGTGTGCTTTTATATCATCACAAATAAATGCATTTCTTTAGAGTACACAATTCCCTCTTTCTTATTCAATTCTGATTGAAATCGGCCTACAATATAGTTGACACAAGTAGAGCAATGACAGAAGGAAAATAAATTTTGGATTGACTTGGAAAACATAGGGTATTTTATATTAATAAAGTCACATGGTAGATATACTTTGTAGTTTTTCCCCTCACCTGGTCCTTCCTTACCGTAAACAGTGCAACGCAACACACTGCCATCAAGTTGGATCTGACTCATAGAGACCCATTCTTGGGTTTCTGAGGTGGTATCACTATGGAAGTAGATTGCCTGACCTTTCTTCTGAGGAGTGGTAGGTGGTTTTGAATCATCAGCCTTCTGGTTAGCAGTCAAATACCTTAGGCACTATGCCACCAGAGTTCCTAATGAATTCAAATTTAAAGTTCAGTTTTATAAATTGGTTAATAAATTAGCATATAATTGATACACTCATATGATTTTATATATTATGATACCATTTATTTTTGTGAATTCATAAATAAGAATATTCTCAAACAAAATAAAATGTCAACAGATCTTTAATATCTTTGGGACATATATCTGTACATTATTAGGGTCATTTGACAACATTTTCTTAAAATGTAAATTATATGTTGAAACAGTCCTGAAATTTATTATAGAATATATAGGAATAGAAAGAGTTAAAGTAACATGGCAAGTGATTGGGGCTCCCATTTTCTACCCCACCAACTAACCTGCTGGATGATGAATACAAGACTGAGATCTCAGAACTCCAGATGGCAGCTGGATTGTTGAAGATTTGGTGAGTCCCAAAGCAGAGGAGAGGACAAGTGGGGATAGAACAGAATCTACCTGTTAACACTGGGAGTAGTCACTCATCACAGTCATTTTAGAGTGGGGCTAGTTAATATTTCAGGAGCTCTGGTGGTGTAACACCTAAGGCATTTGACTGCTAATCAGAAGGCTGGTGGTTCAAACCCACCAGCCACTCCTCAGAAGGAAGATTGGGCAATTTACTTCCATAGTGATACTGCCTTGAAAACCTAAGGAGGAGTGGCTATGAGTCTGATCCAACTCGATGACAATGAGAGTTAATACTCCAAACAGAGAACATGGAAAAGGAGCTAATTTGAGGAAGTTGTAACCCAATTACTTGGTGCTGGGAGCTCATGGGCTGCACAATTGGGAGGAGGTGAAGGGAGATAGTGGCACTGCAAGAGAGTGCTCTTTAATTTTGCTGAGCCCTACATGGATGGTTACTAGGACCAGGAGGAATAAAAAGGGCAGCATGGCGAGGAGAATACTTAAGATTGATAGAACAGCACAGAGGGAAAGCATCCACAAGAGAACACCATGGCAAAGGGCACATATGTGGGAAAGATATGAAGAGCCCCCACTGCTTCCTCACAGGAGAGTTGAGTCCCACACTTTTCTCAGCATCTGTGAACAGTTAAATACCTCTCTTCTTCACTTGTGTATTGAATTTCAGAGAGAAAGCATCCTAAAATCCTGAATTACCACTGAAATACGTCATAGGATTACAATGTTCTCTAGTGGTTCTCAGAAGAAGATACCATGCCTGCTACCACTTGGTCAGTTCTGACTTCTAGCTTCCCTGTGGGACTGAGTGAAGCTGCCCGGTAGGTTTCTAAAGGGTATTAGTTTTTGTGGATGGAAGCTGCCACATCTTGTCTTATGGAATAGCTGGTAGGTGTGGGTCCTGGACTTTTGGTTGACAGTCGGGAGCTTGGTCCCTGTGCCAACAAGATGTACAATCAGAAAATTTTCCCCTAAAAACAAGGATACAAGATTTAAAGTAAAAACAAAAAACTAATATAATGACACATGTACAACAAAAAATAGTAAACCACCACCCAAAATCACAAAAGAAGGACCAGTCTAAAGTAAAATATTAATAATAAAAGAAAATTTCTCCTACGGAGACCAGAGTAATGTAAAGAATTGATAATTTCCAAGTATTTTCTAAATATGTTTAAAGAAAGCAAAAGCACACAGAAAATGAACTAGTGGAAATCAGGAAAAAATTGGAGGAACAAATGAGAGATCCACTGTGGAAATTGAAAACAAAATAAAAGAGAGAGCGAGAACTACTGGCACTGAAAAATGAAACAACTGAACTGGAAACAGTAAGAAAAACACTCAACTATAGGGTTGAACAGGTGAAAGAATAAATGAGCTTGAAGATAAAAATAACTAAATTTATCAAGTCTCTAGAGAAACAAGAGAAAAGGAAAAGAAAACTGAAGAAATCTAAAAGGAAACATGGAATTCAATTAAAAAGTCTATCATTAGAATTATTAGTATCCCAGTGATCCATGACAACAATAAACACACAGAAAGAATTGTTCAAGAGATCATGAGAGTGAATTTTCCCAGCTTTGAAGAGAGAACTATACCAGCAAATACTGGAAGCTACATGAACCCTAATTAAAGAAGAAACAAAAAGATCAACTCCACACTATATCTTAATAAAACTCTTGAAAATTAAAGACAAAGAGAAAATTCTGAAAGCAGCAAGAGGAAAACAGAGTATAACATACTAACATGAGAATTAGTGTCATTTTCTCCCCAGAAACTATAGGGGCCAGAAAGTAGTGCAGTGACATATATAGTGAATACAATTGTCAACCAAGAATTCTTTGCCCAACAAAGTTGTCATTCAAAATAAGAGGGAAATCAAAACATTCCCATATATACAGAAGCTCTTGGAATTTGCTACCACCAGACTAACTCCGTATGTACTATTCAAGAGCATACTGCAAGTGGAAAACAAGAGCATTAAACAAATACTCATTTCTATACATGGGAAAAAATTTAAAAAAATGGAGAGAAAGAAGGAACTCCAAAAACTGTTCCAATATGGGCAACGCAGGAGGAAAAGCATATCAATAATAGATATATTATGTTAAGATTTTATGTTAACTGTTATTTATATGTTAAATGTTATTAAAATAGTAAGATGTGTGATTTAACATTTGTGGTAACCACTGAGAAATCACCAAAAAAGAAGCATTCAGAAGAAAAAAAGGAAGTGAGCAAGATGGTTCATCACAAGAAAGTAGCCAAATACAAACAAAACAGAAATATCAGGGAAAAAAAAGATTATATGAAAATCAAAAGGCAATTATGATTGAGGTAAATACTCTGTTTTCAGTAATAATCTTAAATGTAAATGGTACTAACATCCCATGTGACAGGTAGAGACTGAAAGATGGATTAAAAAAACCACCATGATCCATCCTTTTTTGTGTCTTCAAAAACACACTTTAGACATTAGGACACAAACAGACTGAAAGTTAAAGAATGGAGATAAATATTCCATGCAATTCAGTAAACAAAAAAGAGCAGGGGTTGCCATATTGATATCAAATGAAGTAGACTTTAAATAAAAATCTATTATAAGGGATAAGAATTGTTGTTGTTACGTGCTGTTGTTACGTGCCGTTGAGTCGGATCACACTCATTGACCCTTCCTTGGGTTTCTGAGGCAGTGTCACTGTGGAAGTAGATTGCCCAACCTTCATGGCATTACCTAATAATAAGAAGGTCAATCCAGGAAGAAGACATAACAATTAAAAATTATGTGTATCTAACAGCAATGCACCAAAATACATGCAAAAATTACTGACTAATACAAAAAGAGAAATAGACAACTCTGCAATAATAGTAGGGATTTCCACACACTACTTTCACTTATAGACAGAACATCTAAAAAGAAGATCACTAAGGACAATGAGACTTGACTGCTAACCAGAAGGCTGGCGGTTCTAACCTACCAGCCACTCCTCGGAAGGAAGATGGGGCAATCTACTTCCGTAGTGATACTGCCTCGGAAACCCAAGGAGGGTCGCTATGAGTCAGGTCTGACTCGACGGCATATAACAACAAACAACAACAAGGACAATGAGAACTCAAATAAAACTATAAGCCACTTGGACCTAAAGGACATATATAAAACCATCAGAGCAGTACACATTCTTTCCCAGTGCTCAGAGATCATTTCTCAGAATAGCTCATATGCTAGGACACAAAAATAGTCTTAAGAAATTTAAAAAAAATAAATGAAATTATACAAAACATCTTCTCAAACCATAATAATAGCTAGACATCAACTACAGGTAACATAGGGAACGAAAAAATACATGGAAACTAAATAATACACTCCAAAAAAACTATTGGGTCAGAGAAGAACTCAAAGGTTAAATTTAAATATTTCCAGACTCAAATGAAAATGAAAACACAGCATTTTAAACCTTTGGGACACAGCAAAAGCAGCATTCAGAAGGAAATTTATAGTAGTTATTGCCTACATTAAAAAAGAATAAAGATGTAAAACCATTAAATTAAACTGACAACTTTAACAACTAGAAAAAGAAGAAAAAAGAATGCAAGAGCTACCAGAAAAAAGGAAATAATAAAGGCCAGGGCAGAAATAACCAAAATAGAAAAAGAATCTACAAAATCTTTGAAAAGATCAATAAAATAGACAAACCATTGGCTAGATTTACAAAAGAAACCCCCCAAAAGAGGCAAATAGCCAAATTAAGAAATGAAATTGATGCCATTATAACTAATCCATTAGAGAGAAAGAAGATCATAACTGGTGACTATGAAAAATTGTACACCAATAAATTTGAAAACCTGGCAGAAATGGACAAATTGCTAGGAATGCATTACCTACCCAAACTAACACAAACAAATAGAAAATCTAAACAGAC
This sequence comes from Orycteropus afer afer, assembly GCF_000298275.1. NCBI lineage: Eukaryota > Metazoa > Chordata > Mammalia > Tubulidentata > Orycteropodidae > Orycteropus > Orycteropus afer. Next base: position 479,095 of record NW_006922101.1, on the reverse strand, counting down.
CTATTACAAAAGAAGAGATAGAAGATGCCATCAAAAAGTTGCCAACAGCAAAAAATTGCCCAGGACCAGATAGCTATTCTGGAGTTGACATTACTTCTACTCAATCTCTTCAAAACTATAGAAGATTAAGGAAGACTACTGAATTCTTTCTATGGAGCCAGCATATCTCTAATACCTAAACCAACAAAGACATCACAAAAAAAGAAAATCACAGCCCAATATCCCTTATGAGCATAAACACAAAAATACTTAACAAAAGTTTAGCCAGCAGTCTTCAGCAGCATGTCAAAAAAATCAGACACTATGATCAGTGAGATTTATACCCAGATTACAAACATGGTTCAACATTACAAAATGAGTCTATATAATCCACCACATAAATAAAACAAAGGAAAAGAAACATATGATCATATCAGTTGATGTAGAAAAGGCATTTGAAAAAAATTAGCACCCTCTCCTAATAAAAATTCTCACCAAAATAGGAGTAGAAGGGAAATTTCTCAATATAATTAAGGGTATATATTAAAACAAACAGCCAACACTTTACTCAGTGTAGAAATGTTGAGAGCCTTCCTTTTGAGAATGGCAACAAGACAAAGATGCCCATGATCACCACTCTTATTCACCAATGTTTGGGAAGTCCTTGTAAGAAGACTAAGACAAGGAGAAATAAATAAAAGGTATTCAACTCAAAAAGGAAGAAGCAAAACTCTTTCTATTTGCAGATGACATGATCTATTTATAGAAGACCCTAAAAATTCTACAAGAAAACTGCTGGAATTAATAGAGGAATTCAGCAGTGTTACAATGTTGCAGAGTATTTGACAAACACACAAAATCAGTTGGATTCTTTGATACTAACAGAGACTACTCTGAAAAAGAAATAAAGAAATAAATACCATTTACAGTAGCCACCAATTCAATAAAGTACATAGGAATTAACATAAGTATGGACATAAAAAGCCTGTACAATGAACATTTTATATAGCACTGCTATAGGAGGCTTAAAGAGACCTACACAATGGAAAGAAATCCCATGATCCTGGCTGGATTAAGAGAATTAATATAATGCAAATGTCAATTCTACCTAAAAGAAACTACTGATATGTTTTGGTTCTCTAGTGCCACCTTAAGAGAAAATACCATAAATGGAATAACTAACAAACAGGATTTGATTCCCTTACAGTTTCAGAAGCTAGAAGTCTGAGTTCAAAGTGCCAGACTCTAAGGGCTGGGTGAAAGCCACTTGACCTTGGGCATCAGTTCTGCCTCTTGTTCCCTGCCCACTGAAGCTGGAGGCTTTCTCTACTCAGGCAGCTGCTAGCTGCTGATGCTGACATGCCCAAGATCCACAAGTAACAAGGCCCGATATTACCAAACCACATGGAAGGCCATTAATTCAGTTCCATTAAGAGTCCCAAGATTGGCAGGCAATGTGGCAGGCTGCTGAACAATGACTCAGCTACATGCAGGATTCAAGTATGCCAAAAGCTACAGCCCATTCCTAAAGCGTCTCATATACTGGGAGCAGAACACACCCCTAAAGCAGCTGCTCAACTGCTCACAGCACATTCCACTGTGGAGCTGATTACCAGTCTCACCATGGGGAAAGCTACATTGAGCTCGCCAGCCAGGTCCATTCAAGTTGACACATAACATTAACTACCACATGATACAATGCAATTCTGATACAAATCCTAAGAACAGCATCTGTTGTTAGATGCCATCAAGTCAACTCTAACTTATAGGGACACATGCACAACTGAATGAAACAATGCCTGGTCCTGCGCCATCTTTATAATCTTTAATATATTTAAGCCCATTGCTGTAGCCACTATATCAACCCATCTTGTTGAGGGTCTTCTTCCTTTTCACTGACCCTCTGCTTTTCTAAGCATGGTGCCCTTCTCCACTAACTTGTCCTTTCTGAGAACATGTTCAAAGTACATGGAATGAAGTCTTGCAACGCTTGCTTTAACAAGACACTGACTGTACTTTTTCTAAGACAGATTTGTCCCTTCTCCTGGCAGTCAAGATATATCTAATATTTTTTTCCAACACCATAATTGAAGGGCATCAAATCTTATTTGCTCTACTTTATTCGTTCTCTAATTTCCCCATGCATATGAGGCAATTGAAAACACCATGATTTGTGTCAGGTACACTTTAGTCCTCAAAGTCACATCTTTACTTTTTAACAGTTTAAAGAGATCTTTTGCAGCAGATTTGCCTAAGGCAATATGCCATTTGATTTCTTCACTGCTCTTTCCATGGGCATTGATTGTAGATTTACATTCTATACTGAAGTGCACTGGTAGTGCAGTGGTTAAGGCATTCTGCTACTAACCAAAAGGTCAGTGGTTTGAACCCACCAGATGCTCCACAGAAAGATGAGGTTTTATGCTTCTGTAAGCATTAACAGCCTTGGAAACCCATGGAACAATTGTAATGTCTCCTACAGAGTTGCATTGAGTCAGGAATAACTTGATGAAGTGGTTGGGTGCTGGGAACTTTATATGGAAAGGAAAGAAACCCTGAATAGTCAAAGAAATATTGAAGAAAAATAACTAAGCAGGAGTCTCCTATCAAAACTATACAGTCACTGTAATCAAAAACAGCCTGGTACATTGGTTCAATATACCAGATAGACCAGTGGAATATAATCGGGATGTTGTTGTTTGTTGTTAGGTGCTGTCGAGTCGTCTCTGACTCACAGCGACCCTATGCACAGCAGAGCAAAACACTGCCTGGTCCTGCGGCGGCCCCACTGTCCCTGCTGTACTTGAGCCCATTGCTGCAGCCACCATGTCAACCCATCTCGTTGAGGGCCTTCCACTCCTTCGTTGACGCTCCACCTACCAAGCATGACATCCTTCTCCAGGGAATGGTCCATTCTGATAACATGACCAAAGTAGTTGAGATGAAATCTGGTCATTCTTGCCTCCAAGGAGCATTCTGGCTGCACTTCCTTGAGGACAGATCTGGTAGTTCTTTAAGCAGTCCACGGTACTTTCAGCATTCTTCGCCAGCACCACAACTCAAAGGATCAACTCTTCTTCGGTCTTCCTTATTCATTATCCAGCTCTCATATGCATACGAGGCGATTGAAAATATCATTGGCTTATGGCGTGTGCACCTTAGTCCTCAAGGAGGCATCTTTGCTCCTCAGCACTTGAAAGAGGTCCTTTGGAGCTGATTGCCCAGTGCTGTACATAGTCTGATGACCTGACTGCTGCCTCCATTGGAGACAATTGTAGAAACAAGCTATGTGAATTCTTTGACAACTTCAAATTTTTCTCCATTCATCCTGATGCTGCTTACAGGTCCAGTTGTGAGAATTTTTGTTTTCTTTATATTGAGATGTAATCCATATTGCAGACTGTATTCATCAATCTTCAACAGTAAGTGATTTAAGTCATCCTCACTTTCAGCAAGCAGTGTGTCATCTGCATATCACAGGTTGTTAATGATTCTTCCTCCAATCCTGATGCCACATTCTTCTTCATATAGTCCAGCTTCTTAGATTTTTTTGCTCAGCATATGTTGTTGTTATTATTAGGTGCCATCGAGTCACTTCCGACTCATAATGACCCCATGCACAGCAGAATGAAACACTGCCTGATCCTGTGCCACCTCCAAGATCCATGCTGTACTTGAGCCCATCATCGCAGCCACTGTGTCAATCCATCTCATTGAAGGCCTTCCCCTCTTTTGTCGACCCTCCACCCTACCAAGCATGACATTCTTCTCCAGGGAATAGTCCCTTCTGACAAAATGACCAAAGTAGGTAAGATAAAGTCTGGCCATTCTAGCTTCCAAGGAGCATTTCAGGTGCACTTC
>NW_006922101.1:466316-472280 GCF_000298275.1 Orycteropus afer afer | reverse complement strand
AATCTTTACCTTATCCATATGAGTAAGGATTGATTTACTCTGATGATGCAGCTCTTTCCCAGTCCTATTTTGAGAGCCTTCTAATCTAACTGGAATATTCTTAAAGTTGCACGGTAATGTATGAAACAGTGTTTCTTTGCTATTCATAAGGTTTTCCTTGGCCAATTCTTTGAGAAGTGGATGGCCTCTTCCTTCTTCCTAATCTATGTCAGTCTGTAAACTGGGCTGATACCTGTGCACGATGTGCATCTCGCTGGGTTTGAAACACCAGTGGCTCAGCCTCAAAACTCACATCAAGACATCACCACGGTAGGACAAACTGAGAAACAAATTTGTCTCCCTGTTGGAAATCTCTCCTATCACCCTAACCTGGTTCCCTGTGGCTGACTCCTCCTCTGTCCCAGGTCCTGGGCCTTTTAATCCCCTTTCTCTCGCTCTCCCGCCCTGTTCTTTTGGGCGTTCCTGGGTTCCCTCTCCTCACCTGGATCCTTGTGGCTGATTGTTCCTCTGTCCTGATTCCTGGGTCTTTTAATCCCTTTGTCCTGCTCTCCCACCCTGCTACTTTGGGCATGCCTGGGTTCCCCCTCCTCATCTCGATCCTGCAGCTGATATGTGTCATCTGCATATCACAGGTTGTTAATGATTCTTCCTCCAATCCTGATGCCACATTCTTCTTCATATTTTTTTCTTCTCAGATTTTTTTGCTCAGCATGTAGATTGAATAAGTATGTTGAAAGGATACAACCCTGATGTACTCCCTTCTTGATTTTAAACCAGGCATTGTCCCTCTGTTCTGTTCAAATGACAGCCTCCAGGTCTATGTACAGGTTCCTCATGAGTACAATTAATTGTTCTTGGAAGTCAGAATTAAACCCAACTATCTATATCATTGTTGTTTTTAGTCACCATTGAGTTGGCTAGGACTCATAGTGACCCTATGTACAACATAACAAACACTGCCTGATCCAGTGTCATCCTCACAATCTTTGCTCTGCTTGAGCCCATCATCACAGTCACTATGTCAATCTATCTTATTGAGGGTCTTTCCCTTTTTTGCTGACCATCTTCTTTACCAAGCATGTTATCCCTCTCCCAGGACCAGGTCCTTCTGACAACATGACCAAAGTACGTAAAACAAAGCCTAGCCATTCTAACTTCTTAGGAGCACTGTGGTGTACTTTTTCCAAGACAAATTTATTAGTTCTTCTAGAAGTCCATGGTATTTTCAGTATTTTTCCCCAACATCACAATTCAAATGCATCAATTCTTCTGCAGTCTTCCTTATTCATTGTCCAGCTTTCACATGTAAATGTTGTAGTTTTTATTAGGTGCCATCGAGTCAGCTTCGACTTATAGCAACCCTGTGTACAACAGAACGAAACACTACCCAGTCCTGTGCCAGGCTCATAATCTTGCTATAACTGAGCCCATCATTGCAGCCACTGTGTCAATCCATCTCATTGAGGGCCTTCCCCTTTTTTGTTGACCCTACAATTTACCAACAATGATATCCTTCTCCAGGGAATGGTCCCTTCTGACAACATGACCAAGCACCAAAGTATGTCAGATGAAGTCGGGACATTCTTGTTTCCAAGGAGCATTCTGGCTGCACTCTTCCAGGACAGATCTGTTAGTTCTTAAGGCAGCTCATGGTACTTTCAGTAATCTTTGCCAACACCACAACTCAAAAGCATCAACTCTTCTTCGGTCTTCTTTATTCATTGTCCGGCTTTCACAAACTTATGAGGTGATTGAAAATACCATGGCTTGGGTGAGGTTCACCTTATTCTTCAAAGTGACATCCTTGTTCTTTAATATTTTAAAGAGGTCTTTTACAGCAGATTTGCTCAGTGCAATTTGCTGATTGATTGCTTTCTGGGACATTGATTGTGGATACAAGTGAAATGATAAGTTTGGAAACTTTAATCCTTTCCCCATTTATCATAATGTTGCTTACTGGTCCAGGTAAGAGGATTTTTGTTTTCTTTATGTTGAGGTGTAATCCATACTGAAGACTGTAGTCCTTGATTTTCATTGTAAATGTTTTACATCTTCTTCAAGTTTGTGTCAACTGTGTATCACAGGTTCTTATTGAGTCTTCCTCCAACCCTGACGCCACATTCTTCTTCATACAGTTCTGTTCCTCAGATTAATTGCTCAGCATATAGACTGAATATGTATGATGAAAGATACAACTCTCACACACACATTTTGTGATTTTAAATCACACAATATGCCCTTATTATGGTTGAATGACAGTCTCTTGCTCTATGCACAGGTGCCTAATGAGCACAATCAAATGTTCTGTAATTCCCGTTCTTCACAATGTTATCATAATTTGTTGTGATCCACATAGTCAAATGCCTTTGCATAGTCAATAAAACATAGGTAAACATCCCTCTGGTATTGTTTTATTTCAACCAACATGCATCTGACATCAGGAATGATATCCATCATTCAACACCCACTTCTGAATCTGACTTGAATTTCTCACAGTTCCTTGTCAATATATCTATGCAAACATTTTTTAAACTATCTTCAGCAAAATTTTACTTGCATGTGATATTACGATATTGTTCAATAATGTCCACATTCTGTGGCATCACCTTTCTTAGAAATGGGCATAAACATGGATCTCTTCCAGTCAGTTGGCCAAGTAGCTGTGTTCCAAATTTCTTGGCATAAAACCAAGAATGATGGAAGACCAACTGTCTAGGTACAACTGAATTTTGACAAGGAAGCAGAGTCCATTTAGTGGGGCAGAAACAGTGTCTATAATAAATGGTGTTGGTAAAACTGGATATCCACAAGCAGAAAGATGAAACCAGACTCATGTCTCACACCTCCCCTCCCAAAAAAACTAGCTAAAAGTGGATCAAAGACCTAAATATTAAACCTAAAATCATAACTTTCCTGGAAGAAAGCAGAGAAAACAGCAATAGCTAATGTCACTGAAAGGAGATCTAGTGGTGTAGTGGATAATGGACTTGACTGCTGACTAGAAGGTCAGTGGTTCAAACCCACTGGCTGCTCCATGGGAGGAAGACTGAGCGATCTACTTCCATAAAGATTTACAGCCTCAGAAACCCAATGGGAGTCACTGTGAGTCAGAAACGACTTCATGGCAGTGAGTTTTGAGTGACTGTCACAGAAAAATTTGTATAAAAATTGTCAAACGGGGACATAACTTTCTATGTAACTGTCACAAAAACTCAGTTGAATATTATTTTAAAAAAGAATATAGGCATAGATATACCCCCCCTTTTTTTTTTTACCTAAAGAATGTAAGGAGCTCTGGTAGCATAGTGCCTAAGACACTTGACTGCTAACCAGAAGGTTGGCAGTTCAAACCCTCCAGCCACACCTCAGAAGGAAGGTTGGGTAATCTATTTTCATAGTGATACTGCCTCGGAAATCCCAGGAGGAGTAGTTATCAGTTGGGGCTGACTCGACAGCACATAACAACAACAACAACAAAGAATGTAAAATAAATCAGTATAGCCATTAAATATTATTCATCAACCAAATCAGTTTATGATTACAATTTTTAAATATATTTTTATGGGTACAAAAGATTGTGACTTTGGGAATGTAATTTTTTTTTTTTTTGTAAAATGTAATTTTCATAACAAAGTTTGAATACTAATTCTGCATAAATCTACCCTTATTTAATCACTGCATCATAAAAAAAATATACTACTAATACTGGTAAGAATAATGGTGCTACTGTATAGATCCTTTCAAAGACAGCTGTAATGTAAAAATTTAACTCATAATAGGTCAAAAATTGCCTTGTATTTTGACAAGCAATAGTTCCCTCTGTCTTTTTTTCCAGTCTCACCTCACTTCAATTAATAAACCAGATCTTCTTTTTTAGTGAAATAGCTCAGGCTTTGTGGTTACCTAAATTTTCCTTCCTTTTTCTCTGTATTCATCTATATGAATGGGTTTTGATTCCCCATATACAGACATTATATGACACCTTCTTCCTCTAAACTCCACACTCACTATTTCATTGGTTATGCCATTTTCCTTACCATACAATCTCCTTATGTGGTTAATTTGTTTTTTATCACTACCATTGCCATGGAGTCAACTCTGACTCCTAGTGACCCTATAAGAACTGTAGAACTGTCTCCATAGATTCTCCAAGGCTGTAAATCTTAAGGGAACCAACTGCCTCATCTTTCCTCCATGGAGTTTATGGTGGGTTTGAAGTGCTGATGTTTTGGTGACTAGCCAAATGCCTTAACCCCTGCATCATCAGATCTCCATTTTTTTTTTTTTTTTGTATCACAGCACTATAATCCTGTAAGATTTAGGAAGTGAAAGATGATTTCACTTACCTCCATAACCCTAAATTGATATTATATGATGCACATAGTAACAAGCTAATATATGTTTATATAATTAAGTATAATTAATATAAGTAGAAGCAATATTGACACAGATTAGTGTCTGTGTGTGTGTGTGTGTGTGTATTTAAATAAGGAAAGAAATATGGGACCACTATGTGGCTCTTGGGAGCTCTCGTAACATAGTGCCTAAGGCATTTGACTGCTTAGCAGAAGGTTGGTGGTTCAAACCCACCAGCCACTCCTTGGAAGGAAGATGGGGCAATCTACTTCCATAGTGATACTGCCTCAGAAACCAAAAGAGGGGTCATTATGAGTTGGGTCTCACTCAATGGCACATAACAACAACACAACATGTGGCTCTTATATTGTCTATGCATTGAGAAGAGAACACTATGTGGCTCTTATATGGACTGGGCATTGAGGAGAGAACAAGACCTTCATCAGGTTCAGTGCTATGCCCCCAACCTTTAGAACATAGTTTGCTATCTAATAGGTATTCTAAGACTATGGGTGGGAGGAAGGAAAAAGTAATGAAGTAAATGTAAAATGTTTGTACTTCACCTTTTTGATAAATGACTGTGTAAACCACTGTGTAGTATTTTCTTTCTGGACTAATATGAAATGATTTATTGGTTTTATTTCAATAACTGTTAGGAAAGGTTTCTGGAATTTAATTATAATTGCTGATTTACTAAAAATTGACTTAGTACCAAAATTTAGCATTGATTTTATTTTGGGAAGCAGATCATATCACACTACCCTTGTCATAACTATGTCTCATCAATACAGGTTTCATCTCAAGGAATCTGTAGTAATTTTAGTAATTGCAATTTAGTTTGTTATTATTTATAAAATCTTTTGGGAGCTCTGGTGCCGTAGTACCTAAGGCATTTGACTGCTAACTGTAAGGCTGGCAGTTCAAACCCACTGGCCACTCCTTGGAAGGAAGATTGGGGAATCCACTTCTGTAGAATACTGCCTTGGTAACCCAAGGAGGGGTCACTATCAGTTGGAAAACAACTTGGCAGCAGTGAGTTATTATTTTTTAAAAATGTAGCATTGCTTGCAACTTTGAGTGGAGGTAACCATTACAAATTTTTAAAAGGAATGTTGTACATCAGATTTTGTCAATTTAATTAATCAACATCCTTCAGAATGAGTGAAATAATGTAATTGTAATGGCATATTTTTAGAATAAGGCAAGAATCTTAGAGTAAGCCAAAGTATCCTATCTTCCTTTTAGAAATCTATTTCTATTTTTTTCTCTATACCAAGGCTGGTGGTTCAAACCCACCAGTCACCCCTTGGAAGGAAGGTTGGGCAATCTACTTCAATAGTGATACTGCCTCGGTAACCAAGGAGGGGTTGCTATGAGACAGAGCTGACTTGCCAGCAGTGAGTATGGTTTGGTTTATACCTATATCTATACAAATATATATGCTGATGCACAGACCCATATGTCACCCAAAATATACATTTATATATATGTATACACTTTACTTGTATCAGTGTGCATGTATAAAATCACTGGCTAAATGATAATCTAACAAAATGAAGAAAGAAATAACCCAACAGTATTCTTATATTATATATATATATATATATA
>NW_006922101.1:464869-466216 GCF_000298275.1 Orycteropus afer afer | reverse complement strand
TACAAACGATATACAAAACATATTAAAATCTATCAGCCTAAATATTATTACCATTGCTATTACATTCATATTAGTATTAGCTAATGTTTTATTTTTCCTGAATTTTGATAAGCATATTACACATATTATCACATTTAATCCTCCCAGCAATATTATGAAGAAGTTGACATTATTTTCTATTGTACAAATGACTATCCTGAGAGAGAGTTCAAGTGACCAATTTCATGCAGTTAGTAAGTGATTCTGTTCAAATTTAAATTCATACTGTCTGATTCCCTGTATTATGATTTACCCATTGTTTCCCTTTTGGAGATGTAGGATTTCAAAATATTACCTAGAAATATCAATGTAAGAGAAATTATTATCTATAATGCCTTTCATGTAACAGTGAAATCAATACCCTTGAAAAATCCAAGGACAGTCTGGCATACAATAGCTATTCAATGACTATTTATTAAGTGAGGAAATGAGTGGACAGGGTTATGAACGAGTTGTATGAATCTGAGAACAGCAGAATTTAATAATTCTAAAAGTCAAATTTGATTAAAAACCATACATTAAATGTCTTGAGAAGTAATTTATTTCAAAGTGTTTATTATATATGCCTTTCAACTTGTTGTCATTTCATATGTTCAACTACTAAGCATTTTAGGAGTCTGTGAGTTTTGTTTCCATTAAATTTTTGAATAAATAGGGTTTATATTAAAAATAAATCTGAAAAGAGCAACCTGGTGCAGGAAAACTGTTCATTTAATAGAGAACAATCTGACAACTTAGAGGTCTTTCTGTAGACATTGGGCTTCATTAAATCAAGGGTAATAGCACAGTCCAATGCCTGACAATTTGCATCTTTCATATTTAATTTAAAATTTTCTGCACCATCTATTCCTACTGGTGTATAGTTATACAATTTTCTATTAAATGAAAAGTGTGAGATTTTAGTCCCTAGTTCCAAAAATCAGGCATTATGTTCTATTCTAACACAAAATTTGAGGTGTCAACCTTTTTCATTTAAAATCCCTTGTTACAAACTCAGTAATAAAACATGGCTTGATTGTGTGACTTGAGTTATTGTATAGCATGCTTTCAATGAAGTACTTCTGAGGGGAAAATACTTTTTAAAAAATTTTTTTTGGTGTGGCTTAATTTGCATTCCTCCAGACTACATTTAAAGTTAAAAGTTTATAAAAAATTAAAATTGTAAAGACATTGCTTCCTATAGATTTAAAAGCCTAGCTGACATTTCCAAACAAATAAATTTATCATGTTGTTGTTGTTAAGTGCCGTAGAGTCGTTTCCGACTCATAGCGACCCCATGCACAGCAGAACGAAACACTGCCCGATCCC
>NW_006922101.1:463969-464564 GCF_000298275.1 Orycteropus afer afer | reverse complement strand
AAATATCATGGCTTGTGTCAGGCGCACCTTAGTCCTCAATGAGATATCCTTGCTCCTCAGCACTTGAAATAGTTCCTTCGCAGTTGACTTTCCCAGTGCTACATGTCGTCTAATGTCCTGACTGCTGCTTCTGTTGGCATTTATCATAGAGTAAATGTATTTATCATAGAGTAAATGTATTTCTTAAACACTATGGGTATTCTTGAATTTCACATCTGCTAAGTTTGGATGACTAGAAAGGTTTTAATTTTAAAGAAAATCTATAGTTTAGAATGATAATAATTATAATAAAAGGTGAAAAATATGGTATGTGGGGATTGCTTCAAGGTTTGCATTTATTCCATCAGGAAGTACAAGTTTAAACTAGATTAGGAAAGAATAGAAGCATATCATGCATTTCTAGGATTAAGGAATTGTTGAAATATATAGGTGGGGTCAAAATTCACCATGAACATATCTTTATGAACATAATAGTTGGTGGGTAATAATTTGTATGCCAAATACCTAAATGGACAACTCATTTGTTGTCTGTTGGTTCTATGAAACCAATGGTTCTTATGGTTCTATGAAAAAATGACCAATAATTTTTTTTTTT
>NW_006922101.1:460547-461499 GCF_000298275.1 Orycteropus afer afer | reverse complement strand
CAACTACTGGTGATTCTTCTTTGTTTCCAACTTTTGCATTCCAGTCACCAGTGATAATTAACACATCCTTATTGCATGTTTGGCCAATTTCAGACTGCAGAAGTTGATAAAAATATTCAATTTCCTTATCTTTGGCTTTGGTGGTTGGTGCATAAGTTTGAATAATAGTCATATTAACAGGTCTTCCTTGTAGGTATGGATATTATTCTATCACTGATGGCATTGTACTTCAGGACAGATCTTGAAACATCCGTTGTGATGATGAATGTCACACCATTTGTCTTTAAACTGTCATTCCTGGCATAGTAGATCATATGGTTATCTGATTCAAAATGGTCAAAACCAGTCCATTTCAGCTCACTCTCGCCTATCAATCTATGCATTCCATTTCATTTTTAACAGCTTCCAATTTTCCTAGATTCATACTTCGTACATTCCATATTCTGATTATGAATAGATGTTTGCCCCTGTTTGTCCTCAATTTGAGTGGTGCCACATCAGCAAATGGAGGTCTCCAAAGCTTTACCTTATCCATATGAATAAGGCTGATTTTACTCTGATAATGCAGCTCTTTCCCAGTCCTAGTTTGAGAGCTTTCTAAGCTAAGTGACTCATCTTCTTCCTCTGTATTGGACAATGTTTCTGTACTATTCATAAAGTTGTGAAGTAATGTATCAGACAGCGTTTCTCTGCTATTCATAAGGTTTTCCCTGGCCAATTCTTTAAGAAGTGGATGACCTCTTCCTTCTTCCTAGTCTGTCTCAGTCTACAAGCCTGGCTGATACCTGTGCAACAAGTGCACCCCACTGGGTTTGAAACACCAGTGGCACAGCCTCAAGACTCACAGCAACACGTCCCCACAGTAGGACAAACTGACAGACAAGTTTGTCTCCCTTAGCTGTTGGAAACCCCTCCAACCACCCTTACCTGGATCCCTGCAGCTAACTCCTTG
>NW_006922101.1:458349-459392 GCF_000298275.1 Orycteropus afer afer | reverse complement strand
TTTTTTTTTTTTTTTCCATTCTGAAACTTCCTGAATTCCAAGATGTGGATATTTTGCAAGTACACAGGGAAAAACATACTAAGTTTGATCAAGACTCTAGAGTTTGTGGGGACGTTGTGAGAACCGTTAGAAGCAAATTGACTTTCAGGGGAGTCCATGGCCTGAAGGAGTTAATATTCCTACCACAATAGATATACTAGTTAAGAAAGAACAAGAAATGAAAGAAGAATGGAGACTAACAATAAAGAAGAAATGTTACATGCTCCATCATCTATTGAAACATGCTGTGTTTCCCTGATAACAGTTGGTAGCATTTGCATACAGAGTAGAGAATTCAAATAGTTAAGTCCAGGAGGTCACATCGGGAATAATTAAAGTCTTAAACTACATCCTCATGATTGTTATAAGTTTTAAATCAAGTCCTTATTTTTTAGTTCTTTAATATATTTCTCTGTGTTTAAATCATACGTGCTATTGCCCTACTTTGGGGGTATGGTATGGGGACACAAAAACTTAACCCCCATCAGTAAAGCAAAAATCTAGTAACATTGAAGTGTCTGTAAAAATGCCTTCCCAGGAGAGTAGTCTGCTATGGGTGTTCAGATCAGCAAGTATATATTGCTTCATTATTTTTGCATGCCTCACATACCTGATGCTATTCCAAACTGCTGCATGTTACTTTCTATCTTTAAAAGTGCTATACTCTCATCTAGAATTTTAAGATATGAAAGAATCCAAAAACCTTGAAGACTGGATATTTTAGAATGTATCACTGGACTAAATGTTATAGAAACATGCAAAAGTTGGCCCCAATGACATTCATGTGACAATTTTACCTTCTTTTTAAAGCAATGGTGTCAGATAAAAGTAATTTGTATACTATAGTCATGACAATTTGGGTAACAGTCTCCTGGTTGAACTCGGGCTGGAGACAAGGGGAAGCAGGAACAATGGGGACTGGGAAAGGCTATTCTTAATTTCTATTAAATCTTATTTTTCCTGAGATAATTTATTGCTTTTAAAGATGGGTTAGTAATTTATTT
>NW_006922101.1:452948-457734 GCF_000298275.1 Orycteropus afer afer | reverse complement strand
TGTTTTTACCAAAAATTGATCATGTGTTAGGAACAATAATTTGAATGATTTTCAAAGTGGCCAAAAATACAATAGGTAAATGGGAAAATGGAAATCACATAAACAGGGGAAGAAAAAGATTTCTATCTTATTGTTATATTATATTAGTATGATAATTAACATATTAATATAATAATAAATGTATAATATAATAATATTGCCATATTCTCATCAGGAAACCATTTGAAATATATAATTAGTAGTTTATCATTTATTATATGTGAGAATAATTGAAATTTGTAAAAAAAAAAATCACCATCTATACTAAGACATTGCAGAATTTATTTTAGGTTCTCTAATTCAATAACAAATATGTGCAAAGTCTTTATGATGATACAGATATTTTTGAGAGCTTGTTCTATGTAGTAGAATTATAGCACTATATAAGGCAGAGACATTCATAGAACTTACCCTCTGGGGGGAGACAGACAATAGATACTAAACAGATGTGCTTTAATAATTTTGGCAGTGTATGGACTCTGGATCAGATTAACAATGGGATCTAGAATAACTATGATTGTGAGGATTTCATAGGGATACACAATATTTCATTATGTGTGCATAGGGTTGCTATGAATTGGAACTGACTCGATGGTACCTAACAACAATAATGAACACAAAACAACAAAACACTTGAACAACATTCTTTATGACTACTCAAGACAGAACATATTTTTCATTCAGCCTAATATTGGATGCAGTTGCTTTTGGCTATCAATAATGTAACAATTAAATCAAACCAACCTAATCAATGAGAAAAATTACTACTTAACAAACAGGAAGTGAGAGGTCAGAGTTATAACAGACACCAAGGTTGACTGATTCATTGGTTCAGAGACATCACCATCCTGCTCTTCTCTCTCAGGAATTCCTTCATCCTCATTCTGGTAGAAAGATGACTGCAATGGTTCCAGAATCAAATTCTGAGAGGATAATATGTGGAAGAAAAAAAGTGATGATTCCTTTCTAAGTCCTCTCCTAGATTTCAGGAATATTTTTCCAGAATTATTTCTAGTACCTCAAAAGACTTCTTCACATTTTGTTGGCACAAAATGCTTTAGTAACCCATCCATGAAATGATCACTGGAATTACCATGATTGTTGTTTTATGTTTTGTGAATTCCATTCTGACTCATAGTGACCCTTATAAGACAGAGTACAACTGCCTTATAGGGTTTCCTATGCTGTAATATTTACAGGAGCAAATCCGCAGGTCTTTTATCCCATAGAACCCTTGGGTGGATTCAGACATCTGACCAGTTTGTTAGTAGCTGACCACTTAACAAATGTGCCAAAAGGACTTCTTTAACATGATCAAAAACTCCAAACCAAACTCACTGCCATCAAGAAGATTCTGACTCATCGTAACCAATACTGTGTTTCCAAGGCTGTATATCTTTCTATTGGAAGTGAGAATTGCCATACTTCATCTCATCTACTTTGGTCATTATCATTCCTGTTACAGTAGATCATATAGTTGTCTGATTCAAAATGGCCCAAACCAGTCCATTTCAGCTCACTAATGCCTAGGATATCAATCTTCATGCGTTCCATTTCATTTTTGACAACTTCCAATTTTCTTAGATTCATACTTCATACATTCCATGTTCTGATGATTAATGAATGTTTGCCACTGTTTCTCCTCAATTTGAGTGGTGCCACATCAGCAAATGGAGGTCTTGGAAACTTTACCTTATCCAAATGAGTAAGGCTAATTTTACTCTGATGATGCAGCTCTTTCCTAGTCCTATTTTGAAAGCCTTCTAACCTAAGTGACTCATCCTCCTCCTCTGTATTGGACAATGTTTCCAGACTATTCATAAAGTTGAGTAGTAATGTATCAGACAGTGTTTCTTTGCTATTCATAAGGTTTTCCCTGGCCAATTCTTTGAGAAGTGGATGGCCTCTTCCTTCTTCCTAGTCTGTCTCAGTCTGCAAGCCAGGCTGATATCTGTGTACCATGTGCACCCCACTGGATTTGAAACACCAGTGGCACAGCCTCAAGACTCACAGCAACACATCACCATGTAGGACAAACTGACAGACAAGTTTGTCTCCCTTAGCTGTTGGAAACCTCTCCAACCACCCTTACCTGGATCCCTGCGGCTGACTCCTTGCTCTGTCCCAGTCCTCCTGCCTTTCCTCTCCTTTCTCCTGATTTCCTGCCTTGCTGCTTGTGGGGCATGGCCTGGGTTCCTTCTCCTCCCCTGGATCCCTGCGGCTGACTCCTCGTTCTGTCCCAGTCCCTCTGGCCTTTTCTGTCCTTTCCCCACTTTCCCACCTTGCCACTGTGAGACATGGCCTGGGTTCCCTCTCTTCACCTGAATCCCTACACCCAGATCTACTACACCTAGATTCCTGTGGCTGATGAAAGAGGGGAAGGCCTTCAATGAGATGGAATGACACAGTGGCTGCAACAATGGGCTCAAGTATAGCAAGGATCATGGAGCTGGCCTAGGATTGGGCAGTGTTATGTTCTGCTGTGCGTGGGGTTGCTATGATTCAGAAATGACTCGACAGCATCTAACAACAACAACACATTGGTCAGGTTGTCAGGAGGAACCATTCCCTGGAGAAGGATATCATACTTGGTAAAGTGGAGGGTCAATGAAGCAGGGGAAGGACCTCAATGAGATGGATTGACACAGTGTCTGCAATGATGGGTTCAGGTATAGCAAGTATTATGAGGTTGGCATAGGACTGGGTAGTGTTGTGTTCTGCTGCTCATAGGGTTGCTATGAGTCAGAGATGACTCGACAGCACCTAACAACAACAATGTATCTTGATGGCATCAGACTGCCTTCTCTTTCTTCTGTAGAGTAGCTGGTGGTTTTGAACCATGAACATTTTGGTTAGCAGCCAGATCCTTAACCAGTACACCACCACAGTTCATTTTAATATGATTGTTGTTGTTGTTAGGTGCTGTGAAGTCCTCCATCTCATAGTAACCTCATGTACAACAAAATGAAATATTGTCTGGTCCCTGCACCATCCTCACAATCCTTGCTATGTTTGATCCCATCATTGCAGGCATTGTGTCAATCCATGTTATATTAGATGACCTTTCTTTGGAATGAGTATGATCTGGATCTCTTCCAGTCAGTTGGTCTGGTAGCTGTGTTCCAAATTTCTTGTCATAATTGAGTAAGTAAGTGACTTCAATGCTGCATCCGTTTGTTGAAACATCTCAATGAGAATTCTTTAAATTTCTGGAGTCTTGTTCTTTGCCAATTTCTTCAGTGAAGGTTGGACTTCTTCCTTCAATATCATTGCATCTTGATCATATGCTACCTTGTGAAATATTTGGACATTGACCAATTCTTTTTGATATTGTGACTGTGTATTCCTTCATCTTTTGATGCTTTTTCTGAGTGGTTCAATATTTTGCTCATAGAATGCTTCAATATTGCAACTTGAGATTTTAATTTTTTCTTCAGTACTGAAGCTTGACTTGAGAAATGCCAAGTGAGGCCTTCCCTTTTAGTTTTTTAACTCCAGGTCTTTGCACATTCCATTATAATACTTTATTTTGCTTCTCAAGCAGCCCTTTGAAAACCTCTGTTCAGTTCTTTTTTTTTTCAGCATTTCTTCCATTTACTTTAGCTTCTCTATATTCAAGGCAAGTTTTAGAGTCATTTCTGACATCCATTTTGGTCTTTTTTTTCCTTTCCTGCTCTGCACATTTATGATGCCCTTGATGTCATCTCAGAATGCCTCTAGTCTTCAGTCATTGGTGTTCAATGCATCAAATGTATTCTTCAGATGGTCTCTAAAGTCAGGCAGGATATAATTGAGTTTTCATTTTGGCTCTCCTGCACTTACTTTAATTTTTTTCGCTTCATCTTGAACTTGCATATGAGCAATTGATGGTCTGTTCCATAGTTAGCACCTGGTCTTTTTTTGACTGAAGATATGAAGATTCTCCATCACTTCTTTTCACAGATGTAGTCAATAGGTTTGCTGCCTATTCCATTTGGCAATGTCCAGTGTAGAGCCAACATTTGTGTTGTTCAAAAAATGTATTTTCAATAAATAAGTCATTGGTCTTGCAAAATTCTATCATGTGATCTCTAGTATCATTTTTAACACCAAGACTATATTTTCTAACCAGTGGTGATTTTTTTTCTTTTCAACTTTCGCATTCCAAACACTAATAATTACCAATATATCTTTATTGCATTTTTGGTCAATTTCAGACTGTGAAAGTTCATAAAAATCTTCAATTTCTTTATCTTTCAGTCTGGTGATTGGTGCATAAACTTGAAAAATGTAGTATTATCTGGTCTTCCTTTCAGGTGTATGGGTATTATCCTATCACTGACAGCATTGTGCTTCAGGATAGGTTTTGAGATGTTGTTTTAGATGATTAATGCAATGCCATTTCTCTTTAATTTGTCATTCTTGGGATAGTAGATCATACGATTATCTGAACTGAAATGGCCAATACCAATCCATTTCAGCTCACTAATTTCTAGGATATTGATCTTTATGTGTTCAATTTCATTTTTGCCAACTTTCAATTTTCCTACATTCATATATTGTACATTCAATATTCTGATTATTAATGGATGTTTGCAGCTGTTTCTTCCCATTTTGAGTCATGCCCACCAGCAAATGAAGGTCCTGAAAGCTTTACTCCATTCACCTCATAAAGGTTGACTCTACTTTGTGGAGGCAGCTCTTTCCCAGTTGTATATTGAGTGTTTTTTGATCTGAAGGTCTCATCTTTGAGCAATATATCAGACTG
>NW_006922101.1:447657-449103 GCF_000298275.1 Orycteropus afer afer | reverse complement strand
GAAGCCTGAGTAGTTAAGTCACCCACCACTCATCTCTCATGTTGTCATACTGTTGTGGCTAGTGTGTTGCTGTGAGGTTGAAGGCTATTCCACTGGTATTTCAAATACCTGCAGTGGCACCCATGGTGGACAGGTTTCAGTGTAGCTTCTAGACTAAAATGGACTGGGAAGAAGAATGTGGCCATCTACTTCTGAAAAAAAATGGTCAATGAATATTTTATGAATAGCAGTGAAATGCTGTCTGATATATTGTTGGAAAATCTTATAAATAGTAGTGAAAGATTTTCTAATGTACATTGACAGAGAGCTTCCAGAAATAAAAGCTGGATTCAGAAGAGGACACAGGATGAGGAATAACATTGCTGATATCAGATGGATCTGGGAGGAAAGTAAAGAATACCTACAAGATATTTACCTTTATATTATTGACTATGCAAAGACTTTGGTCATGTGGGTCATAACAAATTTTTGATCACATCATGAAGAATGGGAATTATAGAATACTTAATTGTCCTCGTGAGGAACCTGTACATAGACCAAGGGGCTGTCATTTGAAAAGAGTAGGGGGATATTGCATTGTTTTAAATCATGGAAAGCATGCATCAGAGGTAACCTTTTATCATACTTATTCAATCTGTATGCTGACCAAAAGTATGAGAGGCTGAATGATATGAATAAGAACATGGCATCAGGATTGGAAGAAAAACTATTAGCAACTTTAGATATGGAGAAAACACAACCTTAAATGCTGAAAGTGAAGATGACTTGAAGCACTTACTGAGGAAGATAAAAGACTACAGTTTACAGTGTTGATTATACCTCAACATAAAGAAAACAAAAAGCCTCCCAAAAGGACCAATAAGCAACATTATAACAAATGGAGAAAAAAATTGAAGTTGTTAAATATTTTATTTTACTTGGATCCACAATCAAAACCCATGGAAGCAGCAGTCAAGAAATCAGATGATAGACTGCACTGGGAAAATCTGCCACAGAAGATCTCTTTGAAATATGACAGTGCTCAGAAGGGTAAGGTGTGCCAGACCCAAGCCATAGTATTTTCAATCACCTCATATGGATGTGAAAGCTGGACAATGAATAAGAAAGACTAAAGAAGAGTTGATGCCTTTGCTTTGTGGTGTTGGCAAAGAATACTGAAAATACAATGCACTGCCAGAAGAGAGAATGGATCTGACCTGGAAGAAACACGTCTGGAATGCTCCTTAGAAGTAAGAATGGCCGAATGTTATCTCATGTGCTTTGGTTATGTTGTCACAAGTGGCCATTCCCTGGAGAAGGAATCGTTCTTGGTAAAGTGGAGGGTCAGTGAAAAGGTGACTGTCCCCCATGTTGTGTCATTTTCATATCACAGATGGTTAATACATCTTTCTCCAATCCTGAAGCCATGTTCTTCTTCTTACAGTCCACCTACTTGGATTAGTATCT
>NW_006922101.1:441536-447242 GCF_000298275.1 Orycteropus afer afer | reverse complement strand
TTGGATTACATTTCTTTGTAATGTGCACCACTATGGATCTCTTCCAGTTGGTTGCTCAGGTAGCGGTCGTCCAAATTTCTTGGCACAGAGGAGTGAGTGTTTCAAGCTTTGCATCCATTTGTTACCATTTCAACTGATATTCATTTAGTTCCTAGAGATTTTTTTTTTCTTTTCCCACAAATGCCTTCAGTGCAGCTTGAACTTCTTCCTTCAGTAAAATCAATTCTTGATCATATGATACCTCCTGAAATGGTTGAACACTGACAAATTCTTTTGGTACATTGGCTTTGTGTATTCTTTCCTTCTTCTTTTGAACTTTTGATATTTCTTGTGTAATTCAATATTTTGTCTGTAGAATCTATCCATATTGCAATTTGAGAGTTTATTTTTTCCTTCAGTTCTTTGTACTTTTTTCTTCAGTTCTGTCCACTTACCTGTGTTCTTTTCCTTTGATTTTCTAACTCCAGGTTTTTGTACATTTCGTTATAATACTTTTACTTTTACTTTTCTTCTTGAGTCGCCGTTTGAAATATTCTGTTCTACTCTTTTACTTCATCGTTTCTTCCATTGAAGAGCATGTTTCAAATCTTTTCTGACATCCATTTAGGTCTTTTTTTTCTTCCTGGGTTTTTAATGACCTGCTCATGATGGTAACCCGGCTGGGATTTGGGATACCCGTTGCCTGGCCTCCAGCATCACAGCAACACTAAGCCACCACAGTAAGACAAACTGACAAGCAGGTGGTGGTTTGTTAGACAGCAGCAAGAGGTAAATCTGGAAAAAGAAGTTTGTTAATAAGTTATAAATCCTTACTAAACAAATTGAAATTCCTTTGGTAGACAATGGGAGTCACTGAAGGATTTTCTTTAAGGGAATGATGTATGTCAAAATATTGGTTAAGGAAAAATGCATAGAATGTATTAGCATGATATTTCATTAATGAATGTAATGTGTGGAATTTTTAGGGTAAGCATATGATAAATTTCAAAATCTGAAGGTATAGCCATAGAAAAATGTTGAGAGGCCAGTATGGAAATAAGAAAACCATGAAAACAAATCTCCCTGTTTTCTATTATGAAGTAAAAATAGAAAATCAGAAATTATTTTAGTTATCTGAATATAGCCACTCACTCTGTGTAAGAGGGAGTCTCTGGGTAGTACAAATGGTTGGTTTGGCTGCTAAATTGACAGTTGGAGTTTTGAGTCTACCCAGAGGCATATCATACGAAAGAACTGGTGATGTATTTCTGAGAAATCAGTCTTTGAAAGCTTTGGGAAACACACTACTACTCTCTCACACATGAGGTCTCCAGGAGTTAGAATTTTGGATGACACGTGTTTTGGTTATGTGTTAGAATTACACTATGACTAAATCTTTTAATGCTTGTTTTTGGAATTTGTGCTTATTTTGTATTCTGCTTCAGAGCAGCATAAATTATTAATACTTAAATTGATTTTTTAAAGACATTTTAGTTTTCTTTTTCAGTTACTTAACATATTCTGTGAACAAAAATTACAAGATACAGGACACATACTTTTTTATCAAATACGTACCTTCTTAGGTGCCTCATTTGTCATAAATTAAAAAAAAAAATGTATATCAAGCATAATGTTCCAGGTATCTCTTCATTAATGAATATAGATATTAAATCACTTTAACTAAATTTTATTGTGTTCTCTTTCTCTAGTTGGTAAAATTAGGTGGCAGTTACACTGGATTTTCAATTTTTAATTAAAACCTGGACTAATTCATTGCGGCAATTACTTTTCATGTGAGAGATACTATTTTTCTTTGAAAAAGCATTTTTAATGAGATACTGTAAATTAATTACATCTAGCTCTTGGTTATTTGTTTTCCATTGCTGATTATAATGATCAGCAACCAATTGAAGTCTTATTAATTTACATGAATAATGTACATAATATATAATAAGACAGAATTTGCACCTTTTTTTAAAATTAATCTCTAGAAGGTATACATTGTTTTAAATGAAAGTTTGCACCGTCATCCAAAATATTGTTAACTGAAGATATATTGTTGATAAACAAGGATATATTTAGCATTTGCAAATACATAAATGTTTATTTGTATTTCATATATTGTATTTCTCATACACACACACACACACACACATATGCATTTGAAAGCAGGTTCTGTATATATGGATGGGTGATGCAAACGGTTTATGTGCTTGGTTGTTACGTAAAAGGTTGGGGGATGCAAGTCCACTTAATGGCATCTTTGAAGAAAGGTCTAGTCATCTACTTCTGAAAACATCAGTTGCTAAAACCCTGTGGAACACATTTCTACATTCACAGATTTGAGGTAGCCACGAGTCAGAGTTGATTAAACACTAATTGGGAATACAAAGCATGTATACATATACGAAATAGAAAATTATAAAACAATTCAGGCAAACTAAGTTAAGAATAGTTGTAAGTTGAGTAATATTTTCAAAATGAGGTGAGGAAGTTCTCTTAAAATAACCTGGAGAGAAAAAAATCCAACTGCAGTCTCCTTGACCTCCAAGTTTTTTTTTTTTTTTTCTATACAGAACTTTTTTTCCCCCCTGTTCTTATTTTCTTCAAATATCTATCTAACTTAGTTTGTTGGTTTTCTTTTACTATCTTTTTTTTTTTTTCAATATAGTGAGTTTGATTATAAACAGGTAAGACATTCTTTTCTCGAGCCCTTCTTTATTTCTTATTCCTCTTTCTTCACAGAGGTAGTTTCTCCTTATTTATTTATTTTTATTTTACAGCTATTGTTTGTACTGTTTTGTCTGGGCATTACAGTGAAGGGCCATACACTGTAGCATACCCCAGGATTTTGGAAATGAATGAGATATTGGCTTTGGTACATTACTCTGGAAACTTAACCACCTGCAAAGAAATGAAAAGCACTAGAAAGAAGTACAAAAATCAAACTAAACTCACTGCCATCAAGTTAATTCTGACTCATAGCAATACCCACTGGGTTTCTGAGGCTGTAAATCTTTATGGAAGTAGATCTTCCTTATCTTCCATAGAGAAGCTGGTGGGTTTTCACCTCTGATGTTCTGGTTAGCAGCCAAATGCCTTATTCGCTATACTAGCAGAGTTCCTTGGAAAGAGATACAAGGTCTCTTAAGTTAGCTATTTGCACTATAAACAGAGAAGAATGTAACACTATGATGGGAAGTGGAAGTTGACCAAACATGGATCCTACAAATAAAGTCACAAGACAAATAATGTGATGTCCAGTTTAGAAATTTCTAAGGGAGCAGCATCTATAGTCAATGGACTTCAAGTAGTCTCTTTCCATTGACTTTTGTGTATATTATTGTACACACATATGAGGTTTCTGCAGCCAGACACCGAATAAGTTTGGTCCATCTATTATATGATCACAGTAGTTTGTACAGGGCCAATTATAAAACTGATAGTATCCAGGGCAATATTAAAATTGGACCTGGCTGGGGTAGAGCATTCAGTGTCTCCTTCCCTGAGCCATGAAATCTACCCGTGGGGGTGGATGACTTCCAGCAAATTGCAACCTTCATGCTTCTTGAACTCACTTTGTACATACCTGGAAGAGGAGTGGGAGACAGGCACCTTCCCTCTATCTTAGGCAACCACCAAGCTTCAGCAGAGCTGCTGCCGCCAACTGGAGCAGGGGACCACTTTCTACCTTAAGATGCCTTGGGGACTATGTCTGATCCCAACCCTTCTCGTGTCTGGGCCCTGTTGGAGGCAGAGGGTAACAAGCAAATGGGACCTCCCCATACTGATGTAAACTGGTTGGCACCGTGGTGGAGGTTGACAGTGATTGAGCAGCTGGGAAGAGGACAGGGAAGAGGAGACCAGATGCTGTGGTGCCAAGGCTGGAAGAGGCAGAGAATCCTCTGGGGAGGCAGCAGCAGGTAGCGTTGCACATGAGCCAAGGCTACAGACCCTTACTACATGTTCCATTGTCCCATCAAGCTTCACTTATAAAATACAAATTCAAAGATAAAATTATTAAAAATTTTAATATATGATTTTAGAGCATTAAACCACAAGCGCAGGACCCTTCTGAATGTGGGGCCCTGTATGACTGCATTGTTCACACGCCCATGAAGCTGTCCCTGACTTTGTACTTTTCTTTGACAGTGTTCATGATTATAATTAAATAGTTAAATCACTAATTAATTAAAATCTGATGTCAGTCTTTTATTCCAGATTGAATATTTCAGGAAAATAAGGATTATGTATACTTACTTTGCTATATCCCAATTGTCCCCTATACTTTCTATAGTGCATAGTATCTTATCATGCTCAATTAATGTTTGTTATAGTGAAAGAGTAAGAAGACTTCCTTTGGTCTATATTCATTCACTGTGACATTATTTTCTACAGGCATATGGCAGTTGGGAGCTCTGGTGGTGTAGTGCCTAAGGCATTTGACTGCTAACCAGAGGCTGGCGGTTTAAACCCACCACTCCTTGGAAGGAAGGTTGGGCAATTTACTTCTGTAGTGATAATGCTTTGGAAACCCAAGGAGGGGTCACAATGAGTCAGATTTGACTCAATAGCAGTGCATTTTCGGTTTTGTATATGGCAGTTAAGACAGTGGGTTTGGTTTTGGTTATAATTTTGCAATTAGGAGGTAAGTGGTGACCACAAAAAAAGATAGTTACTAGAGTGACAGGGTAGAAGCCAAATTCCAAAAGGCTGAGAAGTCATGAATGGGACGTGAAGAGATTGAGAATATAAGTATGAACTATTAGAAGAAATAGAACTCATTTTGAATGTAAGCTCTCTCTACTGGTTTGCTGCTCCTTGACAAATTTATGTTCATACAACATCTTTCGATGATATACATGTACTTTAAAGGGGAGTTTTGAGAGGAGTAACTTAAAACTTAAAAGACAAATTATTGCATAGTCGAACCCCCCCCAAACCCACTGCCTTCAAGTTGATTCTGACTCATAGTGACCCTCATAGGTTTTCCAAGGCTGTAAATCTTTATGGAAGCAGACTGCCTCATCTTTCTCCCACAGAGTGGCTTCTGGGTTCAAACCACAAACCTTTTCATTAGCAGCCTTATGCCAAGCAGGTCACATACAATATAATGCTTATGAAGTAAGCAGAGACACAATAACATTAACCATGACTTCTTGCCCTTGCTTCTTATCCACCTAATACGACCCTCTGCATCTCCCTTCCCCTCTCCTCTGCACATAGTCCAGTGTAATGCACAGAGATACCCTTGATTTAGCAGGTAGTCAACAGGTATTCAGCCTCGTTTTGCAAAGGAGTTTGCTTTTTGGTTTTCAGGCCATGTCACTGTAGCATGACTAAGTTGGTCATAGATTGCTTGATTTATTCTTCATTTTTTTCCCTTGGATATATTAATAGAACAATCAATCAGAACTTGGCAAGGACCAGAATTGGCCATTAAAGGAGCCAATACAATGACTCAAGCATAGATTTGCCTTTTGTTTTTATAAA
This sequence comes from Orycteropus afer afer, assembly GCF_000298275.1. Lineage (NCBI taxonomy): Eukaryota > Metazoa > Chordata > Mammalia > Tubulidentata > Orycteropodidae > Orycteropus > Orycteropus afer. The sequence continues at coordinate 441,770 of NW_006922101.1, read as the reverse complement.
CAAATAGAACTGACCTTGGTTGGGCAACTGTTACATATGAATGCTTTTTACTATATTTAAAATCTCTTCATGTAAAAAAATAGATGAGAATCTTTCTGATTTATAATCTTTCTGAGAAATGATATAAAACATTAAATATGCAGTGTAAAATACACTTAAACAGGTGGCTCTATAATCTGGGTACTTCAGATAATTATTTAGCTTGACAATTTTTTAGGTAGCAGCTGGAAAAAA
>NW_006922101.1:425443-441306 GCF_000298275.1 Orycteropus afer afer | reverse complement strand
ATAAAGATAACTTATGGCCATCTTGAATAAAATGAAATAGACTTTCACTTCCATATGATCCAATTTTAAAAGTAAATTTGGAACACAATTTTAAGAAAATTCTATGTATATGCTTCATTGATCACTACAGACTGGAAAATGTTGTACATTCTTATGTTGTGACCATGTAATCAGTTCATGCTATGATGAAATGCATCCCTAAATAATGATGAATCTGGTTGATGACTTGAGATGTTCAGTATTGTCCATCTTTTGCTGTTGTGGCTTAAAATGCCTTGGAGTTGATGGGGGTATTTGCTAAGAGTAAGAAGCTCCACCAGATGATGCATAAAACTGGGAATATTCAGTCATTTATTTTGTCTTCAAGGATCTTTCTTTTGTAAAGAATACTGTGGTTGGGGAATGTGAATTGCCCTAAGTGTTTTTTCCCAATCCCCAAACAAGTCATGACTGCTTTTTGGGTTTCCTGAGGACTCTAATCTGGTTGAGAAATAATGTAATCTTTTCTGCCACCATCCTTACACTCAGAGTCTCAATGAAAGGCTTTTAGATCCTGCTTAAGTTGAAGGCATTGCAATTTTGTTGGAACTGTAATTGGTTATAAATAGAAAGAAATGCTGTCTGGAGACACATTCAGTAAGAAGTAGCAGAAATCTTGGAAATATTCTTGGTCCAAGGCAAGGTATTTGTAAAATTTTGGGAATGATATTCATCCCTCAAGACTATTATGAGTTTTGCACTATATAAATGTACAAAAATGACCTACATGAGTGACTTGATAATTAAGGTATACTAATTAACCAAAAGAAGCTCTGGTAGCATAGTTACTAAGGAACTTGATTGCTAAGCAGAAGGCTGGCGGTTCAAACCTACCAGCCACTCCTCGGAAGGAATGTTGGGCAATCTACTTCTCTAGTGATACCGCCTCAGAAACCCAAAGAGGGGTCGCTATGAGTTGAGTCCAACCCGATGGCACATAACAACAACAATTAACCAAAAGCCCCATTTCTGTGGAGTCAATTCTGACTCATAGCATCCCCGTAGGACAGAGTAAACTGTCCCCACAGGGTTTCCAGGGTTGTAAAACTTCTTTATGGAAGCAGTGTGCCACATTTTTTCCCTGTGGAGCGTCTGGTGGATTTGAACCACCAACCATTTGGTTAGCAGCCAAGTACTTAACCACTACACCAACAGGTAGTTTTAATAATATGTTCGACAGATGTAAAAGATTGCTACAAAAATTTAAGCATGGTATTACTTGTACCTATTTTTCCCTTTTTCTATCCTCACCCTTACTCCATTTCTACCAAATATTTCCTCCTTTCCACCACTTATTTGTCATGCAAATCTAGTAACAGATTTCCTACTATAAATGTCAAGAGGACTCTGGTGAGCATGGATGACCTCAGGGTGTTAAGAGCATTAAACACTTAGAAGAGAAAACTCTGATATCACAATGAGTAAAGCTTGGTCTCTGAGACTTTTTCTGTTTTTGTCTTTTAAACAAGTGTACAAATAATATAGCCTTCAACATTACCCTGAGGCATAAAGCTTTACATATATAGAATTCTTTGCAAATGTTAATCAATAATAATAATAGCCACATGACATAAACAACTTTTGTCTGAATTCAACCTTGCAAAGGTTTCTAAGCTTTATTTCTAAAATATGACTATCTGATTGTTGAGTCTATGCTGGCATGCACAGCATGCTCTGAGGATGTGGGTCCAGAAAGTTGTGCAAAGCAATCCTGGGTAGTGCTGGGGTTATTAGCTGAGAGAACTCAGAAAAATTATCTGACTTCACAGTGCCATATTTTTGCTTGTTTATTTATTTGTTTTATATTTCATTTGTGAAATGTATCTACTTCATTGGATTATTGTGAAGATTAAAGGAGTTCATGTAAGTAAAGCTTTTAGAGTAGTGCAGGGAAAATAATTACTAATCAAATGTTAGAAAGTGCATTTTATCAAGCATTTTTAAATTCAAAATGTGTTTATTAAGCACCTCACAACTGTAAGGACCTGGAGCAATATCATAAGAATCTTTTAATTAAGAATTTCTGCTTAATACCTTAATATTACAATCAGCCATTGTTTAAAGTACATAATTATCATCCTGCCTTCTGGCAATAGCATTTTGTCCTGGTTTGATTAAATCTAAAGTTCAAATTTTTCAGTTCTTGAGCTGGTTGATAAAATCTTAAGATTTAACACTAAGACAATTACTCTTTTCTTCATTTATGATTAATTTTGGTTTATATCCATTTCTTTTGAAATGGAATAATATTTATTTTAGGAAAAAACAATATGAAGCTTCCATTAACAGGAGAAACAAAGGAGAAGTGCGTTTTTAGCAGAGGAATATATGAAGTTACCTGTTGACATATAATCTCTCAATATTTAAATTGACCCAAGCATGCCAAAAAATCACATTTTGGATACATGAATCTTTACTTAATTCTGGAATTGCAGAAAGTCAGTATTGAATGGGTACTTATACATCATCCAGACTGATTGGCTTCAGTTAGAAGTCCACAATTTTCCCAAGTTCCAGTTCCACAGTCAGTAGTGAAGGGACTATCTAAGAGCAGTTCTCCTGGCTGTAGAGAGGACACAATCTTCTTCCTGCCCATCATTAATCTTTAGAGACTTTATTGCTTTTGGGGTTAAAGATAGAGCCTGTTAAAGCTTTTTGGGTTAAAGCACAGAGCCTGGCTCATAAAAGATTTTAAGAAAAATTGTGGAAAGAATGAATGCTGACTTCAATTCCGAATTCTTCCTGCTCTCTCTCAGGTATCTCTGGTTTAACTTAATCAATGTTTTACACAAGACTAAAAATATAAATTGCCCTTCATTAGTAATACTTAAGGGAGAATTGAGTAAATATTGTTCTGTACCTGCTGGTATTTTGAACATTATTCTTCCAATGGCCTGAAGTTTTGGGTCTTGTGTCCTTATGATCAAGTACTCTTGCAAAATAACTCAATTGACTAGTAACTGTGTAACATCCATGTTCTAATCTTATCCAGTGACTGGAATCCTATCTTCTTTCCTCTTCTAATCGTGTGACTTATTTCCCTGCCAGATCTCTTTGCTACTAGGACTCCTCTGTGCATTTTATCTCCCAGTAACAGGGCTTACCTATTGATAGCTTCAACCAGATGCAACTGCTTGCTTATTCTGGTCTTTTCTTACCGGTACTTGACTCTTCTTTGATGACCTGAATCACTTTTGGTATGAAGGAGAATTTGCGCTTTTGATTCCCAAAATTGGGTTGGGTACACTTGCCTGTGCCTTCATGTGACAGTGCACTTGCCTGTGCCTTCATGTGACTCTGTAAGTCCTCTTCACTAGGTTAGCCCATAATTATCTAAGCTGTGGTTTACACAGATTTAGTTTTACAATAACTATCCATGGACTGAGAACAGTACATAAAAATAAATACAACTGAATATGAATAAACCCACAAGAGGAGGAGATAATTTTGTAAGGGGAGAATTTCATCCTTTTTAGGACTGAGGAATAAGACCGGGACATGATTACCTCTACTTCTGTGAGGTAGTAGCTGTTTTTCATCTTAGTTGCTGTAGCTGGTGTTATTTATCATCTTTCAAATATGTTTTCAGGTCTGAAAAGCATTTAATGAGTTCAACTCTATGTATTATTGTATTACTGAGTCTCATTCTCTATCCATCACATACCACTTGATTCAGAGAAAAGGCTGTCAGTCACAACACTACTTGAGCATAGGGTCTTGGAAAAGTTATATAAAATGGGACTGATAAATTTTCTTATTTGGGAGTTCTTGTGAGGATTCCTTGAATTAACACATATAAAGCCCTTTAATAAGCTTGGCACATAGCAATCCTTCAATAAATATCCCCTCAAACAAAGCCCTTTGTAGTCAGGTTGATTCTGACTCATAGTGACCCCACTGGATTTCCAACCTTGTAAATCTTTATGGAAGTAATTGCCACCAACATTCTGGTTAGCAGCCAAATGTCTTACCCACTAGTCCACCAGCGATCCTTCTACAAATATAAGTTTTTATAAGTAGTTGTTTAGGGTTTAAGAAAACAAACAAACAAATAAAAACCTCTTCTTTGTAAGTTCATCATACTGTGGTGGCTTGCATGTTGCTGTGAGGCTGGAGGCTATGCCATCGGTACTTCAAATACCAGCAGGGTGATCCACAGTGGACAGATTTCAGTGGAGCTTCAAGGTGGCAAAGCCAGACTGGAAGAAGAATGGCCCATCCACTTAAGAAAAAACTGGCCATTGGCTGCTCTGTAGAGAGCAGTGAAATAGTGTTTTCTACATAACCGGAAAGCTTTAGGAACTGCTATGAAACATTGCCTGATAGAGTGCCTGAAAATGAACCTCCAGATTGGAAGGCACTCAAAATACAACTAGGGAATTGCTGCCTCCGCAATGTAGAGTTGACCTTAATGATGTGGATGGAGTAAAGCTTTTGAGACCTTCATTTCCTGATGGGGCACAACTCAAAATGGGAAGAAGCAGCTGGAAACATCCATTTATAATAAAAACATGGAATGTACTAAGTATGAAACTTGGAACATTGAAAGTTGTCAAAAATGAAATGGAACAGATAAAGATCAATATCTTAGACATTAATGAGCTGAAATGGACTTGTTTCTACCATTTTGAATCAAATAATCATATGATGTACTGTGACAGGAATGACAAATTGAAGAGGAATGGCATAACAGTCATCATCATAAAGAATGTTTCAAGACCTATCTTGTAATAAAATGCTGTCAGTGATAGGATAATATCCATCTGCCTACAAAGAAGGCCTGTTAATACTACATTAGTCAAATTTATGCATCAACCACTAAAGCCAAAGATGAGGAATTTGAAGATTTTTACCACCCTCTGCAGTCTGAAATTGACTACACATGAAATCAAGATATATTGATAATTATTAGTGATTGGAATGCAAATGTTGGAAAAAAAGAATCATCAATAGTTGGAAAATATGGCCTTGGTGATAAAAATTCATTGTCCAGCTTTCACATGCAGATGAGGTGGTTTAAAATACCATGGCTTGCGTGAGGGGCACCTTAGTCTTCAGTGTGACATCTTTGCTCTTTAAGACTTTAAAGAGCTCCCTTGCAACAGATTTGCCCAGGCCAATATGCCATCTGATTTCTTGACTGCTGCTTCTATGGGCATTGATCCAAGTGAAAAGAAAACCCTGACAACTTCAATCTTTTCTCTATTTATTGGAATGTTACTTATTGTTATAGTTGTTAGGACTTTTGTTCTCTTTATGTTTATGTCTCTAGTTTAAGTGAAAAAAGAAATTCACTAAATTTTGCTTTAAAATGTCAAGTTTTTTTTTTTTTTTTTCCTGCACTGGATCAGCTTTAGTAATCCTTAGAGAATATGGATAAAATATAGTCCTTTTTTTTTTTTTTTTTTTTGTGGAGAAGATCTGTCCTTCCATGACTACAATAAAGTACCTATGTTCTGTAACTTGATGGCTGTTAGGTTTTCAGGTGTGTTCCTGAGAGGGCTGTGGAGACAAGGTCTGGCATAATATGGCCCTAGATGTTGCAAATTTAAATGGTAAAATGGTCAGCAGAAGTCACTGGTGTCAATGTGGGTTTATCCTAACCAGCATTGTCATGTACTTTTATCAAACAGATGCTGAGAAAAGGAAAGCCTAGATAATAACTAAGAAGACTAGTGAAAGCAAGGGCGGACAACCACACAAGAAAGAAAGGCAGGAAATGCCAATAATGATCAAAATCTTGGCAGGCAGAGGAGGAATGATCAGTAATATAATTTGGGAGTCTTGACCAACTATTGGAGAAGCTAAAGGACAATTCTTAGTTTTCAAGCAGATAAAATCCCTTAGGTGTCCCTAGGGGAAGACAGGTGTCATCACTCTCATTACTTCTGCCTTTTTAGCAAGTGGTCAAGGTAGCCTCAGCCAGTGGTGGTTCTTTCTTCTCATGTCCATATAGCCAAGCAAAGTTTCTCAGGTTCTAACATGACAGTTGTGTGTGAGATGCACTGCAAGTGGAGAGATACTCAAAGCAACTCTTACAGGTATACCAGAGTCATTATATCAGGAATAGAGAGAGGGGGCATAATAACATTTCTTTGGAGAAAGAGTCAATAAACTTGAAGACTAAGTATGTGAGTGACAAAGACAAAAAATATGTGAATGATCAGCCATCTTAAATTTCTGGATGAGTGTAGAAGTCTGGATGGATGCCACTCACTCACAAAGGTTCTTCCTTCAGGATAGTTGCAATTTCTTTCATCGCTACAGCAGCACGGAGGAGGGTAAGTCAATGGGGCCATGCAAAATTTATAAAGCACATGTGTGTGCAAGGGACAGGCCTCCAACAGAAAGTTCTCTTTCAAGTGCATTTTGTTGCAGATAATTTTCCTCATTGCAATGAATTCATTTTTCTATATTTAGTTTACAGCATATAAAAGCAAATAAAAGTCTTTAAACAGGATTCTTTAAAATATTCATGTGTTTTCCCATCACAGCTTGTATTATAAGCAAACTGTTATTTAGTTGCATGAAGCATACATAAATGTGTTGTAAATAACCTCAGTTTGAGAGGTTCAGGAAGTTAGTGAATAGCACTTGAAGCATATTTGAGGGAAGAAGAATTATGGAACAAAAACTTTAACCCTTATTTGCCATACAATAAGAAGCCATAATATAGTACTTCACATTTATCCAAGTTGAACATTTTGAACAGGCCTTGGTTTATAATTGCCTAGAGAGGGAGAGAGAGAGAGAGAATTGAGAGAGAGAGAGAGAGAAGAGAGATTTTAAATGTTTACATGGAAAAATGACAGTGCCTGCCTCCAATAAGCCAATGAGAATTTATTGAGTATCTGTAAATGCTCACCACTAGGCACTGAGTGTGGCAATGATTGTTGATCATCCAGTACATACTTCTCCCTCCTAGAGCCCTAGTTATTATCTAGAGTGATTTTCTAAAGACATAGGACAAATTATGTTATTCCTCTGTCTACAGCCCTGCAATAATCCATCTTTTCATTCTGTGTAAAAGTCAAATTTCTTGTAGAGAAATCCAAAACTGCCTACTGATTTAGACCCGTATTCCTTCTCAGACTCCCTCTCCTGTCTTTGTCTTGCCTCAGTATGCCCTGGTTCACATGCTCACCTCTGCTTTCTCTAACACACATTGCCTGATTTGAATGTAGGAATTTTTCACCATCTACTCCCCTCTCTCCCTGAAATGTGCTTCCTATGGATATCGGTAAGATTGGTTCTCTCTTTTTTTCAGCCCTTTGTTAAAATGTCATCTTCTCAGTGAGACCCACCCTGAGCACCTTATTTAAAATTATACCCAGCTGGGACCTCCTGCCTACTTGACACTCACTCCTTATCCTTTGTATCTTGCTCAGTTTTTTTTATAACCGTTACTGTTATAACATGTTAATTGTCAAGTTGGGTGTAACTCATGGCAATCCTGGCTGTAATAGAACAAAATCTTGCCTGATCCTACCCCATCTTCACCATTGTTGTTATAGTCAAGTCCAGTTTTAGTCACTGTGTATTTCAAGTGCCTTTCAATGTAGGGGATTCACCTTCTAGCACTTTATTGGACAATATTCTCTTGTGATCCATAGGATTTTGGAAGTAGATTGCGAGGCCATTCTTCCTACTGTGCCTTTGTCTGGAAGCTTCACTGACACCTGTCAGATGTGGGTGACCCTGATCATATTGTATACAACAGTGGAGTAGATTCCAACATCACAGCAGCACACAAACTGCCCCAGTACAACAAACTGACAGATGAGTGGTGGTGATTATAACACACTGCACATTTATTAATCTTATTGTTTATCTCCTACCTCTAGAATGTAAATATCAGGTGCACAGGAATTTTTATCTTCTTTGTGCATTCATAAATCTCCGTTTTCTAGAACAATACCTGGCATATAGAAAATATTCACTAAATATTTGCTGAGTTGAGTCACTGGATGTGACAATGTGGCCAGTTAAATTTTCAACTTTCTTTAAAAATACAGAGCTAGCCAATGAGGTATAAGCATGACTTTTTCCTAGAGCTTTCAAAATTTTTAAACCTTTTTTAAAGAGGTCATCCAATTCTCTGTAGTTTTCTGAAAATACAGAAGATGTGTCCAATTTTTAGTTAAATTATAGTTTTTAAATTATAAAGTTTTAGTTAAGTTATAAATAGTTAAATTATAATTTGTAAAAGAGTTTTCTAGTCTTCATCCATGTCATTTTCACATTCATATTTCATATCCAGTTGTTCAGCTTGTGCACTTATTTACTTCCAAAATAACCCTCAGAGTTTTCGCTCTTTCAATTTCCATTTCCATGCTCTGAATCAACTCACTTCATTATAACGAGTTATATTGATTAAAACACCAAAAATCAAACTCAATGCCATGGAGTCAGTTCTGACTCATAGTGACCTCTCCTTGGGTTTCCGAGGCAGTATCTCTATGGAAGTAGGTTGCCCAGTCTTCCTTCTGAAGTGTGGCTGGTGGGTTTGAACCACCAACCTTCTGGTTAGCAATCAAATACCTTAGGCACTACGCTACCAGGGCTCCCATATTTATTAAAATAGAAACTTGTAAAACATCATGTTATCATTAATATTTATTTGCTCTTTTCCTATAAAGTACATGCTCCTTGTAATAAAATACAAAGTCCTTTAAAATATGTTTTACCCTAAACTTTAAAAGTACTTGTCTTACCCCATTTTTGCCATTCTCCATGTATCCTAAACTCCAGTCACACAGATGTAACTTTTTTGCTCAAATATGCTGTGAATTTTCTTTCTTTTTTACCTTTGCAAGTGCTGCTAAAAATAATGCACCTCTTCCAAAACCGAAACCCACTGCCATCAAGTCAATTCCCATTTATAGTGACACTACAACACAGAGTAGAAGTGCTCCTTAGTGTTTTCAAGGCTGTAAATCTTCATGCAAGCAAACGGTCTTATGTTCATCATGTTGAGGAGTTGGTGGGTTTGAACAGCCAACATTTTGGTTAGCAGCCAAATGCCTTATATATTGCACCACCATAGTGCCTTACAACCAACCCTACCAAACCGAAAAACAAACTCACTGCCATCCTGTATATTCCAACTCATAATGACCGCATTGTGTTTCCAACATGGTGAATCTTTCTGGAAGTAAATTGCCCAGTCTTCCTTCCGTGGAGTGGCTGGTGGGTTTGAGCCACCATTCTGGTTAGCAGTCAAATGACTTAGGCACTGCACCACCAGAGTTCCTTTACAATGATTCCCTTTCAGTTAAATCCTCTAATTAATTCCTCAATTCCTCTCTAGTTGTCTATCAAAGGAGGCTTTGTAGTGCACTGCTTAAGCATTTGGCTGGTAACAGAAATGGTGGTTGTTAGAATTGACCAGTGGTTCCCTGAGAGAAAAATGTGACATTTTCTGTAAGGATTGCAGCATTCGATACCCTATGGGACAGTTCTACTCTGTCCTATAGTGGCACTATCAGTCAGAATCCACTTGATGGGACCTTTTTTTTTCCCCTCTCAATATGCTTTAATATATATTGTTATGCAGAGCTTTCCTTGACTCCTTTTCAGCAATTCCTCTACACAGTAAGCATTCCTCCTAACACTATGATACCACCTAGAGCATGACTAATGTGTGTCATAGTTTTCCCCTGAAATGTCTGTATTTTAAATGTCATTAAGGTAAATTCCATGTACCCTGGTTGTTGTTGTTGTTATGTGCCGTCAAGTTGGACCTGACTCATAGCGACCCCTCCTTGGGTTTCCGAGGCAGTATCACTATGGAGGTAGATCGCCCCGTCTTCCTTCCAAGGAGTGGCTGGTGGGTTTGAACCACCAGCCTCTGGTTAGCAGTCAAGTGCCTTAGGCACTATGCTACCAGAGCTCCTTGTACCCCAGTAGCATCACAAAATACTTAGCAGGTCCTTGTTAGTTGCTGGTGAGTTGATTATGACTCTGTCAACCCCATGTGTGCAAAGCAGTGCTGCTTCATAGGCTCGTCAGGGCTGTGAGCTTTCTGAAGCAGGTCATCAGACTTGTCTTCCAAGGTACAGCTGGGTGGATTTGAACTGTCAGCATTTTGGCCAGTAGTGAGCACTTAACTGTGTGTGCTACCCAGGAACTATCACTTGGCACATACTCAGTGCTTAAAAAAAAAGCGATGTGTTGAGTTCATGCTTTCACAAATAGTTCTTCCATTCAAGAAACATGAATATTTATCTAAAATTCAGAAATATATGGATAAGTGACATTGGAAATTTTTTTTTTTTTTTAATGAAACATTTCAGTTTCAAATTGGATTTAATAAATTCTAAAAACAAAGCTGGAATGAATATAAATATGTGGGGTATGTGTGTGTGTGTGTGTGTGTATACATATATATGGGAGCTCTGGTAGCCTAGTGCCTAAGGCACTTGACTGCTAACCATAAGGCTGGCAGTTCAAACCCACCAGCCACTCCTTGGAAAGAAGGTTGGGCAATCCTACTTCTGTAGTGATACTGTCTCGGAAACCCAAGGAGTGGTCGTTATGAGTCGGGGCCAACTCGATGGCACATAACAACAACAACAAATATACATATCTATATATCTATATATCTATATATCTATATCTATATATATATATGTTTTTGTTATGTGCTGTCGAGTCATCTCCGACTCATAGCGACCTTATGTACAACCGAATAAAATACTGCCCACTCCTGTTCCAGCTACATGATCCCTACTACACCTGAGCCCATCATAGCAGTCACTGTGTCAATCCATTTTGTTGATAGTCTTCCCCTTTTTCATTGATGCTTCACTTTACCAAGCATGTTATCCTTCTCCAGAGAATGTTTCCTTCAGACAACATGACCAAAGTAGGGGAGAGAAAGTCTGCCCATTCTCACTTCCAAGGAGCATTCTGGCTGCACTTCTTCCAGAACACATTTGTTAGTTTTTTTAACAGTCCATGGTACTTTCAGCATTCTTCACCAACACCATAACTCAAAAGCATCAACTCTTCTTCTGTCTTCCTTATTCATTGTCCAGCTCTCACATGCATATGAGGTGATTGGAAATATCATGGCTTGGGGTAGGAGCGTCTTAGTCTTTAAGTAGAGATATCTTTGCTCTTCGTACTTGAAAGAGATCTTTTGCGACAGATTTACCCAATGCAATATGTCTTTTGATGTCTTGACTGCTGCTTCCACTTGCTTTGATTGTTGTTGTTGTTGCAGTTATGTGCCCTCGAGTTGGCCCCAACTCATAGCGACCCCTCCTTGGGTTTCTGAGGCAGTATCACTATGGAAGTAGATTGCAACCAAGTAATATGAAGTCTTTGACAACTTCAATCTTTTCTCCATCAACCATGATGCTGCTTGTTGGTCCATTTGTGAGAATATTTGTTTTCTTTATATTGAAATGTAATCCATACTGCACACTGTAGTCTTTAATCTTCATCAGTAAATGCTCGCTCCAAGTCATCCTCATGATGAGCAGGCAAAGTTGTGTCATCTGCATATCTCAGGTTGTTAATGAGCCTTCCCCCATTCCTAATTCTGCGTTCTTCTTCATATAGTCCAGATTCTCTGATTATTTGCTCAACCTACAGATTGAATAAGGAGGGTGAAAGGATTCAACTTCATCTTCCTTGTCTTCTTCCCTTTCTATGATACATAACAGTGCGACATATGTTTCTAGCCAATACTTTACCATAAATCAATACTATACCATAAGTCAATCTTATAAACTCTATCAGACAAAATTATTGTAAAGCAAAATATAAAACTGAATTCCTATTTATAATCTATATGTATATATTACTTAATATATAAAACCTGTGAAAGCCAAAACCTGTGTAAGATGGAAAACTGTTAGAGAAGGAAAATTAAAAAAAAAAAAAAAATCCTTTAATGGAGAGTGATAGAAAAGTAAGAAGGTCAAAGGTGGAAAACTTACAAGACCCAGAAAAACAAGGTAGTCCTGCTGAACTCTGGCTCTCACAGGTTTCATTTCATATTGAGAATGATATAAGCTGATATATATATATATAGCATTAGGCATTTGCTAGACACTTTTCTAAGTGCTTTCTGCATTTTTAATCCTCCAAATAGCCTGATGAGTGATGTATTATTATTATATGTACTTTACAAATAAATAAATAAATAAACTCTAGCAAAGGATATAGCTCAGTAATCTGCTCAAGGTCACATATGTGCATGACATATATATGTAGTAAAGCATTTCTCGGAGGCAGTCTATGCTCCTAACTTCTGCCTTTGGCACTAAGCTTTTCCTAATAGGGCATTACAAAATTGTAAAAATCTCACAAAACGTCATTAAATTCCATTTGATCATGTTTTATAGGTGTAAATAGTGATTTTTTTTTTCTCCTTCAAGAAAGAGCAGATTAGCAAGTAGAGATTACATATGAAATTTGTAAACTTTTAGAACATTTTATATATTTGTAGTTGGAAAAATGTCAAATATGTCTTATTTTATTACAATTAATTCTTTTAAGGATCTGGAATAGGAAAATAATGTTGAAAATCTCTCCTATATAGATTTAGAAACTGAAGTTCCTGAACACAAATGCAAATTAGATGATTCAAAGCCTATGTGAATCATGGAAATACCAAAAGTCTTTTATTTAAAGAAAAAGCATCACATTATATGCTAAGAATTTCTAAAAAAAATGTGCATATGATAGTTACTAAAATTATGAACCCATCATCATTATCATTATCATCATCATTTTCATCAGTGAGTTTATATATATATATATATACATCCAGGGTTCATGATACTAAATTAAATGATGCAAATCCAAAAAATATTAAAAAATTGCAAAAGAACTCAAGAAATAAAAATCACTGCATGTTACTGGAGACACTAAAACAGTGACTTATTTATTGACCAAAGCTTAGCAACCAAAACTGTGACATTTAGTATTTTGCAAGAGTTTAAAAAGGGTATCTTACATGAAAGAGTTAACATAGAATTATCTGCAATCAGATCTTGCTGAATGTTGGAGAATCTGACTCAATATTTGCAACCAATTAAGTTTCCTATATATAGAGTTGACATTCTTGCTCAAAAGAATCAAAGTGCATTTTTTCCTTATTGTTTTGCTGTGGTTAAATTTACGATTTTTAGATGGAAGCTGTTTTTTTTTCTTCTTCACAAAAGGATTATTTACAATGAAAGCTTGAAGTCAAAATGACAGCCTTCATATATATAACTACTTAATCAAATTCAGTCCCATGTTTGTTTATTTGAAAATAGAATGGAAATATGCTTTTCCAAAAGCAGATTACTCAGTTTGCATTTCACAAAGATTAACAGCAACAAAAGATATAAAAAACAATTGTTCTAATCTTTAATTGGTGTGTAGGGCAATAGGCTGCAATGAAAATAATCATTCTGATTCCTTTTTTATCTTTAATAGGCTGCAGAAAACAAGGGGTTAGTCCACAAGAGTCCACAAGAAAGGTCCGATGTACAAGTATCCTTTTGTATATATGGTGGATATGCTTGTAAATTTGGAATAAATTTAATTAAATATTTCTAAAATTAAATTACATTTACATTTCTAGTGGAGGTTACAATTAAAATGACCCTTATCTAAATCCATGTTCCTTTTATAATGAAAAGGATAACATTATATATCAGTTTAACATAGTGCAAATTTATATATGTCTATGTGTGCATACTGATTACAAAAATTGACGTGAATTCATTTTTTTGAAGAACTCAAAATTCACACAAATATTTGAAAACAAAATAGAAATCTAATAGTGAATGGTTAAGAAAAGAGAGTCAAAAATACCTGTTTTCTTCAAACAAGTAAATTAAGGAATAATGATTTGCATCTCAAAACCATCCTAAGGAATCCCTAACTGGTGATTCCAACTGATCAGTGTAAGCATTGTTGTTGTTGTTGCTATGTGCCCTTGAGTCGCCCGGACTCATAGTGACCCCTCCTTGGGTTTCCGAGGCAGTATCACTACGGAAGTAGGATTGCCCTACCTTCCTTCCGAGGAGTGGCTGGTGGGTTTGAACCGCCAGCCTTCTGGTTATCAGTCAAGTGCTTTAGCCACTATGCTACCAGAGCTCCTAATGTAAGCATTGCAGGACTCAAATATCTGAGATTTAACAAGATCTATAACAAGACACTGAGGCAAATAAAAAAAATAATTACTGTAATGCATTTCATATCATCCTGATTTACAAACATCCTAGACACAATTCATGCAGTTTCTTAGATGTCCTTGGCATTATTGCCTCCAGAAACCTCAGATGCTGTTTTTTTTTTCCCTGTGAGGCAAGAGACTCTGCGCTAGTATATGATGTTCTGCCATCTAGGTTAGTCAGGCTTACACCCAGTATTTGTGTGCTCTTCCTTAAGACTTGAATGACATGCCATACTGGAAGTATGTGTTATGGCTTTAAGAAAGGTTACCTTAGCTAGACAAAGTGACCAAAAACGTAGTGAAGTGAACCTACTGTCAAGAGTAAATGCTTCCAGTATTGCATTCCTTTGTTGAATCACCTCAAGTAGTATTCCATCAATTTCTGGAGACTTGTTTTACATGAGCACCTTGAGTACAGCTTAAACTTCTTCCTTCAGTCCTGAAATGGTTGAATGTTGACTAATTATTTTTGGTAGAAAACAAAAAGTAATAAATTTCTACTACATACAATATGCACAGTATCAAAATAATTATGCTGAGTGAAAGGAAGCAGATCAAAAAAGAGTACATACTGCATGATTCCATTTATATACAATTCTGGAAAACGCAAACTGGTGCGTAGTGACAAAAAGTCATCAGTGGTTTCCTCTGAACAGAGAAGGAAATGACAGGTCAGGAAGGAAGGATAATAGAGGCATGAAGAAAGTTTTTGGGGAAATTGGTATATTCAATTATATTGATTGTGCTGATGTTTTTTACAGACACATATATGTCAAAATTTGCCAAACTTTAGACTTTACATATGCTATTTACTGTATTTCAATGACATGTCAATAAAACTAAATTTTTAAGTATATAAACCACTATTATTTATAATTATCTTGTATTAGTTATAGATTGCCATGTGACAAATTACTGGAACTTTAGTGGCTTGAAACAATATTCTTTATCACACATTTCTTTAGATTAGGAATCTGGGAATGGCTTATCTGGCTGCTCTAATTTAGGGTCTTTCACAGACTGCTGTCAAGGTTTTGGCTGAGTGGTAGTTATCTGAAGGCTGAACAAGGGACAGATACACTTCCAAGCTCATTCCCATAGTGGTTGGTTAGATTCAGTATCTCTGAGACTGATAGGATGAAAACCTCAATTTTTTGCTTATTATTTTCAGCAGGCTGTCCTTAGTTCCATGCTGTGTGGGCCTCTCCATAGGGTAGCATATAACACGATACATTTCTTTATCAGGACAAGCAACTTAGATAAGCTAGAGAGAAGAGAGAGACAGAGGACAAGAAGGAAGTCATATTCTTTCCTAACCTAATCTCAGAAGTGACATCCCATCACTTTCATAGTATTTTGTTCCTTAAAAGCAAGCCAAGGGGAGGGATGACATAAGGGCATAAAAACCAGAGGAAAGGAATTATTGGCAACCATTTCAGAAGCTGCCTGCAATACAGTCCCAGAAAATTTATTGAAGATAATAGAAATAGAATATGTATCAATTCATCATTGATAAACACTGAATGTCTTCCAATATATTTACAGGAATAACCATTGTGAAGTAGTATCTTAGGAAAATTTTCCTTATTTTGTTGTAACAGTATCATTTAAAAGCCATTAGATTTACAGGTAGCATCAATGG
>NW_006922101.1:420994-422512 GCF_000298275.1 Orycteropus afer afer | reverse complement strand
TTCAGCTCCAACTCATAGTGACCCTAAGTACAACAGAACAAAACACTGGTTCTGCTTTGTCCTGAACCAGTCTCACAATCCTTGCTATACCTGAGCCCATTGTTGCAGCCACCATGTCAATCCAACTTGTTGAGGGCCTTCCCCTTTTTTGCTTATCGTCCACTTTACCAAGGAGTTCAAATCCACCAGCCACTCTGTGGAAGGAAGATGGGGCAATCTGCTTCTGTAAAGATTTACCCTTGGAAACCTAATGGGGTTTGCTATGAGTTGGAATCAACTTGATGATGGTGGGTTTGGTTTTTGGTATGTTTTCTTTAGGTTGAGGTGGAATCCATACTAAAAGATGTGCTTTTTGATCTTCAACAGTAATTGCTTCAAGTCTTCTTCATTTTTATCAAGCAAGATTGTATCATCTGCATATTGCAGGTTGTTAATACATCTTCCTGCAATCCTGATGCCACGTTCTTCTTCATATAGTCCAGATTCTTGAATTATTTGCTCAGTATACAGAGTGAATAAGTACGATGAAGGAATATAACCTTTATGCACATGCTTCCTGATTTTAAATCATGCAGTATCCCCTTGTGCTATTCGAATGACTGACTCTTGGTCTATGTACAGCTTCAGCATAAACACCATGAGGGGTTTTGGAGTTCCCATTCTTTGTAATGTTTTCCATAATTTGTTATGAGCCACACGGTTGAATGCCTTTGTCTAGTCAATAAATGCTGATAAACATCTTTCTGATATTCTCTCCTTTCAGACGAGGTCTATCTGACATCAGATATCATTGCTTATGTCAGATGAATCTTGGCTGAAAGCAGAAAACACAATATACTAGGGTAGTGATATTTGTAAGCTACTTGATATTTTTCTACATAATTAATAATATGGACAGATGTGAATGTCTTATCTAGTAAGCATAGCTGTGACAAGAACCATGAAGAAAACAGAGAATACTAATTAGACAACACCTGTCTCTTATAAAGATGAATGTGCATTATTTTCAGTCTTAAAATTTGAAAAAGCTTTGTATAACTTCATGGAACTAGGGACTGGAACAAAGTTATGTTGGCCCAGCTTGCAATGATAACATAAGAATTTCCACCTGTACTCAAGTCTGTCCTCCATGTGATAGTGTCTCTGTTGGAAAATGGGGTTTTAAGAGAGAAAAGATGAACAAGACTAATTACTTTTCTATGACTTTGGTCATAGAAAATGGCAAAAAGGAGAATCAGATGGAAGCTAAATTCAAGATACACACCAATTCTTTCACTGTCGTGCTTATTCTTCATAAGAGGAGAGTTAATCTTCACAGTGTTTGGGGAGGAAGGAGAATTCCTTGACTTTCCGCAAGCTGTCCTGTTCTGGGGATTCCTGAGCACTTTGGAGTTGGAATGGCTTCTAAACCTGTGCCTGTCTGATATTTTACTCAAAGAAGAGATGTTCTTTGCTGCTGCTTTATTGAAGAACTTTAACTATTAAAAACAACATTTTTTGGTAATTAATCCAACCATA
>NW_006922101.1:419118-420759 GCF_000298275.1 Orycteropus afer afer | reverse complement strand
ATATATATATATAATTTTATTTTTTTACTGCACCAAAGCTAGATGTCTTTAGGAGGGGCTTTAAAACTAACAAAGCACTTGGCATAGCAAAACATGAAAATCAAGGTAATGCTATCTTAATAAACATATAAATCCATGTAAAGTCAACAGCATATTTTGTTATGTTCATCTCTTTTCTAGACCTTGCTGACCTGAGGGACTGCTGTAGAGTAACACTGGCTTTAACACACATTATTGAGCAGTTGGCTTCTGAAATTTGTGGAATCTATTTCCAAAATGAATGCTGATGTTTTAATGTGACTGCCTTAGCACTCTGTTTTAGCTAGGTCCATAAGTACTAGAAGTGCAGAGTTAACAGTGCATTTCATTCTGACTTCATCATTTACTAGTAAACCTAAATAACATTTGGAGAAGAGTACATAATAAATGCATTCAGACAGTGCAGCTGTTTTTTGTCTGTTTTCCAAACACATAATGTGCTAATTTGGAAAAAAATCAACAACAGCTGCAAATACATGTCAACAGCAAGGTCTTCAAGGGAAGGGCCTTAATAGGTTTTGTTAATCAGTGGTGAACCAGGTGTGAATAAATAATTAACATACTTGATAACAGAGCCCTGTTGACACTACTGCTGTAGCTAAAGTTCTGTTAGCCTTTCCTTTACGTTGTCTCTACCTGCAGTATTTAAAAAAGAAAAAAAAAAACATTTAATCATTACCAGCTCAATAAAACTAAAGGTAAAAAAATAAATTAAAAAAAATTGATTAAGGTATCAAGAAAGAAATCTGCTATTATTTAGACTACATTTTAATCTTATAAATAAAAAATATCTAACAATCCATTTAGTTAGCATATTATTTTTAACAACTATCTAGTGGTTGTCAGTGTAGGAATGACTGAGCAAAACTGATCTTGTATAGAACATGTCAGTATATTTGTTAACATTTTGATTGTTCCATTTTCTTTTTGAGGATGGAAAATGCTATAAGTTAAAGAAGATACATGACCTCAACAGCAAGTAAGCATGAAATGCATGTGAGAATTCTGTAGTTAATACCCTTAAATCCTACACTGTGAATATGCATAAACCTACAAGTGTTTTAAACTCCTGCTGTGTGAGTAGAGACAAATACAAGACCCATTTACTAATTTTACTGAGTAAAAATCCTAATTGAGGAAATCTTAAGTTCGTTGATATTAATAAACAAACACGACAGAAGAGTGATCATTTTTTAGAAGAATGTATTATGGTCTAGGTTTGGAATATGTCAGTAGTTCTCAAAAGAGTAGTCCTAGGAGCAGTAACCTCGCCATCACTGAGAATTTCTTGTTGTTATGTGCCATTGAGTCAGACCCGATTCATAGTGACCCCTCCTTGGGTTTCTGAGAAGTTGTCACTACAGAAGTAGATTGCCCCATCTTCCTTCCGAGGAGTGGCTGGTGGGTTTGAACCACTTAGCATCAAGTGCCTTAGGCACTACGCTACCAGCCCTTCATCAGAACTACTGAATCAGATCTTTGGGGATGGAGCCCAGTGATCTATGCTTTCACTAGTCCTACTTGGGCTCACCATGAGTCAGCACCAACTCAAGGGCAGCTAATAACAGAAACACATGATTTTGATACTTCTAAAAATTTAAG
>NW_006922101.1:413931-415048 GCF_000298275.1 Orycteropus afer afer | reverse complement strand
ATAATCCCCACTTACTGGATGGAGTTCATCCATTTATGTGATCCCTACAATTTGAGTATGAGTGGGACCTCTGCTTGTTTCTAACCAATAGAATATAACAGAGATGATTTGGTGTACCTAATCACCTGTGGTTGAATACAGTGTATAACATTGTAACATCTGTCTGTCTTAGAAACTTAAAGGAAGTTTCTCTAATTTTCTGGCTTTGACCAAGCAAACTACTATGTTGTGAGCTGCCACATAGACGCAGCTGAGGGTGGCCTTTGGCTGACAGCCAGTAAGAAACTGAGGTCCCTCAGTCCAGCAACCTGTACAACAGAATAATGCTAACAGTTATATGGTACTGGAAGCAGATCCTTCCTCCATGGTGCTCCAGGTGAGGAGTCAACCTTGACAACACCTTGATTGCAGCCTTGCAGAGGTCCAACTAAGACAAGCATGGACACCTGCCCACAGAAACTCAGGTAATAAATGTGTGAATTAGCAAGCTTCTAAGTTTGTGATAATATTGTTATACATCATTAGACAATTAATACAGAGGACATTGCTTCCTTAAAACAGTACTGTTGGAGACAGAGAAAATTCCCATTTAGAATTTGTAGCACAAAGGACTTTAGGGAAGTTGTGGAGAATTTTCTCTTGCTGTTAACACTAACACTCTGCTGCAAGGAGAAAGAATGAACTGCCCTTAAAGATTGTGGGGATATGGGTCTTGTCACTGCTTCTTTTTGCCACGCAGGGATAGAATAAGAATAAGTAAACACTTCTGTTCTACTTGTCCCTCTTCTGTTTTTTCAGTTTTCCACCTTTCATTCCTGATACAGCTATAGTTTCTGGGTGCAAGCTGGTATCTTTGTATAACACAAGGACAAGTGTGTCAATGATCTTTGTGGGATGAGAGGTGGTAGTGAAGATGCTAGCACCCTCACAAGATTCCAAATGAAAAATTGACGATTCGAACTGGAAGATATGTCATGTGGATCTCTGTGCAGTTATGGAAAGGAGGACATGCTGATTTCAATGGTTCAGGAAAAGTTTGCTCCTTGCAATGGAATTTTAGAAAAATTAAATGAGAAGGCTGTAGATTGCCCTATTTCCTCCCACAGAGCTGCTGGTG
>NW_006922101.1:406707-411436 GCF_000298275.1 Orycteropus afer afer | reverse complement strand
ATATACAATAATTGCTCAATGACCTGTAGCTTTTGGTGTTGTTTTAAGAATTTTGTTATCTAAGAATCTAAAAGGTGATAGCTCATCCAGTCAGCCAAAATTACAACTACCCAGAATTGGACATAACACTTGGGCATTTATCATTTTCTCTATGAAGAATTTTATATTTTCCTCTCTGTATTGTTGGCTTTGTGTGCCCTTTAACATACAAGAAATGACTTCTATTAGCTGACAATTGACAAGAATACTTTGTTTCTACATGAAGCATGTGTTCTGAAATGTGACAGGGATTATTCAAATTTATTGTAGCCAGTCCATGGATATTCTCTTCTTGATTTTGATTTTGTTAGAATTTTACTGCTTAGTGGGTTTCCCACACAATTGAAGCAGATTGTACATTTCCATCTATTTTCAAAGGCAAAAGGACATATACCTCTCTTTTTTAATGTACCTACAAAATCTAGTTTCTTGAAAAGTACATATGTGCGTAATATTGAGCTAGAACCTTCCATCACATAGTGATACATAGCAGATAAACCAAACACATTAACACTTAAACAAAAATGAGTTTTGTATCATCATATTACCTACTTCTGATGTAAGAGCAGTGAAAAAGAGGCACTGAACAAAAATACTTACAGGTAAGCATGATTGAACCCATGGTAAAGCTGGACTCCTGTGATGGGGAAATGTTTTATAATGAGGTGTGACTGAATTAAACACCTGGTGATTGCAATATCAAATTAAATCACCCCCTTTGAAGTCAATTTCACTTATGAAGTAACTGTACTTTTTTTATATACACACTATGAAAATAATCTCATCAACTGTAATGTGGTAAAAATGATGGTAAAGTAAGAGGAAGCTGGTTTCAACATTTCAAATTGTTATTGCTTCCTAATTAATAAGACTACATTCCATCATTCTATTCATCTCTATAAATGAATTTTAGTAACTGTTTCTTAATATCTGTCTTTATTCACGTATTTCTAAGTATGAGTCACCAAATGATATGCTATTCTTCCTTGTGTTATCTTTCAAAATAGGTAAACAATAATACACCTACTCCTCACTTACCAACTGTCTCATTATCTAACATTTCACATTCATGATAAAAGTGAAAAATCTACTCTCCGACTCTTTTGTGCATTAATGATGTATGTCTGACAGTAACAAAGGCTGAATTGTGACATGTGAGTGACACTGTGATGGTTAAGGTTATGTGTCAACTTGGTAAGGCCATGATTTTTAGTAGTTTGGCAGTTATCTAATAATGTAACTCGGCAGTTATGTAATCTGACATTTTGCATAATGACCTAGTCATTGAAACCTAAACATATCGGTAAGTGAGGAGTGGGTGTAATCATCATTATTATCATCATAATAAACAATGCTACTTTAAACTATTACAGCTTACATTTATTAAATGCTTTCTTGTTAAAAATACTATATTAGTAGTATATATGTTGTATTATATATAGCTTTAATATGCATTAACGTGTTTCCTAAGGAAGACTTTTTATGATGCTTACCATCCCAGGATTAATTGGTCTTTCAGTCCCTAAACATATCCTTAAGAGTTCTGGTAGCACAATAGTTAAGTGGTCAGCTACTAACTTAAAGTAGGTACTTCAAATCCGCCAGCCACTCCACGGGAGAAAAGTCCTCATGATCTGCTCCTTTAAACATTATAGCCCAGGAAAACTTACGGTAAATTATATTCTGTCTTATAAAGTCCTTAAAAGTTGGAACCAACACAATGGCACACTACATCAACAAGAAGCCCAGCCGTGACCCCTGACCAGGGTCTATGATCATCTGGCTGCTGTGGATGACTCAGTATTCCCTGAGATGACTATACTTTTTTTCAACTCTCAGTCTTTACCTGTGATTACCCCTTTGCCTAGAACACTCTTCCTTTATTATCCCACCTCACTTTCAAACATCCTTTAAGACTGGTCTTAGTTAAAACTCTTTGTGGGAAGATTTTCTTAACCCACTGAGTCTAAAAAGGGGGCCCCTTCTTTGGACCCATTGTGGTGAATATTTCCATCCACCACCCCTTGCTATGTTTACTTTCCTATGAGAACCATCGAGTGTATTTTATTCTCCTTGAGAACAGAGACTACATCTTGTTTATCACATTTAGCAAAATGTGTAGGGCACAGTAGAGACTCAATACACAGTTGTGACAATGATTAAATTAGATTTTTCATATTTGTGCAATCCTGTTTAGATTTTTTTTTACGAAGAATTCTTGGGTTATAGAATACAACACCAAAAGGTAAGGAGAGAGGGCAGAGCAAAGCTAGAATATTCCATTGCTAATGAGCAATTTGCTTTTGGTGAAAATCCTTAATAAGTTGAAGAAAGGATAAGGGAAATAGATCCCAGAGCATTAGACAGTTAATTCTAAGGTTATTGACTTTTACAAATCCTTATTCAGGGTTTTACTTTGCCTTTTAGTTATGAGATATTTTCAAGTCCATTTAAAAAGCGTTGCCAAAAACGTGTCAGTATGAGTGATTTATAACTTCTGGTAAGAAAAGTGGATGAACAGAAAGAAACAAAGAATGATTCCAAAATAAAAGAAAACTGCAAAATGAGAATCTAAGGTGCATGAGCTTATAGAATGATGGAATTCCTATAAGATATATTTCTTAACAGTGACAGAATGCTAAAACTCATTCTCACTGAACTTTCTTGTTTTTAACAGACACTTGATGATTAAGAACACCTGAAATTTGATGCTTTGAAGACTGATATTTAAATAGGAATCAAGTTGTGTTTAAAAAGCAAGCAAATTCTGTGAATGTGTAATCTCTGACTTTCAGAAATCAGATACAGAAATAAAAGCCATATATATATTTAAATAAATATCAAAAACAAATCATAATGATGTGTTCTGTAAATGGCATGCATTATTTATAGAATCTATTACAATCTGAAGTATTATATATGCACGTTTATCAATTATGTTAAATACATTTGGGATATTTAATGACTAAAAAATTCATAGCAGCCTCAAAATTAATTATAAAATGAACAAACTATTATCCATCTTTCTAGATGTTTCTTAAATGTGTTTGAATATTTAGCATTGTTTGGAACAAGATGTTGTATATTAGTTTTATACATTTGACAGCAAAATAAATATATTAATCAAATAGGTTTGCATTCATTTTTTTCCCCACTAAATCATACCTAGAAAAATTGAACTCTAAAAGAATTATCTAAAGGAATATTCCGAGATGATTAAAACATTATGAGCCTCTGGTTATGCTGAAATACAAATGCATTGAAAATGTTAATAACTCTTCTTAATCTATGTGTATAGTTTTTCTATATTGGAGATGAAACTGAAACTAGGACTACAATAAATAATTGTATTTTATATTCTAAGTATCAAGGGTGAAAACAAAACAAATGTAATCCTGTTAGTCCTTTAAAATATGGACTTGGTGCTTCTGTCATTTTGTAAAACTGTTGCCTTTTTATAAAATTAGAATTAAAACAAGTGTTTCACATCAGCTTCCGTTTGCATTTCCAAAGGGGGTCATGTAATGTTTGTTTTGTGTAGTGTTTAAAAGCATAGACTTTCTTCATAGTGTTTGGAATATTGTATGTGCTCAAGAAATATTTGTTGAATGGATGAGTTCAAGTTCTTTTTTTCTACTTATTATCTGTATGAACTTGGGGAAGCACTTAGTCTCTCTAATCTGCAATTTCTCGTGGAAAATTAGGGTGATAGTTGAGAGGTATAAAAGGTATAATATATATTGGAACTCATGAGACTTTTCCTTTTGTGTTCCTTGTTACCACTTCCCTGTGGTCCCAAGACCTGCTCTTAGGATTTACACTGAAACATAAAGTTTCTGTTTGGAGGCTGGTATTTCCTGTAAGCTACTGGCTACAAACAGTTCTCAGAAGAATGTGCTTGTCTTCAGTGAGTTGATCAGTTTTGGAACTTCACACAATCAGACATAAATTGGAGTGTAAATTTCCTCCCCAGGAACTTCTGGGAAATATTGCTTAGGACTCATGGGAAGATATGCTGCTAGGGGTTCCCTGTGGAAAGCATTGGAGATCTATTTAGATAATGTATTTGCAGGTAACATTTAGGTGACACTCATTCCTCCAAAATAACAATCATGTGAAAAATACCCAGCTGCCATGCCACCTATGTTGCCTAATCTGTACAATGATGAAAAATGTTTTATTGCCTAACACAGAGATTTCTTTACCCTATTACTGTATACCCTAGTAGGATAAAGGGAACTTAAGGAGGTCATGGCAAAAAAGTCATCTGGGTCAGATACTGGTTGTTTTTCTTTGGTCCTATATCACTTATACTAAATTTGTCATATAAGTATGGCAAATAAAATATTAAGGTAGTTTAAATATTCCAGTAAATAAGTTTTGATAGTTCAACTTTAATAAAATTATAAAAATATATCTGCTAAATTTTTTTCTGGACAATTTCTAGTATTTAGTTTTAATGGCTTCTCAATTACATAGATTGCTTCCATTCACTAAACAGACAGGTATTGAATTGGTCTATAAGCAACCTCCTTTTTCCAAAATTTCTTGACTTCTATGTTCCTTATGTAAATTTGCTACATAATTCTGTTTGAATTTAAAAGAATTGATGAGTATACTACCAGTTTCATAACAAATATTCAAGAAATAGATATTTTAATTATTACATATAATTGATAATATAACTGGC
>NW_006922101.1:363136-382023 GCF_000298275.1 Orycteropus afer afer | reverse complement strand
CATAAATTATATTTCAATAAAATGCATTTTAAAAAAGAAAAAAGAAAGAAAAAGAAACCTGGAGTGTTAAAGAAACAACTGCCAATTTTTCTATGATAAGAAATATTTTAAACCTGGGACATTAACTAAAGTTTAATTATATTTATGGTTGGACTTTCTGTAGGAGTTTTCCAAATTAGAACTAATCTTGAGTCTCTAGGCTGAGTTGCAATTGGCCAAAACTGAGAGCCAAAAGTCTTTTGTTCCAAAGAAAATACTTGGAATGATTTGGTTAATTAACTTCAAAGTAAATCCCAAAATTTTGGCCTGGTTTATCCTTCCAATGGTGCCACCCTCCCTTTTGTGAACTCTGGGGCCTATGTAAAGAGAAAGTAGCAGTTACTGTGTGCATTAATAGTTTTAACTCTTGAACCAGTTGACTTCTCCAAGCCCATACTTTTCATCAGGAGTTTTATTCTCCCATCCTTTGACCTCAGCTTTGCCTATTTACGTCTGCTCCACTGATTGCTGTCTTCTGCTGGCTCTGTCATGGCACAAATGTTCCTTTTGAGAGCTCCTTGCCTGTATCTGGTTCAGGGACTCCTCTTGTTCTTCAGAATTTCTTGGGCTAAAGCAAGGAACCTATATAGGATGTATCCTTTCCCCATATCTATTCAATCTGTATGCTGAGAAAATAATCTGAGAACCTGGGCTATATGAAGAAGAAGGCAGCATCAGGATTGATGGAAGACTCATTAACAACCTGTGATATGCAAACAACACAACCATGCTTGCTGCAAGTGAAGATGACTTGAAGCACTTACTGATAAAGATTAAAGACAACAGTCTGCAGTACAGATTACACCACAATGTAAAGAAAATGAAAATCCTCACAAGTGGAGCAGTAAGCAGCATCATGTTAAATGGAGAAAAGACTGAAGTTGTTAAAGATTTCATTTTACTTGGATCCACAGTCAACACCCATGGAAGCAGCAGTCAAGAACTCAGATGTTGCATTGTGCTGGGTAAATATGCTGCAAAAGACCTCTTTAAAGTGCTAAAGAACAAAGATGTCTCTTTGAAGACTAAGGTGCCATGGTATTTTCAATTGCTTCATATGCATGTGAAAGCTGGACAATAAGTAAAGAAGAATGAATAAGAGTTAATGCTTTTGACTTCTGGTGTTGGCGAAGAATACAGAAAGTACCATGCATTTCCAGAAGAACAAGCAAATCTGTCCTGGAAGAAGTGCAGCCTGAATACTTCTTGGAAGTGAGAATGGCCAGACTTTGTTTCACCTACTTTGGTCATGTTGTCAGAAGGTACCATTCCCTGGTGAAGGATCTCATGCTTAGTAAAGTGGAGGTTCAGCAAAAAAAGGAGAAGACCCTCAATGAGATGGACTGACACAGTGGCTGCAATGATGGGTTCACATACAGCATGGATTGTGAGCATGGTGCCAGACCAGGCAGTGTGTCACTCTTTCGTACATAGGGTTGCTATGATTCAGAGATGACTAGCTGGCATGAAACAACAACAACAGCAAATACAAAGGACAGATTATAGAATGAGATAACATTGAAATTTCATGTTTTGTGATTTTTGTAAGATTTTTAAAAATTCTTTCTATTATATCTCGTAGTATGCTGACTTTGGAGGTAGGTACCCAGTTTTATTCCCTGCCCTACTTTTTCCTGTTTGGGCTAGTTTGGGAAAGCCACCTAATTTTTCTTAGCTTTGCTTTCTTACAGAAGCTCTGGTAGCATAGTGCCTAAGGCATTTGACTGCAAACCAGAAGGCTGCTGGTTCAAACCCACCAGCAACTCTTTGGAAGGAAGGCAATCTACTTCGGTAGTGATACCACCTCAGAAACTCAAGGAGGGGGTTGCTGTGGGTCAGATATGACTCTATGGCAGTGGGTTTGATTTGGTTTTTTGTTTGCTTTCTTACATGTAAAACAAAGACAACAATAGTACCTCCTTTATCAGGTGTTACAAGAATCAAATGGCTAATATATGAGAAAATTCCTGACATAGGTTAGCTATTAGACATATTTTAATTTTTATAAATATTGTAAAATGTATGCAAATATCTTTTAAGAATTAATGTCTACTCTTTGTTTTCATTAAAGTGCAAGTTTAATGTTAAAATACATACTAAGACACACACAAAAAAATATTTATAATTTTGGATTATTTTTTTCTCTGAATGCCTAGATGTTTTACCCATGCAATCCTGTATTTTTAATGCCACCATTTGTTGAAAGCAAGCAGAATCACAGATTTAGAGGCCCTTATTATACTGCTTTAAGGAACTCTGGTAACACAGTGCCTGAGGCATTTGATTGCTTACCAGAAGGTTGGTGGTTCAAATCCACCAGCCACTCTGTGGAAGAAATATGGGGCAATTACTTTCATAAAGATTTACTGCCTTAGAAATCAAACTGGTGTCACTAGGTGTTGGAATCGACTCAGTGGCAGTGGGTTTGGTTTTGGTTTATCATACTGCTATTGTAAACTTATGCCATATATACAGATGTTGTTGCTGTTGTGTGCCGTCAAGTCAGACCTGACTCATAGCGACCCCTCCTTGGTTTCCAAGGTGGTATCACTACCGAAGTAGATTGCTCAACCTTCCTTCCAAGGAATGGCTGGTGGGTTTGAACTGGCAGGCTTCTGGTTAGCAGTCAAGTGCCTTAGGCACTACGCTACCAGAGCTCCTATATATACAGAAGGGGGTCAGAAAACTCAAAGACTTTGAAGCATCAATATGTGTTATTAAATCCATTAGCACAGAAGTAAATGCCCATGAGTGTAGGCTATGAAAGACTGTATTTCCTATTTGTAAATGAAGATTCCAGAGAAGATCTAGAATGTTGCTTTTAAAAGTTTAATATAAATGCAAATCACATGGGAATCTTGTTAAAATGCAAATACTAATTCAGTAGATCTGGGATGGTGTCTGACTTTAAGTAGCAAGATAATAAGATGTGGGGAATTAGACCAAGAATAGGTTAATAAGTGAATTCATTAACTCTTCTGAATGATACGATTGGTTCCCAGATACATCTTCCATACACATTTGTGACACATATTCTGTGGTTTTGAAGTTCTTTACAAGTCATATTAATAAAATATATCTCCTAGATAATATTTAATGAAAACAAGATAATTTTATCCCACCAATCACTTACACGTTATACTCTACATCAGCACTTGACTACCAAATATACATCAACTTGGAAGTAAAGATGAGGTTGACAATCTTCTGCTGATTATATGTGATCGTAACATCAGTATAACTAGTTGAGTTAGAACTGGATTATTTTAGACATCATTAAAATAAATGACTTGTTGGACGATCATGGTGCAGTGGTGAAGTGCTCAGATGCTGCCAAAAGCTCAGTGGTTCAACCCAGCAGCCGATTCTGCTTTGCTGGAGAAACATGTGGCAGCATGGCCGTCTACTTCAGTGCAAACTTAGAGCCTTGCAACCCTATGGGACAGTTCTATTCTGTCCCGTAAGGTTGCTATGAGTTGGTAATGGGTGCTTGGTTTATACAATAGGCACATTTTGTCTCCTTCTACTCCCTCCAAAAAAGTAGTTTTAATCAATAGATCCATTGACACAGACAGTAATATGTTTATATATACATTTTCTGAAAACTAATCCCTCAAAGACAAACAAAACAAAACAAAACCCAAATATTGTCTCATGAAATATCTGAACCACCCTAGAATATCTGAAAATGTAAATCCAATAGCAATAATTAGAAGAGAAATAACCATTGGCATTGGAATCTATGTATTTCAAAATCAAAGATATTGGAGAAAGATGAATAATTTCCAATTAAGGTTTATGTTTAATTGAAAAAGTGAAAGTATTAAAACATCACATAGAACAGAATCAAATACATGTTCTTTAGCAGTCCATTGAATTTGAAGAATTCAGGTCTTTCATCTCTTTAAAGAGTAAGTTAAATTTACTACATGAAAGCAAACATTCTACTTCTGAACGATACTATTTTTGCTCAGCTCACGTTGGTATTAGAGTCTATCTACTGTTCAGATTCCCTATTCTGTATGCAGGTTAAACTATTCTTTCCTAACAAGACATCCTCTAAGGTTTGCAGCAGGGCTTTGAACCGGTTCATTCTGGTCTAACCTCCTGCTGAAAATTTGTATTGTAACCAGGGATTAACTGAATCAGAGTCCGCATTTCAATGAGATCCTCAGGTGTCCTTATGTCTGCACAAGAATAACTTGGGAATTTAAAAGAATGCAGATTATCAGTAGGGAGGTGAGCAGTGAAAGTCTTGGCTTCCAGTGCCACATTTTAGCAGAAATTTATTTCAATAGTGTTTGAACCGAAATGAAAGGATATGAACTAGGTTTGCTTCTTCTTCTTAAAAAAAAAAAAAAAAAAAAAACTGTTTTGCTTTGTTCCCAATTTCCTTTAATTTATTTCATTGCTATTTTTAATTTCGGAAGGAAGATTGGGCAACCTACTTCCACAGTGATACTGCCTCGGAAATCCAAGGAGGGGTCACTATGGGTTGTATCCGACTCAACAGCAGTGAGTTTGGTTTCTTGGTTTATTTTTAATTACTAGAGAATTTTAGAATTGAGTCCAACTACTTTATAATTTTATTATCTCTTGCAGTGTTTATTACATGGTGTATGTTACCATGGAAATCATTGTGCAACCAGAAATTTTACATTCAGATTTTCGTATAATATTAAGATAATTATGGATATGGTTGTTCAAAATTTAAAGATTTGGTAACGAGATAACAAGGAGTAAAATTTAAAATGCTAAAAGGTTAATAAATTTCTGTTTCAATGTGAATATTTCCAAGGTCTTTTTCTCTGTTATAAATATATTCATTAGAGGGAATAATACAGTTTAATAATCTTTAAATATATGAAGTTTTTGCTTTATTACCAATTAAGTTATAAAACAAATGATTCCTTCAGTGAGAAAAGATTGGGTTTACTATCATTATAGATGGGATCAATTAGGTCCACCATGTATAAAGTCACTTGCCATCTTATAAAATCCATATTATTGATTGTATTAAACCAGTGACTTTCTAGATGCCTCTAATTTACTTAATATGAATTCAATTAGGTTGTAATAAGTACCTAAGTACCTAAAGGATGCAGTGACTGTGATGGGTATGAAATCTCTCTATTTTACATATTTGGAGGATAGAGATTGGGGTGCCATGACATAAGGTGGGGTTGCCCACTGCTCTGCTCACTTTCAGACTTTCATTATTTATTTATTTATCTATTTTTAATTGGCTCACCCTGAATATCATCAAAGGAGCTCTGGTGGTACAATGCCTAAGGCATTTGATTGTTAAACCAGAAGGCTGAAGGTTCAAACCCACCAACTGCTCCACGGGAGGAAGATGGAATGATCTACTTCCATAAAGATTTATGCCTTGGGAATCCAAAGAGAGTTGTTATGAGTTGGAATTGATTTCATGACAGTGAGTTTGGTGGGTTTTTTTTTTTAATTTTATTTCACTCAGCATACTGTTTTTGAAATTCATCTTTGTAGTGTTATCTACCAAGTCTTCATTTCTTTAAGTCTGCTTTTGTGGTGTACTGGTTAGGACAATTGGCTGCTAACAAAATGTTGGTGGTTGGAACCCACCAGTTGTTCTGCAGAAGAAAGAGGAGACAATCTACTTCCTTAAAGATTTACAGACTTGGCAACCCAATAGGTTTCACTATGAGTCAATCAACTCGATGGCAGTGAGTTTTATTTGGAGGATTCCATTATATGCATTTACCACATTTTGTGTATCAATTCATCTGCTCTTGGACATTTAAAAGATGCCAAAGAAAGTAGTGAAGGGGCAAGTCAACTGTTTGAAATACAGCATGGACTCACCTTACCCTCTAGGTTTCTGTCTCACTTTTTCTCTCAATATATTCATTGATTTATAATCTTTCCTTGGAGACAATGATGGTTTAGTCGTAGAAGTTTCACATTCCATGGGGGATACCATGGAATTTCATTTCTCAGTCAATGCATTTCAAGGGCAGCCACCACCCATCTGTCAGTGGAAGTTCGCATGTTCTGATGCTGAACAGGTTTCAGCAGAGCTCCAGACTAAGACACACTAGGAAGAAAGGCCTGATAATCTACTTTGGAAAAGAGCCAATGGAATCCATGGATCACAGCAGTCCTATTCTGTTGTGCTTGGGGTTACTGTGAGTTACAGACTGACTCCATGACAGTCAAATATAGCAACCACAAATTTTCCTTACCTTACAGATATTTCTCTACCCTACTATTCTCTTTGTAATTCAAAATTGATTCATAAATAGTAAAATGGTTTAAATGGAAATAAATGAATCACTGAACAATTATCGAGTTTATCAGAAATGGTTAACAACAAGAAGTGAGAAGAACAGACAAAAGAACATTGGTGTGGGATCTGGGATCTGGGATGCTTCAACTTTCATTGGGAGGTAAAGTCAGTACAATATATTGTGTATATTTAAATCATTGTTGCTACAAAAAAGATGAACTCTTCAGAGAGTTACATTTTTTTCATTACAAATATTTAATTTAAAAATATTAGTTAATATTTCTCAAAAGACAAAGTTATTCAATACAGTATTCTTGTTGGCCAAATGAAAGTGCAGAGCAATTCCATTTGGGACAAAAGGTAAATTCTAAAGAAAAACAAATTAAAGGAGAAAACAATCTTCCTGGATTTGTTTTTCCTTATTTATGTTTCCATCCATATACCATGTCATTGCTTATATGCCTCTGGGCACTGTTGAAAATGATCAAGATGATATTAACAATTGATCTTCCACATCTAACTCAGGATAAAAGCCAAACTAAATCAATAATTTTACCATTGTACAACACTTTGCTGTAATTTACCTCTAGGATAATTTACTGTGTATGTGCATGAATCAGTGAGAACTTTATCCCCAAGCGTGTCTTCAACTTGAACTTAAGGCACTGTTGTGAAAATGTCATTCTGTTCACTCTCATATTTTACCTGTGTGGACAGCTATAATTTTGGATCTACTACCTACAATTAATTTCTACACATTTCAAACAGAGGAAGTGGTTCCACAGGTGTCATTTGTATTCTTACACTAACTCATAAACTTAGAGCTTTTTATTAGATTTACAGAAAACCCAGCATGAGAAAATCACTTTACAATCAGTTGGAGACTCCCAGGGGGTAGATTATTTCCTGGGAATAAATGTGTGACTGTGTGAGAGAGATAGAATCATGGTTGAAAATGGACTTGTCCATTTCAGTACAGCTCAGTTAAATGACTAAGCAGTACAGTGAGAATATGGAAAGAGGGGCTCCATTAAGATACTCCCCAGGGGGTTTAGAAAATGAATCTTGTGGGTGCATGACGGACTCATCTGTGCCCAGTAGTTCTGGTCTAAATTGGCCATTTAGGGGTAGATCTTAATTTTCCTAAGTTATTAGAACAATAGTAATGGAACCTAATGTCTCCCAAACAAAATATAAACATATTACAACAAACAAAATTTGCAACTCCCCAAACCCTAACTTACTACCTAGAAGTAGATTATTTGCAGAACAATTTAAAATTCCCAGGAAGCATCAGAAGCAGTATTGTCATTTGTGCCTGGATCCTAAGTGAACGGGGCAGGGGACTATGGCTCTGATTGTTACTCAGGCTAATTAAGTGACATTAAGCAAGTCATTTGACTTTTCAGTGCTTCCACGCTTTCGTCACATGTAAAATGGGGATAATGTTTCCTGTTCCAAGCATTTTTAAAGAGATAGAAGGAGACTGTTGATACAATACAGGGTGGAAGCTTTTTACAGTGCTTTCCCAATAAAACTATGAATAAGAATCTGTGGCTATGTGGAGGTGTGTGTAAATTGGTGTATATGTGTGTATTGGGATCTCATATTATTATTTTATTCATTTATGAAGCAGTTTGTATAAAAAAGCTACCTTTTAAATACATGTGCATAGGGAATAAAAGAACTTTAGCTACAAAACAAGTAGATCAAGAGAGTTAATTATAGAGTTAACGTAGTCACTTTGGTCATTCACAATTTTCAGGCATTTTTTGGTAGATAATGATAAATTTTCTGTAGTCAAAAGTGGGTGGAAGCTTACTTTCGTCCCCTACAAACTTAATACCAATTAGTTATGAAAGCAGTTCTCAAATTCAGTACTGCTACACACTCACAAAAAAATAAAGTTATTAACTAGCATATACACAGTTTGGTGATGCTCCACCTTTCTAATCTTTTAGATATTTTGATGATATCTTTCTTTAAAACTTCAACGAAGGCACATACCATAGAATTCTACTTGCAGAATTCAGTGAAATTTCATGTATGAGTGAGGTCATAAAATCTGCCTGTGACTTCTTAATCACAGAATCTATGCAGACTGCTAAAACGTAAACAATATCTTAGAGTCTAGACTACTTAACTCATTTGACACTTATGTCCTGCAAATGGGAAGTACCTTTATATCTCTAGCTAATTCATATGTCTTAATTTCTAAGTTTTCTACCAATGAAAATAATCTCTAATAGCTATTATGTTAATTGGCAAAGGCTATATTTGGCTTTTGGTCAGAGATAAGGTAATTGAAGCAGTAGCCATTTCTGAATACAGCTTTGGGATCTGAGTCTTCCGAAAGCAACCACCTCCAAAGTGCATATTCCTGGCTAAGATTTTTCAGATTAATAACTACCAATCAGGTACTGTGCTTGTGAATTTTATTTTCCCTCAGTACTCATATCACAGAGTTTTATATATAATAAAATATACACACAAACTCACATACTCTCACACTAACCTGTTGCTGTCAAGTAAATTCCCATGCCTGGAGACCCCGTGTGTGCAGAATAGAATGGCAATCCTTAGAGTTTTCAAGTCTGTGAATTCTTGGAAGCAGACTAGCATACTTTTCTGCCAAGGTGCCTTGGGGAAGGCCCTCAATGAGATGGATTGACACAGTGGCTGCTGCAAAGGGCTCAAGTATAGCAGAGATTGTGGAAATAGCAGGGGACCAGGCGATGTTTCGTTTTCCTGTCCATAGGGTCGCTATGAGTAGGAGACGACTCGACGGTACCTAACAACAACAACAATTGAGTGTAGATTAAAACTGTTTGCACGTACTTATCACTTACCTATGCTTAAGGATTTTAAAGTAAATCACCCAGAGTATATGTGTTCTATGTGCAAATATATCAATATATTTTTCTGTTCTTCAGTCCTGATCACTGTATGGCTCATTCAATTCTAAATAGAGCCATTTTGCCTATAAAGGTTATTCTGCATGTAAAAATTCTTCTAATGTAATTGATATATGAGGGAACAATTTGGACACAACATGAATTTCTCACTTACTTATGGCCATTTTTGTCTGAGAAGCACTAATGATGCAGGAAACTGTCCCCTGATGATCTAAGTCAGGTATAACCTAGAACCATATACACACACAAGCTGTGAACACATACCAGTTACTTCAGTTCATCACCTCTGTGATGCATCACTCCTGTACACAACTGATGTTACAACTTTCCATTTGATTTCTGATAACCTTTTTCTACCACTTCACAGTAATTCAAAAGCTCCAGTCCTTCCAATTACTACTTTCACAAGCAAACTTTAGGACTTTCTTTCTTTCTTCTTTTTTTTAAGACAATATTCCTGGTAGTGTTTAGACATTTCTTAATTATTTAAAGGATGGGCTACTTTTTAAAATTCAGGGCATATCTTTTTTTTTTTTTTTTTTTAATGTGTCATGACAAAGCTTGTGTGTGTTGAACAATGAATCCGTTATCACCATAAACTCTGTGGTGAGTTTTTATTGTCGATTTTGTATACCTTGCTGATTCCTAGGAATGCTTTTGAGTCTTTATTATAGAGCAGACTCTACTGACAGCAAAGTGTCCTACATAATGTCATCAGATGTCTGCTGATGTGATCAGAAACACAAATCGTCTAGAGACAAATATTTCATGTGAATACTCTGAAACTCTGTAACTACTCTTCCATTCTTCTCACTGATTTGTGTTTGGTGGCATAAGGACATTTGAATAAGAGTAGGAGAGTGAAGTTAAAGGGGTATGACGGTGTTTCTATGGGTTTATCTGGGAAAACACACATGCATTTCATTTTACTGCATTTTGGTCTGATTGTGAAGTTTAGTTTCCCTCAGTACTCATATCACAGAGTTTTACATATAATAAAATACACACACACACTCACACTAACCTGTTGCCATCAAGTAAATTCTCATGCCTGATGACCCCATGTGTGCAGCATAGAATGGCACTCCTTAGAGTTTTCAAGTCTGTGAACTCTTGGAAGCAGACCAGCATGCCTTTCTTCCAAGGTGCCTTGGGTAAGACCAGATGGCCAAATTTTGGGTTAAGTCAAGTGCTTAACCATTCTTCTTACATATACTGTTTTTCTGGTGTGCTGTTTAGTCAATTCTGATACACAGTACAGAGTAGAACTGTGAACCCCATGGAGTTTCTTAGTCTGATATCTTTTCAAGAACAGATCACCATATTTTTCATCCCACAGAGTGAATACACCTATGTATGCATGACCTATTTAGATATTCTCACAGAGAAGGTGAGAATTGCTCTTTAGATATACCATAGACAGAACCAACATTGTCTGATGTCATTGTGATACCTACTAAGGAGGAACTGATAGGAATCAGCCAAAGCCATTGCATTCTTTGTTCAATCCATACAGAAAATGACTACTCTTTTGTTTGAAAACACAGCATTTGATTTGATTTTCAGTCTTAATTCAGATCCCTGTGCTGATCAACACATGCAGCAACAATTCATCATGTTAAATCAAACATAATATTAAGCCAATAATATAAATTGATGGACTCTTGGTCTTTGTCACAAAGCTATGTACCAATAATCATGGAGCATTTTTAATATTCAAAATGAAATTTATAGTGATATTCATTTCCAGGTAAGGCAGAATCCTATTAAACAGAATCCATACAATTAGGAAGCTTTGTCAGAATTTTCTTACATATATGTATGCATCTTAATTATTTCTGTTTAAAATTATGAACCTGAAGTTCTGTAAAATTCTAAATTGCTACTGAATTATTACTATGTATTTGAAGTAATCAGTATACTCATAGCCTACTGAATGTAAATACTTTGAAAATGTTTGGTACAGAGTATTTGTATCAATGCTTGCTGACAATTTAGTGGAGCCACTTCTTTCAATGGAAACCTCACAGCTTTTAATCCAGACCTGAGTTAAAATATCGGGTATACCATCAACTAGCTCTAATTCCTTTCATATTATTTAAACTAATGGTATTTCAGGCTCAGTTTATTTGTAAGCAAAATGGGTACAATCATGTGTACTTTAAACATTGTTTGTAATATTTTTATTTTTAATTAGATACTACTATATTAAATATCTGGCCTATATAGTCTCTGTGCTAAAGTTACTGGTTACCTTTTTATTCTTTTGCCTTCAGATGCTTCTGACTTTAAAGGGTATTTTATGGCATATATCATTCCATATTTGATGTCAGTTTATAGACTATTCTTGAGAGGATTTCTACAAGTATTATTTTATAAGGCGTTTGAAAGAATGGATGCTATCTTCTAACCTACAGTATAAAAATAGGACAGTGAGTTTCTGCACTATAACTATATAATGTTGGAGTGAGTATAGGCTTTGATAACTCTCCTAACACAAATATGGTCACAAAACTGTCATAAAACAACTTCTTCCTGCTCTTGCTATCACAGTGGTTAGTAGGAGCAAATTTTCCAGGAAATCAGAGTTAACAAGTCTTAGCCAGTAAAAATAAGCCTTCAAGGTTGATCAAATTTAGTAACTGCCCAGGGGAACAGTGTAAATAAATGCACCAAAGGAGGAGGAGAATCATCCTGCCTTTGATTTGATAAATAGTTTTATTTGCTCTTGGCACATTGACAACCATGTTGCCGTAGTTACCTGTTGTTGTTGTTGTTATGTGCCGTCGAGTCAGACTCGACTCATAGCGACCCCTCCTTGGGTTTCCGAGGCAGTATCACTACGGAAGTAGATTGCCCCATCTTCCTTCCGAGGAGTTGCTGGAGGATTTGAACCACCAGCCTTCTGGTTAGCAGTTAAGTGCCTTTAGCCACTATGCTACCAGAGCTCCCGTAGTTACCTAGTGCTGCTATAACAGACAAACCACAAGTGGGTGGCTTGACTGAGAACAGATTGATCGCCTCACGGTTTGGTAAGCTATGAGTCCAAGTTCAGAGCACCAGCTCTAAGAGAAGGCTTTCTTTCTCTGTCAGCTCCGGGGAAGGTCTTTGACTCTTTTCACCTTCTGTTCCGGGTCCCTGGAAGATCTCCATGTAACACAGCATCTATCTTCCCACCTCTCTGCTTACTTGCTCTGTGTCTAATCTGTTCTTTTTTTTATCAAAAGTGATTGACTGAAAACACATCTCATGCTGATAGGGCCTAATTAACATAACAAAGAAAACTTTTTTCCCCAAATGGGATTACATCCATGATCATAGGAGTTAGGATATACAACATGCATTTTGTTGTTGTTGTTGTTGTTGTTGTTTTGCCACCGAGTGGGACAGAATTCAATGCCCACAAATATCTTGGGACGTTAGAATGAATTTTGTGTTTATTCGTTTGTTTATATGGTATATGGGATATCTGAATATCTTATTGAGGAGCATTGCATAGAGTTTTATTTTGATTGATACAATTGCTTATACAAAACATGAGAAAAAATAATTTTCTTATGGATCACATAGCCTTTGCATAAATGATAGTAGAAGCAGCAAATCTATAAGACTTTTAAATCATGGAACATTTTAAATTTCATTTCCCCACAACAGTATTTTTTCACCTACATTTTATTGAAAAAAAGAAACCAAAATAAGTAAAAATCCTGTGTTTAAGGAATAATTATGTGTTTAAAGTAATTCTGTCACTGGAAGATATAATTGTCTGGAAAACATAAAAAGAAACTATATGTCTCATTTTTCCTACAATTGGACATAATGAGCAATTATAATCACTCTGATCAACTACACAGATATAGTAACTTTTCCATTTAAAATGAAAGCCCACTCTGAATTCAGTTTCTCTAATTTTCAATTTTTTTCACCCACATTTTGTGTACTTTATCACTCTACATAGAATACTTAAGAATATGAAAATTACAGATAGCTTAGTACATTTTCTGAAAGAACAAGTTAAAAATCTCTTATTTAAATTATTCTCTCAGAACTGAGATATCATGAAAATTTCTTTTAATTCACTTGACTGACTCAAGAGACTTCAGGAACCAAAAATTTGGAAATTACTTAGGAGGAGTGCCTATAGTAAACCAGCTTAGTATTTGAGTTCAGGTTTCAAAAGGCTATATTTTTGAAGTAATAATAAACTGGAAATAAATGAGGTCTCATATGAACTAATTCAGAACCAATCTTGTGTTTATTAGTTTGTTTATATGATATCAAACATAAGATATCTGATTATCTTATTTGAGAACATTGAATCTATTTTAGTTTGTACAACATCAAATCCTGATTTGATTAAGGTTTCTGAGATTGCTAATGTCACTTATCAAAGGGAAATGTAAAACTTTCTTATGAAAGGAAACAAACAGTCTTAAATTATCTCCATAATATTTTATATACATTGTTTAATGGTCAATTAAAAATAATAAGCCATTTCAGGAGGTAAAGCTAAGTCACTGAAAAACAAGGGAAAATATGGACAAATTAATAGAGACCTACAGAATATCAGCATAATGAAAATATCCAGAAAGAATCATTGATAAGATTACTGATACTGTTTCAGAGCTAGAAAAAATATTTCAAATATTAAACAATTCTTGATTAATAGAGAGATACTGAAACTCAAATTAAAAGCTCAACTGATGGGTTTAACAACAGACAAAACCCAAAACCAAACCCAGTGCCATTGAGTTGATTCTGACACATAGGGGCCCCAACTGGGTTTTGAAGGCTATAAATCTTTATGGAAGTAGATTGCCTCATCTTCGTCCCATGGAGTAGATGATGAGTTTGAACCACTGACCTTCTGGTAACAACAGATTAAACAGGTAAAGGGAGTGAACAGGATGATAGGTCATAAGAAAATATCTATCCTGAATTTTGAAGAAATGAAAAGAGAGAAAAAGGTGAAAATGGACATATGAATAATACAGCAGTCTAATTTAGTTCTAAACTGGCAGAGCTTTGAGAGATTGGTCAACAAATCAGTTGCTAGACAATAACTAATCTCCAGAGGTGTAAACTAGAAGTGATTCATCAAATTAAAGCATCAGTGAAACTAATATGCTGTGGTTATTAGGTGCTGTCCAGTCAATTTTGACTCACAAAACCAAAAAAAAAAAAAAAAAAAGCCTGCTGCCAGGGAGTTGATTCCAACTGAGATCAACTTTATATACAAGATGAAGTCCTGAGGCATCCTCACAGTCATTGGTATGATTAAACCCATTTTACAGCCACTGTGTCAATCCATCTCCTTGAGGGTCTTCTCTTTTTTCACTGACCCTCTATTTTACCAAACATAATATGCTTAACCAGAAACTGGTCCCTCCTGTTAATACGTTCAAGGTACATGAAATGAAGTCTTACTGTCCTCACTTCTAAGAAGAATTCTGGCTGTACTTCTTCAAAGGCAGATTTGTTCATTCTTTTGGCAGTCCATGGTGTATTCATGTTACTTTGTCTATACCATAATTCAAATGCATCAATTCTTTTTCAATCTCCCTACTCACTGTCCACCTGAATCAACCATATAAACACAAAACAAAATAAAAAACTCACAGTCATTAAGTCAATTCAGCCCCTTATCAATTCCTGTTGGGTTTCCAGGGCTGTAAATCTTTCCAGAAGCAGATTTCCTCATCTCCTCATCTTCTTCTGTGGAGCTTCTGGTGCGTTCTGACCACTGATGTTTTGGTTAGCAGCCAAATGTCTTAATCACTACAGAAAGGAAAAACATAAAAGATAACTCAAGTCTAACAAGAGAGAATTGAGAAAGTTTATCAAATGAATGAAAAAAATAGTAAAAATAATGGTCTGGAAAAGAATATAAGGTGAACATTTACCCCAGGTGTATATATATATATATATACACACACACACACACATATATATGTATGTATGTATGTATAGTGGTTTAAGTTCTGTAAATCATTCTTCTATAAATATGTGCAACTAAGTGAAATAATTGCAGCTCTGGTGGTATAGTGTGTAAGGCATTTGACTGCTAACCAGAAGGCGTATGGTTCAAACCCACCAGCCACTCTTCTGTGGATTAGAATCTTGTTGTGCTGCCTACAACTGTCTGTGAGTAAACAATCCAACATTTAATGTGGAGATCTTGGATATGTCATTTGTTGGAGTCAACAGCTGGTATACTGCCTGCCAACCTTGAGCTTGGTAGCCCCTGCAGCTGTGTGAGTCAAGAAAACCCTCCAGCTTGATGTGTGACCCAAGCACTTGGGTCTTGCCAGTTTCAATAAGCCTGCCTGCTTGCAGGAGACAATCAGTGTACAGTAAGAGTGACCACTGAGAGAAGGCTGTTTCCTTGGTCTTGCCTAGCAGACCAGGGCCATTAGTGACAGAAAGTTCCTCTTCTCCACTGTGAGTCCTCTCTTTGAAGGATTTATATCTTGGACATCAGAATTTACTGAAGGTTTTGGGAAGCCAGGGGGATGATAGAACAGAGCAGTCAGGCAGGCATCCAGGTAAGGAGAGGGAGGGACCCAGGTCCACCTGCACCAGCCAGGAAAGAGGGGGAAAGAGAAGCCAGAGATGAGGACAGAGCAGACCAGCAGCCAGGCATCCAGGTAAAGGGGGAAGGGACCCAGGCCCCACCCCCACCAGCCAGGAAAGTGGGGGAAAGAGAAGCCAGAGGCAATGACACAGCACAGCAGCACTCGGGATACAGGTAATGGGAGGGCAGAAAGGATATGAACAGCTAAGTGAGAAAAACTTCTCTGTCACTTTGTCATACTATTGTGGTTTGCATGTTACTGTGAGGCTTGAGGCTGTGCTACTGGTGTTTCAAGTGCTGGCAGGGTTGCACATGGTGCACAGGTTTCAATGTAGCTTACAGACTGAGACAGACTAGGAAGAAGGAAGAGGCCATCCACTTCTCAAAGAGTTGGCCAGGGAAAACTTTATGAATAGCAGAGAAACACTGTCTGATACATTACTGCACAACTTTATGAATAGTCCAGAAACATTATCCAATACAGTGCAGGGTGATGGGCCCCTTAGGTCAGAAGGCTTTAAAAATATGACATCATCAGATTGGGACCACCTTTACTGATATGGATAGAGTAAAGCTTTTGAGACCTACATTTGCTGATGTGGCACGACTCAAATTGAGGAGAGACAGCTAAAAATATTCATTAATAATAGGAATATGGAATGTATGAAGTATGAATCTACGAAAATTGGTACTTGTGAAAAATGAGATGGAACGCATAAAGATTGATATCCTAGGCATTAGTGAGCTGAAATGGGCCAGTTTTGGCCATTTTGAATCAGACAACCGTATGGTCTACTGTGCTGGGAATGACAATTTAAAGATAAGTGGTGTGGCATTCATCATCACAAAGGTTGTTTTGAGATCTGTCCTGAAGTACAATGCTGTCAGTAATAGGGTAATATCCATACGCATACAAGGAAGACCAGTTAATATAACTTTTATTCAAATTTATTCACCAACCACCAAAGCCAAAGGTGAGGAAACTGAAATTTTTTATCAACTTCTACAGTCTAAAATTGACCAAATGTGCAATCAAGATGTGTTAATTATCACTGGTGACTGGAATGCAAAAGTTGGAAACAAAGAAGAATCACCAGGAGTTGGAAAATTTGGCCTTGGTGACAGAAATAATGCTGGAGATCACATGATAGAATTTTGTAAGATCAATGACTTATTCATTGCAATACTTTTTTTCAACAACACAAACAGAGG
Source organism: Orycteropus afer afer (assembly GCF_000298275.1). Classification (NCBI taxonomy): domain Eukaryota; kingdom Metazoa; phylum Chordata; class Mammalia; order Tubulidentata; family Orycteropodidae; genus Orycteropus; species Orycteropus afer. Next base: position 365,015 of record NW_006922101.1, on the reverse strand, counting down.
CTGTTCATATGGACTTCGCCAGATGGAGTCCACAGGAATCAGATTGACTACATCTGTGGGCAAGAGGCGATGGAAAAGCTCAATATTTCAGCCAAAATAAAGCCAGGAGCTGATTGTGGAACAGACCATCAACTTCTCCTATGCAAGTTCACCTTGAGGTTGAAGACAAAACAAGTCCAAGAGAGTCAAAATATGATCTTGAATATACTCCTCCTGAATTTAGAGACCATCTAAGGAATAGATTTGATGCATTAAACACCAATGACTGAAAAACCAGAAAAATTGTGGGATGACATCAATAGCATCATCCATGAAGAAAGCAAGAGGACATTAAAAATACAAGAAAGAAAGAAAAGACCAAAATGGATGTCAGAAGAGACCCTGAAACTTGCCCTTGAGCAAAGGGTAGCTACGGCAAATGGAAGAAATGACAAGAAAAAGGACCTGAACAGAAGATTTTAAAGAGCAGCTCAAGAAGACAAAGCCAATTACTATAATGAAATGTACAAAGACCTAGAGTTAGAAAACCAAAAGGGAAGAACACACTTGACGTTTCTCTAGCTGAAAGAACTGAGGAAAAAAATTAAGCCTTGAGTTGCAATATTGAAAGATTCTATGGGAATAATATTGAATGATGCAGGAAGCATCAAAAGAAGATGGAAAGAACACACAGAGTCATTGTACCAAAAAGTAATGGTTGATCATCCATTTCAGGAGGTGTTCAAGAACCAATAGTATTGAGGGAAGAGGTCAACATTGTGCTGAAGGAATTGGCAAAGAACAAGGCTCTAGGAAATGATGAAATACCGACTGAGATGTTTCAACATACGGATGCCCTGCTGGAGGCACTCACTCAATTATGCAAGAGCTTTTGAAGACAGCTACTTGGCCAACTGACTGGAAGAGATCCGTATTTGTACCAATTCCAAAGAAAGGTGATACCACAGAATGTGAAAATTATCGAGCAATATCATTAATATCACGTGCAAGTAAGATCTTACTGAAGATAATTCAAAAATGGTTGCAACAGTATATTGACAGAGAACTTCTAGAAGTGCAGGCTGGATTCAGAAGAGGACGTGAAATGAGGGATGTCATTGGTGATGTAAGATGGATCTTGGCTCAAAGCAAAGAATACCAGAAAGATGTTTACTTGTGTTTTATTGACTATACAAAAGCATTTGATTTTGTGGATCATAAAAAATTACGGATAACATTGAGAAGAATGGGAATTCCAGAACACGCAATTGCACTCATGAGGAACCTGTACGTAGACCAGGAGGCTGTTATTCAAACAGAAAAAGAGAACACTGCATGATTTAAAATCAAGAATGAGTGTGTCAAGGTTGTATTCTTTCACCATACTTATTCAATCTGTATGCTGAGCAATAATCCAAGAAGCTGACTAAGTGAAGAAGAATGTGGCATCATGATTGGAGGAAGAATCATTAACAACCTGTGATACAGTGAAAACACAACTTTGCTTGCTGAAAGTCAGGATGACTTGAAGTACTTACTGATGATGATTGAAGAATACAGTTTGCCATATGGATTACATCTCAATAGAAAACAAACATCCTCACAACTGGACATATAAGCAGCATTACGATAAATGAAGACAAGATTGAAATTATCAAAGACTTCCCATTGCTTGATTCTACAATTGATGCCAATGGAAGCAGCAGTCAGGACATCAGATGGCATATAGCACTGGGCAATGCAATGGACCTCTTTCAAGTGCTGAAGAGCAAAGATGTCTCCTGAGAACTAAGGTGTGCCTGACACAAGCCGTGGTATTTTCAATTGCCTTATATGCATGCAAGAGTTGGACAATGAATAAGGAAGACTGAAGAAGAGTTGATGTTTTTGAGCTGTGGTG
>NW_006922101.1:360264-362621 GCF_000298275.1 Orycteropus afer afer | reverse complement strand
ATGGCACCTAACAACAACAGCAACAAAAGCTTGCTTGTAGAATTTTTTTGGATTCCTATGTATAGAATGATGTCATCTGCAAAAGAGGTATTTTTAATTCGTCTTTCGCAATTTGAATACTTTTATTTATTTATTTATTTATTGGTGGTGGTTAGTCCTAGCTTTATTGTTGTTGTTATGTGCCCTTGAGTCGAACCCGACTCATAACGACCCCTCCTTGGGTTTCCAAGGTGGTATCACTACGGAAGTAGATTGCCCAACCTTTCTAATCCTAACAAGCCCTTCCATAAAGAAAATTCCTTCAACTATATGCAATTTTTTAAAAATCATTTTTAATTAATTAATTAATTTTTATTTTAAGAGCTTGTTTTACATTTAAGGTTACATGTACATTTAGTTTCACTCCCCATTTACCATGTCTAACCCTAACCCAGTCTCCTCTCCTCCTCACCCTGTAACCCTCCCCCTGTCTCCCACATATTTATGCACTCCTGTTTGTCCTGCATTTCATCTATTTGAATGTTAGTTCTCTGGTGTCCCATGGTCTATTGTTCTAAGGGATGTATTACCATAGAGTATGGGGGTGCATCATCCTGGGTTGAGTGGTCTGCATGTACATCTTGTTAACTATTGGGCTGAGAGATAGCCCCTGGGGATGAGTTTTATTCCAGGTGCAGAATGTATTCCAGGGCCATAATATTGGGCGTCTCATCAGACTCCATCTGACCAGTAATTCTGGTCATTATTGAGTTTTTGGATTTTGTTCCATTTTTTCACTCCCACTCTATCCAGGATCTCCAGATTTGATCCTTTCCTGAGTGGTTGGCATTGGTAGCTGGGCACCATCTAGTTCTTTTGGTCTTGAGGGCCATCATGTCCTAGGGCTGATTGCTTCTCAATGCCCCCCCCCCTTTTTTTTTGTATTCTTCTTCGTTTCCGATGCTAGGAGACGATTAGCTGCATCTTAGATGGCCGCTAGAAAGCTTTTAAGACCCCAGTCGCTACTCACCAATATAGGATGTGGAACAAGGCTTTTATGTTGTGTCAATTGAGTCTGGTGTCCCCCAGTACTATGGTCCTGAGATGGTAGATCTATTGGATTTCTCTCCCCTAGTGTCTGGGTGGGTGTCTGTGAAGGATTACTCTGTGTTTGTCTATTGTTTCTGAAAGGATTGCAGGTATTTTTTATCACTGGTGTCTGTGCAAGATCAGCCTCAGCTGAATGAATCTATCCTTGGTCTGGAGTATATTCCTGTTTGCTGACCCCCATCTGATCCTCTCCGGTGTCTATATGTGTATCTGTATCCTCATGTTTGGTGTTAATGATAATGCAGTATTGTGGACACATTGGTTGGTATTAGCATCTGTCGTCTATCTCTTATGTGCACAATTCGGTATCTTCCCTTTTCCTATTGTTATCATGGTGGTCACAGACTCTTTCTATATATACATCCCTCCCCTTACCCATGTCAGCATGTGGGCTCCAACTGGCCCGAAATTAGTCCCTCTCCTTCCGTCTACATCCTGACAACCAAAGTGAGTTCCTTTTCCCAAGCAAACCCTTCTTTGTATTTTTAGAGTAATGGGTCCACGAAGTGCTTGTCTTTCTGCAATTGACTTATTTCACTCAGAATAATATCCTCCAAGTTCATCCATGTTGTGAGATGATTCACATATCCCTTATTGTCTAAAGTAGCATAGTATTCCACTGTGTGCATGTATCATAACTTGGTTATTCACTCATCTGTTGATGGACATTTAGGTTGTTTCCATCTCTTTGCTATAGTGAATTGTGCTTCCATGAACATAGGTGTACATAGGTCTGTTTGTGTGCTATCTCTCACCTCTTTAGGATATATTCCTAGCAATTTAATTGCTGGCTTAAGTGTTACTTCTATTTTCAGTGTTTTAAGGAAACACCATACCGTTTGCCACAATGGTTGTACCATTTTACAATCACACCAGCAGCACACAAGAGTCCCAATTTCTCTGCAACCTCACCAGCATTTGTTATTTTCTGACCTGTTGAACTTTGCTATTATTGCTGGTATGAGATGATATCTCATTGTTTTGATTTGCATCTCTCTAATGGCTAATTATCATGAGCAATTTCTCATGTGTTTGTTGGCTGCCAGTATATCTTCCTTGGTGAAGTGTCTGTTCAAGACTTTTGCCTATTTGTGAATTGGATTATTTTTCTTTTTGGTGTTGAGGTGTAGGAGCCTTCTATAGATTTTGGAGATAAGTCCTTTATGAGATATGTCATAGGCAAATATTTTATCCCAATCTGTAGGTTCTCTTTTCACCCTTTTGATGAAGTCTTTCGATGTGCATAAGAATTTAATTTTTAGAATGTC
>NW_006922101.1:353047-359649 GCF_000298275.1 Orycteropus afer afer | reverse complement strand
TGTGCCATCGAATCGGACCTGACTCATAGCGACCCCTCCTTGGGTTTCCGAGGCAGTATCAGTACGGAAGTAGATTGCCCCATCTTCTTTCTGAGGAGTTGCTGGTGGGTTTGAACCGCCAGCCTTCTGGTTAGCAGTCAAGTGCCTTAGCCATTATGCTACCAGAGCTCCCAGTCTCTTGTAGCAGTGTTTTATAGTTTTCTTTGTATAGGTCTTTTGTGTTTCTGGTAAGGTTTATTCCTAGATATTTTATCTTTTTTAGTAACTATTGTAAATGGTATAATTTCGCTTATGTGTTTATCAGAGGACTCTTTGTTGGTGTAGAGGAATCCAACTGATTTTTGTATGCTGACCTTTTATCCTGTCACTTTGCTGAGCCTATCAGTCCCATTTTTTTTTTTTTTTAATTGAGTCCCTTGGGTTTTCTATGTACAGGATCATATCTTCCATAAATAGAGATAGTTTTAGTCCTTCTTTGCCAATTTTCATGCCTTTTATTTCTCTTTCTTGCCTTATTGCCCTGGCCAGCACTTCCAATACAATGTTAAATAGAAATGGTGATAGAGGACATTCCTGTCTGGTTCCTGTTCATAAGGGGAATGCCTTGAGTCTTTCTCCATTTCATACAATAATGATGTTGGCCATTGGCTTTGCATGTTATTGTTGTTGTTGTTGTTATGTGCCATCGAGTTGGCCCTGACTCATAGCAAGCCCTCCTTGGGTTGCCGAGGCAGTGTCACTATGGAAGTAGATTGCCCAACCTTCCTTCCGAGGAGTGGCTTGTGGGTATGAACCGCCAGCCTTCCGGTTAGCAGTCAAGTGCTGTAGGCACTGTGCTACCAGAGCTCATATACCCTTTATTATGTTGAGAAATTTCCCCGCTATCTCTATTTTTCTGAGACTTCTGAACAGGAATGGATGTTAGATTTTATCGAATGCCTTTTCTGCATTGATTGATATAATCATATGGTTCTTTTGCTTTATTTTCTTTATGTGGTGGATTACATTGCTTGTTTTTCTGATGATGAACCACGCTTGTAAACCTAGTATGAATCCCATTTGGTCAGGGTGTATTAATATTTTCATACATTGTTGGATTCTGTTGGCTTGGATTTTGTTAATGATTTTTGCATCTATGTTCATGAGGAATATTGGTCTGTAGTTTTCCTTTCTAGTGGTCTTTCCCTGGTTTTTGTATTAGTGTTATGCTTGCTTTCTAAAATGAATTTGGTAGTATTCCATCTTTTTCTATGTTCTGGAAAAGCTTGAGTAGCATAGGTGTCAACTCTTCTCTGAATATTTGATAAACTTCTCCAGTGAAGCCATCAGGGCCAGGACTTTTCTTTGTGGGAAGTTTTTTTAATGACCTGTTCAATTGCTTCTTTTGTAATAGGTCTGTTCAAGTCTTCTGCCTCTGAGTGGGATAGTTTATGTAGGTCTTGTGAGTCTAGAAACTTGTCCATCTCTTCTAGGTTCTCAAATCTTTTGGAGTAAAGTTTTTCATAGTATTCTGTTAGTATATTTTTTTTATTTCAGTTGGTTCTTTTGTGATGACGCCCTTTTCATTGACAATTCCTGTGATTTGGATCTTCTCTTTCTTTTATTAGGCCTGCCAATGGTTTATCAATTTTATTAATCTTTTCAAAGAACCAGCTTTTTGTTTTGTTGATTTCCTTTTTTTTTTTTTTCTGTTTCATTTATTTCTGCTCGGATCTTTATTATTTCCTTACTTATAGACACTGTATGACTCTTTGTTGTTCTATTTCTAGTTGTTGGAGTTGATGAGTGAGAGTGTTGATTTTGTTTCTTTCCTCTTTTTTTGAAGTATGCATTTTTTGCTATAAACTGTCTTTTAGGTACTGCTTTCTCTGTGTCCCATAGGTTTTGGTATGATGTATCTTCATTCTCATTTGTTCCTGGGGTTTTTTTATTTCAGATTTTATTTATTCTGTTACCCAGTAAGTTTTGAGCAGAGAATTTTTCAGCTTCCATATGTTTGATGTTTTTTCCTAGATCTTCCTATTATTAATTTCTAATTTTATAGCATTGTGGTTTGAGAAGATGCTTTGTAGTATTTCAGTGCTTTTGAATTTATTGAGGTTTGTTTTTATGTCCTAACATGTGGTCTATTCTGGAGAAGGATCCATGTGCACTGGAGAAGAATGTGAATTGTGCTTTTGTTGGGTGAAATGCTCTGTATTATGTCTGTGAGGTCAAGTTAGTTGATTTTATTGTTGAATTCTTCTGTCTCTTTGTTGAATTTTTTTCCAGTTGACCTGTCCTCCTTTGAAAGTGGTGTGTTAAAGTCTCCTACTACTATTGCAGAGTTGCCTATTATCCCTCTTAATTCAATTAACATTTGCTTCACATATTTTGGAGCACTTTCATTGGGTGGATAAATATTTATTATCATAATCCCTTCTTTGTCAATTGACCCTTTCAGCATCATATAATGTCCTTTTTTGTCTCTTTTGATGTTTTTCACCATAATGTCTATTTTATCAGAAACTAATATTGCCATTCCTACTCTCTTTTGGTTACCATTGGCTTGGTATATTTTTCCATCCATTAACTCTTAATTTGTTTTTATCCTTTTGTCTAAGGTGGGTTTCTTGTAGGAAGCATATGAGTGGGTCTTCTTTTCTTATCCAGTCTGCCACTCTCTTTCTCTTGATTGGTGCATTTAGTCCATTCACACTGAGTGTAATTTGTGATAGTTATGAATTGATTGTTGTCATTCTGTTGTGTTTTTTGTCATGTTGTTGGTGTTTCCTTGGTCCATATATGTTTTGGGGCTGAGTTCAGTTTGTTGCCTAATGCTTCCTCTCTTTTCTTCTTTATTGTTGGTTTTGTGCTTATTAAACCCATATGTTTTCCTTCCTTCTGAATTTGCTTAGGGGAATTGTTCATTTTCTCTGTGGTTACTTTGGAGTACATTCTTGTCTCTACATTTTTAGAATAGTGTGTTCTATGAAGACATTGTCCTGCTTTCCTCTCCATTTGGAATTTTGTACGTAGAAGTTTTATTCTAATAGATTAGTTGCTGTTGTGTGCTGATTGACTTCCTTGGTTTTTAGTGTACAATGTTTCAGGGTCTTATTTTGAGTTTCTATTTATGATTTGGTTTTAGTGTTAATGCCACATATCCTGATTTTGTTGATCTCAGTTGTGAGTTCCCTATTGGAAGGACTTCCTTAAGGATTTCTTATAGGGTTGGTCTGGTTTTCACAAAATCCCTTCATTTCTGTTTATCTGAGAATGCCTTGATTTCGCCCTCATATTTGCTGGATAATTTCGCTGGATATAAGATTCTTGTTTGGAAGTTCATTTCCTTCAGTGTTTTATATATGCTGTCCCATTGCCTTCTTGCCTGCATGGTTTCTGCTGCGTAATCAAAGCTCAGCCTAACTGTTTGATCATTATAAGCAATATTTCTTTTGTCCCAGGCAGCTCTCAGATTTCTTTCTTTGTCTTTGTTTCTTCCTTTCTTTGTTTTTCTCTTAGGATCTGTCTTGTGTGGGGTTCTATGAGCTTCTTGGACAAATATCTTTTCTTCCTTCATGATATGGGGGAAGTTTCCTGTTCGGAGATCTTCCACAATTTTCTCAGTGTTTTTTTTCACCTCTTCTTGTTCTGAAATTCCAATGAGTCTTATGTTGTTCCTTTTCATTCATCCCATATAATTCGTAGGTTCTCTTCATTTCTCTTAAATCTTTGTTCTTATTTTTCTTCATACAGGCTGGTGTCCGGGGATTTGTCTTCCAGTTCAGATATGCATTCTTCAGCCAATTCTAACCTACTCTTTTGTGCTTCTACTTTGTTGTGCAATTCTGTAACTTTGGAATTCATCTTCTGGATTTCTAACTGCTGTTTTTGTATGATTTCTGATTGTACGTTAATCTTGTTATTTTGTTTTTGAATGATTTTCCAGAATTCTTCCAGGGAACTGTCTGTGTTTTCCTTGCTTCTGTTTGGGGTTTCCTTAGGCTCTTGTAAAGCTCTATAAACATATCTTCTGAATTTCTTCTCAGATAATTCTATTACCTCCTGTTCCTCCATGTTTAATGAGATCTTTGTTGTGGTTTTGCTTCTAATGCCTTATCCGGTTTTTTTTTTTTTGTTTGTTTGTTTGTTTGTTTGATTTGGGATTGCCTGTTGTTTCCTAGACCTTTTGAGTTTGTCTTTAACTGTTGGTTATGTATTTATTTGTTTTGTCTTGGTTTTATGATTTAATATTTTGAAAAGGTGGAACTGGTGTATTTCATTTTTTTAGCTATTCATTCAGGTATGCTGTGTTGCTCTGTAGTTTTCTTTGTGATGATGGAATGTTGAGTGTTAATATGGGTTTCTGTTTGTCATAAAGAAGGTTTATAATTTGAACCAGGAGGTATTATGGTGGCTGAATATGGTTTCTTCTATTGGATGAGTGAAGTTATTGGTGGAGAAGTTGCCAGTGGAAGAGAGGAAGAAGGAAAGCTCCCAAAGTGCTAAGGGCTTTGAGCAGGTTGCTAATGATGACATTGTACTGTTATTCACAGGCCCACAGCTCAAGATTAGCAAAGACTGTAGTTGTTAGGGGGTCGCCACTTTCCACCAGGCTCAGACACATGCAAAAACCCCTTTCCCAAGGCCCCTCAACACCAAAAAGGTGATCCAAGAGAACTGCCTGGCTTCGCAATCTGTGGTGGGAGTTCCTCCCAGGGCCCATGGACCTGCATTGCTGGCCCACACTGTGATCAACAGTGTGAGTTCCTCTCTGGGCCCACCCACCCCAGTTCTGAAGACCTGCTTGGTTTCAGCAGCGTTGGAGTCAGGCCATTGCCTGCTCATACCCAGTGGTTCTGACAAAGTCAAGTGTGGGTCTGTCAGTGCCACGAAGCTTATCTAAGCCTGTTCAGTGATCTGCTGTAGGGGCACCTCCCTGGAGCCACCCAGTTGCAGCACCAATGGATCTCTGCTTGGGTTTCAGTGATGCTGGACATACCCACTTGCACCAGCTGACCCAAGTTACTGATAAATCAGGTGTTGAAAGTAGATCCTTGGGGTGATCGCCGGTATGTTTGTGTGGTCGCTGGTATGCTGGTGTGGTGTGTCTTCTTCCTTAACCCAGAGAGGTCCCGGATGGCCTCTCTTTCCTTCTGGTTGGCGCTCATCCAGGGAGGTCTCTGATGACATTTCTTGGCTGCCTGTTGGCACTCCTCAGGGTGGGTCTCCTGATCTTGTTATTTTTTTCCCCTGTCCCTTTCTCCTTTCCAATCCTATTCCACTGAGTTTGGTGCACTGTGACTCAGTGAGCTGCTCAGAGCAACAGTACCCCCAATTCAAACTGCTGTACCTAGTTTTTTAGGCACTAAGATGCTAGAAGGAATTAATGTGACAATTACTGGTGAGACTCCATTTTGAAACCTCTACTATTAATTATTATTATCATTTTAAAAGCTTTATTTCTCTGGCTTGGATTTCCAGAAAAATGTTGAATAGCAGTGATGAGAGTTGGTGTGTCTTTTTTCTGATCTTAATGAGAAGGGTCTGAGCCTTTCTGCACTGAGTATGATGTTAGATGTGGGTGTTTGCACAGGTTTTCAAAATGTGCTGATTGCCAGACTTTAGTAATTATGAGATCTTTACTTTTAAAAATGTTTATATAAAACAAACAAACAATTTTTTTGCTTTCACTTGAAAAAATCAAAAGATGTGCACTGATTCTCCATCCCTGTGGGAGCAGTCAAACCAATTGAGTTGCCATTGCTTATATTAGGTTGGCTGGCTCCCTCCTATTTCCCACTGTCAACTCATACCTAGAGTATAGTGTTATTGCCATTTACCCTTACATTTTTACTGTCGTTTGTGTTATGCTGAGCCTATTTGATTCATTTGCAGCAAATTATCTTTAACACATGTCTTATCCATAGACAAAATGGCATTTTTTTTAAAGGAAAGTGAAACATCAAAATTTAAGTTATATGTGCTGACTAGAGGATATTTCTGAAACAATTGGCTTGTATAAATGTTCTTTCTTCTGGTTATTTAAGCTCCTCATATTGGAGAGTTTATCTCTACCTATTATTTTCATCTCTTTCTTGGCTTATAAAATTCGTATATAGTGCATTTCTGTAGGAAAATTTATGTATGGACTGAGTATTAGAAAGTGATATGGAATTATTTTTAAAATTACCAAATCTGATGATGTTATTGTGGCTATATAAGAAAATGTTTTTCTTCTCACAAATGTATACTGAAGTACCAGGGGCTCTGGTGGTGTAGTGCCTAAGGTATTTGACTGCTAACCAGAAAGCTGGTGGTTCAAACCCACCAGCCACTCCTCAGAAGAAAGGTTGAGCAATCTAGTTCCATAGTGATACTGCTTCAGAAACCCAAGGAGGAGTCATTATGAGTTGAATCTGACTTGAGGGAAATGAGTTTGGTTTATCTTGTTTTATTTTATTTATTTATTTATTTATTGTACAACGAATGAAATGCCACAGTTTGTTGTTGTTGTTGTTGTTAAGTGCCGTTGAGTCGTTTCCGACTCATAGCGACCCCATGCACAGCAGAACGAAACACTGCCCGATCCCGCACCAGCCCCACAATCCCTGCTATAC
>NW_006922101.1:340404-351522 GCF_000298275.1 Orycteropus afer afer | reverse complement strand
TGTATATTTATATAATAGATAAATGAGAGAGAGAGAGAGAGAGAGAGAGAGAGAGAGATTATACATAGATAATGGGCACATGCATTTTTTTCTCCATAGTTCTGTATATTTGAAACTACTCACAGTAAAACTTTTTTTTTTTTTTTTTAAATCCTTCATAGAATAGTGCAGAAGTACACATTGAACTGCATGTCTCAGGTAAAGAGCATTCTCATATCCAGTGTGCCAATATTTAAGCCATCATTCATGATACATAATTTTTTTCCTCCCTTATCATATATTTTAGGAACTCTGGTAGTGTAGTGTCTAAGGCACATGACTGCTAACCAGAAGCTGGCAGTTCAAACATATCAGCCACTCCTCAGAAGGAAGGTTGGACAATCTACTTCGGTAGTGATACTGCCTCAGAAATCCAAGGAGGGGTCACTATGAATTGGGTCTGAGTCAACAGCACATAGCAACTATGTCATATATTTTAAATTCTGAATTGATAGAGAACAAAAATCTAGTCTTTTCAAAACTTAGAAATAAGTCCTTGCATTCTTTTCTTTTTTTCATCGTATTTTATATGTATGAATTGTTAATTGGTACACTGGAAATAACAGTGAATTAAACAAGATAAAAATATATTTCTGTCTATATTAATGCAGTCAGAATATAGACAATCTGGAACTGGTGTTGTGACTCCACGTTATCATAAACAATCAGGGTTTACTGAAGTTTCTGCTCCTGCATTCTAGAGTAGCTTCATTCTTAGCCTTGCCTTTTAGCCTAGGAAGGCAGATGTGGCTCCAGCTATCTTGTCCATATGGAGGATAAAAGTGGGGCAGAGAATAAAAGAAGAAAAGCCCATATCAAGCAGTCTCTTTTTAAGGTGGTTTCCCTAGTGCAGCCAACAACTCTGGCCATGCCACATTGAGTGTAAAGCTGGGGATTCACTCTTTTCTGGCACATTGTTACCTTGAATAAAATTAATTTTTTTTCTTTCTAAAGAATAGGAGGAGAGTAGGGAAGTGCACTCACACTCTCTGTTTAACTTTGGATGACAAGACAGTTAAAAAAAAAATATTAGGCTTAAAAGAAGTTAAATTTGAGTAGAAATGATAATATTGACCTTTATGTAAAAGATATAAATATCCATTCAATGATAGTAACTGTGAGATTTATCAATACTTTAAGAAAGTTAGTTACTTTTTATTTATGGAGAAAGCTGATGTTAACAAAAACAGAAATCTTCTTCTTAATTAGTTTTATAATATAGCACATATTCCTATTCTTTTATTATAATTACACCATAGAACTCACACTTTTAAATAATTATTAAAAACAGGAAAAGAGCATGGAAAGAAAAACTATATTTTGTACTATTAAATGCATTAATATTTATCATTATGAATTATGCACTAAATTATTAAATATTTTCTCGGGTTGCTACTGTGTAATCTCAAATGATTTTTTTACCTAATTTTTTTATTCATTCATTAAAGAATCATAAACAAGAATGATAAGAATGACTGACAAAATTATACATTATTCTTATGCACATATTTTTTACTTTCAACTGAGTTAGTGAAGCAAAATGTTCATCTCCCCTCACACCCCTGTTGCTCTCCTCATCATAAAAATGATTGTCTTTTTCTTTTATTGGGATTTCTCTGTGATGAATGAACTTGGAACCAGAATTTTATGTAGTGGACAAAACAAGAAAAAATGAAATTGTTAGACATTATCCCAGTTTAGTTTCACTAGGAATGAGGTCAATAAATATGCCTTTTTTTTTTCTGCTTTTTAGGAGAGGAGCTGTTGGGAGCAGTGCAATAGTAATAATAATAATAATAATAATAATAAAGTAGACAAAATCCAGGCTTATTGTTGTTGTTGTTATTTGCAGCCTGCCATCTCTCAGCCAACAGTCTCTCTCAAGTCTCTCTCCCAGAAATGGGTGTCTCTCTCTCAGCAATGTGTATCACTCTCTCAGCAATTCATGTCTCTTGGTATCTCTTTCTCAGCAGCACGTGTCTCTTAAGAGGATGTTTCTCTCAGCATCATGTCTTTCTCAGCCAGCAGTCAGAGAGACTCCTTCTGCCCCTAGGAGGGCTCCTTTTGAGGCCAAACCAACCAACCCAACATCAGAATTCCATACACCTGAGAGAGAGCAAACTTCCCAGAACATTACTTTTTGCTGCTTCCAACAGAAGTACCCCAGGTGGATGATTTTAACAATCAGGAGCTATTCAGTTTCTCACAGCAAATTCCACCATGGAGTTTACAAAGACTTATGGCTAGAAAAGTTAAACCAAGTAATTTACTACATTGCAGCAACATACTGTAAGCCAAGTATATGAATAAGTATGATAGAGTAGAAAAGGAGAAAAAAGTGTGAAATCAGTCTTCTTATTTTTATTTACTATTTTTTTCACTCATTGTAACAGTGTAAGTTGTCCTGAAATCACTGAGTAGTTAGTCAACTTTGTGCATGGCCCTGAAGTGACAGTCTCAATACCACATAATTAATAATGTCTCTTTAGAGTATGAGTGATAATCACTTGATTGAATGCTCCAGTTTCATTACATTACTAAATAAAATGAAACAATAATTAGAACAATGTGCATGTAAGGGAAGTCCATATTATCATGTGTTTGTGCATAGGGAAGCAGAAGAATTAATCAAATGAAATGTGAAATTATTATGAATAATTGCTGGCATATGGAGATGATCAGCTTGCTTGCAAATAGGATTTCATAAGGGGCAGTACATGCCTTTATTTTTCCTTCATGAAGCCATGTAAATGTTAGGTTGTAACTGAGCTCTAATATCTTGAATTACTGCAAAGTCTTTATTTGTTTCTAAGGCTAATAATCTAAAATGGGACAAGCCCATCTCCTACTTAACAGCTAATTTGAAAAATGCTTTTATTGACCCATTCAATAGATAGTCATTGTTCAAGGGATCTATGCAAGACACTGTGCTAAATTCAGAGGGATCAAATATATACATAAGAAACCATGACAGTTTTGATTTTGTAATCTAAATGAAGAAGTCAAAGGTTCATATAAAATGATGATGTAACAATGGAAGACACTAAATAATTCAGTGCTGAAATAACTATACTAACAATTATACCAATAATTATCCTCAGAGCTCACAGCAGGGGTTTATTATAGGTTTGAAGAAAATTATACAATCTTTTGGAAGTTTTGAGATTCCTGGAGGATGAAGTAAACACAACTGTGTGCTGGTTAAATCAATTCAGAAAACTTACTTTTTTCTCTCTATTAAAAATAATTATTTTATTTCCTAAAAACATTAAGAAGAGGGAGAACACAAATGACAGCAAAAGTTCCAATGTTTAGCGGTGATGCAGCACCACAGCAGAAAATCGCACAACTTTGCTTTTGTGGATTAGTTTATAGACCACATTTACACCTTTCTGAAAAATATGAGTGAAAATCAACACCACAATCATTTGCCCTTCAGCTGACCCTATTTAATTACACAAATATAAATGATATAAAATTAGACAAAAATATGACAAAATGAGAAGCAGGTGAATATATTTTAAACAGAAATATAGAATATAATCGTATATTTGCAAATATTCATAACATTGGAAAGTTTATCAATAATGCATGGGATCACTATGAGTTGAAACCACCTAAACAACACATCACAACAACAATCTGAAAAAGAAAATGGTCAGACAGAGCAGGTATAAGAAATAAGGAGATTTTAAAAAGTAGTTTAAATAAGTTTAAAAAATTACAGGCAATTGCAAACTTTTTTTTTCAGTAAACATACATGACATGTACAAAATATGACTCTTAGAAAACTGCAAGTTGTCAAAATGAAATGAATGCCTGAAAATAGTTATGCTTGGTAGTAGTGAGCTGATATAGATTGGTAGTGGCTATTTTGAAGCAGAAATTCATATGGTCTCTTATGACAGAAAGGACAAATTGAAAAGGAATGTCATCATGTTCATTGCCAAAAAGAACATCTCAAGATCTTTACTGAAGTACACACTGTTAGGAAAGCATCCATATATCCACAAGGAAGATCAATTAATATGACTGTTATTCAAATTTAGGCACCAACCATTTATGCGAAAGATGAAGAAATTGAAGATTTTTACCAACTTCTGCAGTCTGAAACTGATCAAACATACTTTGAAGATACACTGATACTTAACGGTGACTGAATTGTGAAAGTCAGAACAAAAAAGGATCAGCATTGTCAGGTTGTAACTGAGCTCTAATATCTTGAATTACTGCAAAGTCTTTGTTTATAAGGCTAATAATCTAAAATGGGACAAGCCCATCTCCTACTTAACAGCTGATTTGAAAAATGCTTTTGTTGACCCATTCAATAGATAGTCATTGTTCAAGGGATATGTGCAAGGCACTATGCTAGATTCAGAGGGATCAAATATATATGTAAGAAACCGTGACATTTTTGATTTTATAATCTAAATGAAGTCAAAGGTTCATATAAAATGATGATGTAACAATGGAAGACACTAAATAATTCAGTGCTGAAATAACTATACTAACAATTATACTAATAACTGGATAGAAATGATGCTGGTGATTGCATGGTAGAATTTTCCAAGAGCAATGAATGATGTATTTCTTGGAAGTAACTCTTTCAACAACATAAAATGAGGCTATACTTGTAGACCTTGCCAGATAGAATATATAGGGGGGGAAAAGAAGCATGTGTGTGAGGGTTGTATCCTTTCACTATACATATTCAATGTGTGTGCTGAGCATATAATCCAAGAAGCCAGACAATATGAAGAACATGTGGCATCAGGATTGGAGGAAGACTCATTAATATCCTGCTATACAAGACTATAGGAGACCTGGTGGCACAGTAGTTAAGGCATTAGGCTGCTAACTAATAGGTCAGTGGTTTGAACCCACCAATTGTTCAGTAGCAGAAAGATGAAGTAGCCTGTTTTCATAAAGATTTGCAGGCTTGGAAGTCCTATGGGGAAATTCTACTCCATCCTTCAAGGTTCTTATGAGTCAGAATTGACTTGATGACAGTGGATTTGGTTTTTTGGTTTATATACATCTGTGGATAGAGCTGATAAAAAAAGCTTGATATTATTAGTCAGAACAGTATCACAGGGTGATGACAATATAGATCATCAATTGCTCACTTATGAGTTCAAGTGGAAGCTGAAGAAAGTTAAAACAAATCCATGAGAGCCAAAGTACAACTTATGTATATATAAAAAAAACTCACTGTCGTCGAGTAAATTCCAACTCACAGTGACCTCTCCTTGGGTTTCCAAGAGGGTATCTTTACAGAAGTAAATTGCCCAGTCTTTCTTTTGAGGAGTGGCTGGTAGGTTTGAACTGCCAGCCTTCTGGTTAGTACTCAAATGCCTGAGGCACTATGTCACCAGAGCTTATATATATATATATATATATATATATATATGTTGTTGTTGTTTTTATGTGCCGTCGAGTCGGCCCCAACTCATAGCGACCCTTCCTTGGGTTTCCAAGGCAGTATCACTACGGAAGTAGGATTGCTCAACCTTCCTTCCAAGGAGTGGCTGGTGGGTTTGAACTGCCAGCCTTCTAGTTAGCAGGCAAGTGACTTAGCCACTATGCTACCAGAGCTTATATATATATATATATACCCACCACAGAAGCTCAGAAGGAAGGAAGGTTGGGCAATATACTTCCGTAGTGATACCGCCTCAGAAACCCAAGGAGGGGTCGCTATGACTCCATGGCACATAACAACAACAACAACAACAACAAATATACATATATATGTGTGTGTGTACACTACTTGCATTTAGATTTCTTCTCAAGAATAAATTAAACATCTTGAACAATAATGTCCTCAGACCAAAAACTTGTGATAAGACCAAAGATGTTAAGGACATAACACATGAAGAAAGCAATAGATCATTAAAAAGACAGGAAAGAAAAGGCCCAAAGTCATGCCAGAAAAGACTCTGAAACTTGCTCTTGAACACTGAGTAGCTAAGGCAAATGGAAGAAATTATAAAGTGAAAGAACTGAACATAAAATTTCAAAGGGCGTCTCAAGAAAAACAAAGTATTATAATGAAATGTGCCAAGATCTGGAGCTGGAAAAGCTAAAGGGAACAATAATCTCACAATTCTGAAGATGAAGAAACTAAAGAGAGAATTCAAGCCTCAAGTTGCAGTATTGAAGAATGTCGTGGGCAAAATATTGAAGATGTAGGAAGAAGATGGAAGGAATACACAGTTCCAAAAGGAACTGGTCAATGTACGATTAATTCAGGCCATAGCATGCGATCAAATATTGATGGTATTGAAGAAAATAATACAAATCACACTGAAGGATTTGGTAAAAATACTCAAGGAATTAATAGAGCACCAACTGAGATGTTTCAACAAACAGATTCAATGGTGGAACTGCTCACTTGACTATGCCAAGATTTTTGGAAGACAGACACCAGGACAAACAACTGGAAGAGATTCATATTTGTTCCCAGTCCAAAGAAAAGTTCTATTAATGAATGCAGAAATTATCAAACAATATCATTAATACTACACTAAGCAAAATTTTGCAGAAGAAAATTCAAAAAAATTTTGCAGCTGGACATCAGCTGTAAATTGCCAGAAATTCAAGCTGGATTCAGAAAAGGATGTGGAAAGACAGATATCATTGTTGATGTCAGATTGATTTTGGCTGAAAGCTGAGAATACTAGAAAGATGTTTACCTGTGTTTTATTGACTGTGAAAAGGGATTCCACTGTGTGGATCATAAGAAATTATGGATAACAATGCAAATAACTGGAATTCCATAACAGTTAATTGTGTTTATGTGGAACCTGTACATAGACCAAGACACAGCCATTCAAACAAAGCAAGAAGATACTGTGGGATTTGGGATATGGAAGCATGTGTGTCAGAGTTGTATGTATCCTTGCACCATACTTGTCCAATCTGTAGCTGAGCAAAGAATCCTAGAAGTTGGATTATATGAAGAGGAATGAAGCATCAGGGTTGTAGTAAGTCTCCTTAACAACCTTCTCAATGCGGGTGACACAAGCTTGCTTGCTGAAAGTGTAGATGACTTGAAGCTCTTATGGAAGAAGATCAAAGACAATAGCCTTCAGTATGGATTACACCGCAACATAAATAAAACAAAAATCCTCACAAGAGGACCAATAAGCAAAATCATGTGAAATGGACAAAATGCTGAAGGATCCACAAGCAACGCCCATGGAAGCAGCAGTCAAGAAATCAATTGATATATTACAGTGGGGAAATCTGCTGCAAAAAACTTGTTGGAACAGCAAAGATGTCACTTTGAGAAGATGAACCTGACCCAAGCCGTGATATTTTCAATGACTTCATATGCATATGAAAGCTGGACGGTAATTAAAGAAGATTAAAGAAGAATAGATACCTTTGAATGATGATGTTGGTGAAGAATATTCTATATAACATGGACTGCTAGAAGAATGAACAAATCTGTCTTTGAAGAAGTATAGCCAAATGTTCTCCTCAGAATATAGGATAGCAAGTCATTGTCTCGTGTATTTTGGAATTGTTATTAGGAGGTAACAATCCCTGAAGAAGGACATAACTTGGTAAAGTATAGAGTCAGTGAAAAAGAGGAAGACCTTCAATGAGATGGACTGAGGCAGTGGTTACAATGGTCTCAAACACAGCAAGGATTGTAAGGATGCTGCAGAACTGGTCAGTATGTTGTGTTGTAGATAGGTTCACTATGAGTCAGAACCAACTCCATGGTACCTAACAACAACAACAAAATTTGATTTTAGCACTCATCTACAAGTTTGCTCTACTGTGGTTGTGTTCCTCTTATCATGATATTGTATGTTATGCCACTGATATTTCATGTATCAGCAGGGTCACCCGTGGCTTTTCAGTGTGAGACAAACTAGGAAAACAGAATAAGAGGTCCATTTCTGAAAATTAGTGAGTGGATCACAACAGAATATTGAAGAGGCTGTGTATATGAGGGTATATATTGGACCTCATCAATGGACTTGAATATACCAGTGATTGTAAAGGTGACTCAGGGAATGACAGTGTTGCATTCTGTTGTACGTTGGGTCAGCATGAGTTGAAGTTGATTCCACAGCAACTAACAATGAGAGGTGATTTTTATTATAGGATTTCCAAACATAACAGGACTGCCACACATGATCATGCATGTTGTATATATACGTTGTTACGGTACTGAAATGCCCAACTGCAGAAAATGGGGAAGTCTTATATACGATGACAAGATTAGCATTCCTCGGAGCAGTGACTACCTCAGAGTACACAACAATATGGATATTTCTAGTTTCTAATCATTGTGTGTATGGATATACCACATGAGTCATTTCATATTGTCTTGGACATTTATCAGAAACTCAAAGGTTGAATAAAATAACTGATAAGCATTGCTTTAAAAAGTTGGTACACACATTTGGCATGATTTACTAAAAATAGATTAAATGAAGCCCACTAACTTTACTCCCTCTCCTCTATCCCTATGCTTGTCTCATGATAGCTCTCAGTAGTATTATTATGATTAATTGTGTTATTTTAAGAAATGTTGCCAAATCTTATAACAATGCATAATGAATACTTATTCATATAAATACACATAATGTGTAGAAATACATGTAGAAATCTAAAAAATGAAGCAAACTCCATTGTACTTAAAATCGAGTTTTTAAATTTTTCTGTTATTCAGAAAAATTCCTATGTTAACAGGTAAAATAAATTTACTATTAAAATTTTTAAAAGTGGTGGAAAGCTGATTGTTTTTAAATCAAAAGACCTTTCAGAGACACCAAAAGATGGAAAAGAATTCATGACATTCTTAAGAGTCAAGTCTGTCTTGAACTTTATTATTTTAAAAAATGCAAATGAGTTTGTTCCCTTTAACTTTAACACCCAAACACCTTGGAAAAAGATGGATGGGTTATTTTATAAATGTAGAATAATAAGCAATAACAGTGATGTGTGAAGTGACTAAAATGCACATTATCCTTCACAAGAAGGAATTAGCTAGAAGTAAAAGGGAAAAGTTATAATTTTATAATGGCCAAATGGATCTACCTTTTAGAGTAATTTATTTCGATGAGAAATTAGTTTTGCTGTAATGTTTTCCCAGAAACAAGTGTAAAATAGTTTTGATCCAAGCATTCAGGATAAATGTAAGGTGTATTTATTTATTTATATACCTGTTTTCTAATTCATTTTCACCAATAGCATTTCAACTAAAAATATTTACATTCTATTTATATTTTTAAAATTTTGATGCTGTATATTTGCTGTATTAATGCTTCTACTCATTCTTTCATTCAGTTCTTCATTCATTTCCTGATGAATAATACGTTTGTCACTGGCTGAGCACTTGAGGATACAAGGATACCTACTGACATTCATCATGATAGACCTGATCCCTGACTTCAAAGGGGACATCAGAGCCTAGTGGGTTAGGGGACTGTGATAGAAACCTTATGCATTGTGATACTACATCAGAAAGGACCCTACCAAAAACTTGGATATGTGTGTTCATGGAGATCGGGGGAAAGAGAACAGATGGAGACAGAGTGCTTCTCAAGTGAGATCTAAGGAATGAAAAGATCTAAGCCCTGAAAGGAATTGTGTTCCAGATTCGGGGGATGGGTAGAGAAAAAGCCAAAGGCAAGTGAAAGCAAACAGATAAATAGTAAGAAAAAGAAAATTGAGTTTATCAAGAACCACTTTACACAGAGTCCTGTATATCATTAATTTACTTTTAGCTGTAATCTGAGGTTAGTGGGCAGCTTTTGAGATGTTTTTATTAAAGTCTTTCAATTAAACATAAAATGATTTTTAAAGTTTTTATAAATTGAAAAATTATTTAAAGCTTTTGAAAGTAGTTATAATAATGAGTGAGTGAGGGCTTTTTTTCTATTTAAAATACCATTAAATTTTTAAAAATATGTATATATATATATGTAACTTTGTATGAACCGAACTCACTGACGTCGACTCGATTTCAACTCATAGCAACCCCTCCTTTGTATACAGCTTAGAAAACATTATGTGAAGACTAGATAAGACACCTTCACAATAGGTTTTTGTTCCATTTTCTTGCTTTGAAGGCTGTCTAGGATTAGATCTTTAGAGGTTGCAAAGGGTGAAGCTGCTGTAAATGCTCTAAAATTACTAAGAAATTTCAGGTCAAATCACTGATGCCTGCTTCAAAACTATGTGCTGGACATTATTCAGATTCTGCTGGTATACTGTCAAGAGTACCAAGTGAAGTAGTTCAATATTTCTGTCTGCTTCATTCCTGATCAAGATAAGGCTGGTCTCAGGCAAGGATGAAGTACTTTGTTACTTTTGTAGGGTAATTTGGGGCTAGAGAACTTGAAAGACTTAAAATGTGTCCTTTTCTGAAATGCTATGGGGACACAAATACTTAGTGTTGGTGTCCATCTACGGAACATTAAATATAAATATCTTGTGCATGTGGCAAAATCCATTGTTTGGTTGCTGTCAGACAGCTTTACTTATAGAATATAATGGGTGGTATGAACTCAGAAAATATCACCAGAAGTAATGAAGGAGTATTGAAATTTGTGAAATAATTATGAGGTCAAATTTACACTATAATGTGTTATAATTATCTTTAGATCCTGTTCTCACAGGTGTATACACACACACGTGTGTGTGTGTGTGTATTCGTGCTATGTGCCGTCAAGTTGAATCCAACTCATAACGACCCCCCCTTGGGTTTCCGAGGCGGTATCACTACGGAAATAAATTGCCCAATCTTCTTTCCGATATAGTTCAATTTCAGTGCTATATTTAAGTTAAGATCTGTTCTATTTGATTCCAAAATAAAATGCAACTAAATAACAAACCCAGTGTTCATGAAATGGGGAAGAATAGTTTTCAAGATCTAATATCAGGAGATCTTCAAAGGTTCTGGGAGAGAGAATATATGAATTAAAATCATAATGTTATATTTGAGGGTCCATAGCTTTGGAAAAAAGTAAGGTAATAACTTTATTGCTGTTGTTGTTGTTGTTGTTATGTGCCGTCCAGTCGGCCCCGACTCATAGCGACCCCTCCTTGGGTTTC
>NW_006922101.1:323956-340304 GCF_000298275.1 Orycteropus afer afer | reverse complement strand
CCCAACCTTCCTTCCGAGGAGTGGCTGGTGGGTTTGAACCGCCAGCCTTCTGGTTAGCAGTCAAGTGCTTTAGGCACTATGCTACCAGAGTTCCCAAATTAGAAAAAAAAAAAAAAAAAAAAAAAATTATGGCTCATTTTCATAGGCTTTGATAAGATTTCTGCCCAAAACTGATTCAGGGCGCGGGGGCGAGAGAGAGAAACAGGAAGAAAGACAAAGAAAGAGAGAAAATCTATTCTAAACCTATCCCTTTTTCTTCTAAACGTTCTGAATCAAAGCACAAGTTTGAGTGGAATTCCTATAGTACTGATTACTAAATCTGAGTATTCTGTATATATTCCATTCAGTAATTTTTACTTTAGCTTGAGGTAACTCTCACCTTTGAAACTGTCAGCATCATTTATTTTTTGAAGAAAATATGTTTATCATATCAACTTTAACAGCCATACTTCAGCCATATTTCAGGTAGAAATATGATACTGTGAACTTAACAAAACAAACACTAAATCATTTGCTTGATGGTGACCCCATGTGTTTTAGAGTAGAACTGCGGTCCACAGGGTGTCCAAGGATGTTTTTTTTTTTTCCCTAAGAAGCAGACTGTCAGACCTTTCTTCCCAGATGCCTGTGGGTGAGTTCAAATTGCCAACCTTCTTTAATTAATAGCCAAGTGCTTAAATATTTGCACCACCCAAGGACAAGCCAAGAACACATTCACATTTTCTTTGTTTGGGGAAATAGTGAAGAGAGTGGCATTCAACTTATGAGTACAATTAGGGAGAAAATCTCAAAAGAAAAATATGACAATGAGGGACATTTGTCAGTGGAAGGTTTACCAGTCGAGGGTACTAAAAAGAGAAGAAGGGAAAGCAAAGGAAATTTCATCCACAGAGGGTAACTGCCTACCTTTTTTCTTTTCTTTTTGTTCCAAGAGAGTATTTATTTACTCATTAATCATGGTCTAATATTACCCTTTTCTAAGAAAACTGAATTAATCACATTAGTACTTCCCAATTTACTTTCCATTACATGTGTACGCTTTTCCATTCATCCATATGTTCATTCATTTCATCATTTTTCCACTGGAAATCATCCACAGAAGACCTACTACAGAGAGAATGCAAACACTAATAGGAATCAGGTTTTCTAGGACAAGTCTCAACTCCTTAGTGTTGTCAAGGTAGCAAATTATTGTTTCTTCACAACATTAAGCCTAGTTCAGTATTTTATTCTATCTACAAAATGAACATGGATTTTTTTAAGTTCCAGGCTCCTGGCTATAATCTGCCAGCTGGCATTCAGTTATATTTAGAAAAGAATTTTAATTAAAATTTCCACCATTATAAAAATTCTTCTGTCAATTTTTTCACAAAGTTTCTGAGTTTATGTCCAATGAATGAAGTTCTTGTAAATGGTCCTGATTATGATAAAATTATTAACTTATCAAGCTACTAACAATTATTTAATACTATCTGAGATAGTATGTTCATAATTACAGAACTTTACTTAAAATTAATGGTGAAATAGATCAGTGATTCACTTTGTACATAATTATATTCAACAATGACCTCTGTGACTAAATCAAAATAATTTTCAGTCTTCATCTGCAATAGACTTAGGCATCATTTGAAACTCTTGACTCCCTTCTATTTGATACACTCCTTTCCATTGATTTCCATATACAAGCTTATATTTTAGGCTTTTCCTTCTAAGTTCCTTACATGGACTCCCCTTCTCCATCTGTACCATTGACTTAAGTAGCTCTTTTATTAGTCAAATTATGTTACTTTTGTATGATTTGTCTCTACAGATCTCACTTAATACAATGCCTTTCCTTCAGATGGCATCCATATGTTGATAATAACATACATCTGCATGCTCAGTATCTCTCCAGAACTTGCATAAGCAGTTTATTGGGGAATATATCCACTAAAAATAATTTATAATCACCTCCAACCTAACTTATCCATAACTAAGTCCATTGTCTCCCAATACTTCACCCCATCTTCCTCCATTATTTTCTGTCTCAGTGGTATCAATGTCCTCCCAAATCCTAGTATCTTCCTTGATTTCTTCATATTCTACCCCCACATTCAAACTGTCACATCTATTCATAATTATTTCTCAAATATGTGTACTTCTGTCATTCCTTTAATATTTTGAAATTGTAGTTTGGGCCATGTTTCTCGTGGATTTGTAAATTCACTTCTTTAATGTTTTGATTTTGCTCTTCCAATTTATGTCTCCCAGTGCATATTAAAAAGTCTCTAAAATTTACTACAGTTATTTTCCTTACTTTAAAAATGTCTTTGGATTTTTGTTTGTTATTCTAACCTGACATGAAAGTTTTTTCATGATTTGGACTGTCTTTATACCCACATCATTATCGTCTGCCCTCCTCTTCCCAACTCTAAAATCTTATGAAAGTAGATTTCTCTTTTGCCATAAGGACTCTTTAAATCCTGAGCATTTAAAGCATAATTCTTCTAGGGAATTTCAACTGCCTTCTTCAGACCTTCTAAGGGCTCCAGGTGCTCCAGAAACTGTTCTTATCTCTATGTTAACAATTATCATATAACCTTGGTATTTCCTTTTTCTTTCTTTTATTTTTTTTTTGACCTCTTCTGCTCTGTTGGGAGGCAAGAACCCTATCTTTCCTATGGTTGTATCTCCAGCACAAAATACTGTCTAACAAACTGTGTAGACATCATTGTGTAAATTTTGACCAATGTTTTTGGTAAAATAAAGAGTTGTTAAATAAATGCATGTTCTCTGATCCATCAACACAAACTATATCCAGTAAATTCTACTAACACTAATGAAAATTATGGGAAAATGGGGAAGGGGAAAGAATGCTTCCTTTCTATAGGACCCAGGAATCCCTGCACTAGGGTGCAAGGATAGGTGAGCAAAGCATGGGATCAATTTCAGGTCCTAATCCCTATCTTCCCCCTAAGGGGAAGGGAAGGGGTGTGCAGGCCACAATCAGCATAAACAACCACATGTATGTCGATCCTTCTTGTCTTCTCCAGGAATAGTTGAAGCAGTGGGGATATTATTAGTGGTAAACATTCAACATGGGAGCTCTGGTAGCGTAGTGCCTAAGACACTTGCCTGCTAGCCAGAAGGTTGGAGGTTCAAACCCACCAGCCACTCCTTGGAAGGAAGGTTGGGCAATCTACTTCTATAGTAATACTGCCTCAGAAATTCAAGGAGGGGTCACTATGAGTCGGGTCCAACTCCACAGCACATAATAGCAACAACAATTCAACATATTCATTTATCTGATGAAGAAAAATTAAGATAGTTGAATAATCAAAGTTTTGAAGCTGACAACGAATCATTATACACTAGATTCGCTATCTTTGGTGATCTCAGAATTACTTTTCTTGTCTTCTCAGGTTACCTTTGGTATTCAATTAGAAATAGGAAGCTCTGGTGGTGTAGTGCCTAAGGCATTTGACTGCTAACCAGAAGGCTTGTGGTTCAAACCCACCAGCCACTCCTCAGAAGGAAGACTTGGCAATCTACTTCTGTAGTGATACTGCCTCAGAAACCCAAGGAGGGGTTGCCACCAGTTAGATTTATTTATTTATTTATCTTTCATTATTATTATTATTTTTATTTGAAAAGCTTTTTATATTCAGGGTAATGCATACAGTTAGTTTCATTCCCCATCCTCCATGTCCAACCCTAACCCAGTCTCGTCCCCTCCCTATCCTGCAACCCTACCCCTGTGCCCCTCATATTTATGCCCTCCTGTTTGTTCTGCATTTCCTCAGTTTGAATGTTGGTCCTGTGGTGTCCCATGGTCTATTCCTCTAAGGGACGTATTACCATAGAGTATGTGGGTGCGGCATCCTGGGTTGAGTGGTCTGCGTGTACATCTTGTTAAATATTGGGCTGAGAGTCTGCCCCTGGGGGTGAGTTTTATTCCAGGCGCAGAATGTATTCCAGGGCCATAGTGTTGGGAGTCTCACCAGATTTCATCTGACCAGTAATTCTGGTCATTATTGACTTTTTGGATTTTGTTCCACGTTTTTCCTCCCACTCTCTCCAGGATCTCCAGATTTGATCCTTTCCTGAGTGGTTGGCATTGGTAGCTGGGCACCATCTCGTTCTTCTGGTCTCGAGGGCCATAGTGTCCTAGGGCTGATTGCTTCTAAATATCCTTTTTTTTTTTTTTTCTTTCGTTCTTCTTCACTTCCGATGCTAGGAGACCATTAGCTGCATCTTAGATGGCTGCTTGAAAGCTTTTAAGTCCCCAATCGCTTCTCACCAGTGTAGGATGTGGAGCAACACTTTTATGTATTTTGTTGTGCCAATTGAGTTTGGTATCCCCCAGTACTATGGTCCTGAAGATTTAGATTTGACTCAATGGCAGTGAGTTTCGAGGTTTTTTTTTTTTTTTTAACAAGAAATAACCTGAAATTTAGTTCACTTTGTTGTTGTTGTTAGATATTAAGTTAGGTCCCACTCATAGACACCTTATATACAACAGAATGAAATGTTGCCCATTACTGCACCATCCTCACAACTGTTGCTATGTTTTTGCCATTGTTGCAGCTACTGTTTCAATTCACCTCAGAGGGATTCCTTCTCTTTTTCCTAATTTGTCAAACATAATGTTTTTCTCCATTAATCAGCGACTTCTAATGACATGTCCAAAGTAAGGCAAAGTATAACCATCTTTATTTGTAGGAGGATTCTGGCTGTGCATCCTCTGAGATAGATTTGTTAGTTCTTCCATCAGTCCATGTTATATCCAGTATTCTTCACCAACACCACAATTTCAATACATCATTCTCTTCAGTCTTCTTTTTT
Source organism: Orycteropus afer afer (assembly GCF_000298275.1). Taxonomy (NCBI): domain Eukaryota; kingdom Metazoa; phylum Chordata; class Mammalia; order Tubulidentata; family Orycteropodidae; genus Orycteropus; species Orycteropus afer. Next base: position 335,480 of record NW_006922101.1, on the reverse strand, counting down.
TATGATCTAGTTTCACATTGTGAGGTTGTTGAAAATAATTAATACCATTAATATCATACGCAGGTAAAATCTTGCTGAAGATAATTAAAAAATGGTAGCAGCAGTGTACTGACAGGGAATTTCCAGAAATGCAAGCTGGACTCAGAAAAAGACTTGTTGTTGTTGTTACTTACCATTGATTTGGACCTGACTCATACTGAACCCTCCTTGGGTTACCAAGGCAGTATCACTACAGAAGTAGGTTGCCTAACCTTCTTTCCTAGGAGTCACTTGTGGATTTGATCTGCCAGCCTTCTGGTTAACAGTCAAGTGCCTTAGGCACTACATTACCAAAGCTCCTAAAAAAGGCATGGAATGAGGAGGGATATCAGTCACTCCTCAGAAGGAAGATGGGGCAATCTACTTCCGTACTGATACTGCCTCGGAAACCCAAGGAGGGGTCGCTATGAGTCAGGTCTGACTCGAGGGTACATAACAACAACAACAACAACATCTTTGCTTATGTCAGATGGATCTTGGCTGAAAGCAAAGAGTACCAGAAAGTTTACTTGTGTTTTATTGACTGTGCTACAACATTCAACTCTGTGGATCATAAAATATTATGGATAATATTGAGAAGAATAGGAATTTTTAGGACACTTAATTGTGCTCCTGAGGAACCTGTATTTAGACCAGGAGACTGTCGTTTGAACAGAACAAGTGGATACTGCATGATTTAAAATCAGGAAAGGAGTGCATCCGGGTTGTATCCATTCACCAAACTCATTCAATCTGTATGCAGAGCAAATCTGAGAAAACTCTCAAAATTCACTGCCGCCGAGTCATATCCAACTCATAGTGACCCCTCCTTCGGTTTCTGATGAGGCAGTATCACTGCAAAGTAGATTGCCCAATCTTCCTTCCGAGGAGTGGCTGGTGGATAGCTGGACCATATGAAGAAAATGGGGCATCAGGATTGAAGGAAGACTTATTAACAACATGTGATATGCAGACAACACAACCTTGTTTGCTAAAAATGAAGATGACTTGAAGCCCTTACTGAGGAAGATTAAAGACTACAGTCTGCACTATGGATTACACCTCAACATAAAGAATATGAAAATCCTCACAACAAGACTAATAAATATCATTATGATAAATGGAAAAAAGATTGAAGTTGTCAAAGATTTAATTTTACTTGGATCCACAATTAACACCAATGGAACCCAAACCATTGCTTTCGAGTTGGATCTGACTCATAGGGTGCCCTCCTTGGGTTTCCAAAGCAGTATCACTGCAGAAGTAGATTGCCCAATCTTCCTTCTGAGGAGTGGCTGGTGGGTTTGAACCTCCAGCCTTCTGGTTAGCAGTCAAATGCCTTAGGAACTATGCCACCAGAGCTCCAATGGCACCAGCAGTCAAGAAATCGGATGACATATTGCACTGGGCAAATCTGCTGCAAAAGACCTCTTAAAGTGCTAAGGAGCAAAGATGTCTCTTTGAAGGCTAAGATGTGCCTAACCCAAGTCATGGTGTTTTCAACCAGAAATGCAAGCTGAACTCAGAAAAAGACTTGTTGTTGTTGTTATTTACCGTCAAGTCAGACTTGACTCATACTGAACCCTCCTTGGGTTACCGAGGCAATATCACTATGGAAGTAGGTTGTCTAACCTTTCCTAGGAGTCACTTGTGGATTTGATCCCCCAGCCTTCATGTGAAAGCTGGACAATGAATAAGGAAGACCAAAGATGAGTTGATGTTTTTGAGTTGTGGTGTTGGAGAAGAATACTGAAAACACCATGGACTGCCAGAAAAACAAACAGATCTGTCAGGGAAGAAGTAGAGCGGGAATGCTCCTTGGAAGCAACAATGGCCAGATTTCGTCTTACCTACTTTGGTCATGTGGTCAGAAGGTACCATTCCCTTGCTGTGGTTGCTGTTAGGTGCCATCGAGTCAACTCTGACTCATAGTGACTCCATGTACAACAGAACAAAACACTGCCTGGTCCTGTGCCAGCCTCACAATCCTTGCTATACCAGAGCCCATTGTTGCAGCTACTGTGTCAATCCAATTCATTGAGGGACTTTCCCTTTTTTGTTGACCCTCACTTTACGAAGCATGATATTCTTCTCAATGGAATTTCCTGGGGAAATGTAATTTGGAGGGTTAGCAAAAAAGGTGAAGACCATCAACAAGATGGATTTGCACAGTGACTGCAACCATGGGCTCAGGTATATAGCAAGGATTGTGAGGCTAGCGTAAGACTGGGCAGTGTTTTGTTCTGTTGTACATAGGGCTGCTATGAGTCAGAGCCAACTGAGGGCACCTAACAACAACAGCAGTTTCATATTTTGAGATGGTTGAAAATACCATGGTTAGATCAGGCACAGCTTAGTCTTCAAAGAGATATCTTTGCTTTTGAACACTTCAAAGAGGTCTTTTGCAGCAGATTTGTTCAATATAATACACCCTTCAGTGTTTTGACTGGTGTTTCCACAGCCATTAATTGTTGATCCAAGCAGAATGTAATCCCGGACAGCTATCATTTATTCACCATGGTTTATTGGTCTAGTGCTAACAGGTTTTATTTTATTTCTTTAACTTATATTGTGGTGAAATCATACACAAGATATTCACCAACATAACAACTTCTCCAGTTAAAGGTCAGGGACATTGATGACATGCTTTCTTTATGTTCATTCACAACAAAGGTGGTCATATTTTACAGTCATCATTGTGTGTTGCAGGTTGTCTTTGTTTTGAGCAAGGAAGGTTATGTCATGTGCATATCACAAGTTGTTAATGAGTCTTCTTCCAGTTCTAATTCTTTGTATTGTTTTTACATAGTCCACATTGAATTATTTGTTCAGCATGCAGATTAAATAAGTAAGATGAAAGAATAAAACCCTGTTTCATACCTTTTGCCAATTGCAAACAATATAGTATTTCTTGTTTTGTTGAAAGGACTATTTCTTGATCCAGAAATTCAACTCTGCTAAAATATACCATATATATACCATATAAAATACTACTCTTTCAGTTTTCATACTGTGGTTGCCTGTTGCCTGCATGTTCCTGTGAGGCTGGAAGCTGGTGTTTTCAAATACCAGTAGGGTTATCCATGAAGGCCAGTAGCTTCCAGACTAAGACAGACTGGGAAGAAGAACAGGACCATCTAAAACATCCTGGCCAATGAAAACCATATGAATAACAGTAAAACACTGTCTGATATATCACTGGAAATGTTTATGAATACCAGTGAAACATTGATATAGTGCTGCAAGATGAACCCCTCAGGCTGGAAGGTATTCAAAATACTACTGGAGAAGAGCTTCCTCCTCAAAGTAGAATCAACCTTAAGGATACCAATACAGTAAAGCTTTCAGGACCTTTGTTTCCTCATGGGGCATGACTCAAAATGGAAAAAAAAGTTACAAACATCTATTAATAATTAGAACATGGAATGAGTGAAGCATGAATTTCAGAAAATTGGAAGTTGTCAAAAATGAAATGGAATGCATAAAAATTTATATCCTAAGAATTTTTGTAGGAACTCTGGTAGCATAGTGCCTAAGACACTTGACTGCTAACCAGAAGGTTGGTGGTTCAAACCCACCAGCCACTCCTTGAAAGGAAGGTTGGGAAATCTATTTCCATAGTGATGTTGTTGTTGTTGTTGTTAGGAGCCGTCGAGTCACTTCCGACTCATAATGAGCCCATGCATAGCAAAACAAAACACCACCCAATCCTGCACCAGCTCCACAATCTTTGCTATACATGAGCCCATTGTCACAGTCACCGTGTCAATCCATCTCCTTGAAGGCCTCCCCCTCTTTCGTCGACCCTCCACCCTACCAAGCATGACATCCTTCTCCAGGGAATGGTCCCTTCTGACAACATGACCAAAATAGGTGAGATGAAGTCTGGCCATTCTCTCTTCCAAGGAGCATTTCAGGTGCACTTCCTCCAGGACAGATCTGTTAGTTCTTTTGGCAGTCCATGGTACTTTCAGCATTCTTCGCCAGCACCACAACTCAAAAAACATCAACTCTTCTTCTGTCTTCCTTATTCATTGTCCAGCTTTCACATGCATATGAAGTGATTGGAAATATCATGGCCTATGTCTGGCACACCTTAGTCCTCAAGGAGACATCTTTGCTCCTCAGCACTTGAAACAGTTCCTTTGCAGCCAACCTGCCCACTGTTACATGTGATTTAATGTCCTGACTGCTGCTTCCATCAGCCTCGATTGTAGAACCAAGCAACATAAATTCTTTGACAACCTCAGTCTTTTCTCCATTTATCATGATGCTGCTTATTGGTCCAGTTGTGATACCAGCTTGGAAACCCAAGGAGGGGTTGCTATGAGTTGAGTCTGACTTGATGGCACATAACAACGACAACAAGCATTTTTGTTTTTAGATGCCATGGAGTTGGATCCAACTCATAGCAAGTCTATGTACAACAGAACAAAACACTGCTATTTACAATAACAAAGAGATGGAAACAACTTACATGCCCATCAACAGATGAATGGATAATCAGGCTATGGTAATATACACATTGGGGTACAATGCAACTTAAACAATAATGAAGAATTAGAAAATCACCTTATAACATGGATGGACTTGGAGGACATTAAGCTGAGTGAAATAACTCAATCACAGAAGGACAAATATTGTATGAGTACATTATTGTAAAAAGTCAGGGAAAAGTTTACATAGGGAAGGAAATTTTCTTTGTTGGTAACCAGGGATGGGAGAATAGGGGAAGGGAGGGAAAATAGATAATTAAGAGAAGGGTTTGATATGGGTGAAAAGGTTTAATATAATAATAATAATATATTAAAAAAAGAAATAAATTAACCATTAGTTGATAGTTATGTTAAGGGCACATGGGGGTTCATTATACTAGTCTTTGTTTCTATTTGAAATGTTTATAATACATTTTTGAAATAAATGAATATGAAGTTTTTTTCACTCTATGATGTTATTTTCTTGCGAATCAGTTTCAGTAGGATTTTTGCTCCTTATCACTGTAATGAAATTGCCCTCTCAGTGACATTCATGTTCTTATTTCCAGTGATGAAACATCTATCCTCATTGTCTTTTAATTCTTTAAAGAATACCATAATTAATTACATAATCTGTTCGACCTCCTATTCAGTGGGCATTTTTAAAAATGTTTGCTATCTTTGCCCTTGACTTTTCAAATTGGAATATCATGTTGTTGTTATTATTAGGTGCCATCAAGTTGGCTCCAACTCATAGAGACCCCATGTACAGCAGAACAAAACACTGCCTGGTCCTGCACCAGCCTCACAATCCTTGCTATACCTGAGCCCATTGCTGCAGCCACTGTGTCAGTCCACCTCACTGAGGTTCTTTGCACTTTTCACTGACCCCTACCAAGCATGATATCCTTCTCCAGGAAACAATCACTTCTGACAACATGACCCAAGTAAGTGAGACGAAGTTTGGCCATTCTCGCTTCCAAGGAACATTCCAGCTGTACTTCTTCCAGGACAGATTTGTTAGTTCTTTTCACAGTCCATGGTACTCTCAGCACTTTTTGTGAACACCACAACTCAAAAGTATCAACTCTTCCTTGGTCTTTCTTATTCATTGTTCAGCTTTCACATGCATACGAGGTGATTGAAAACACCATGGCATGGGGTATCATAAGCTTAAATATTTTTTTTCCTTTCCTTTCTATTTGATTCACTCACATGGTAATCTCTTCCAGTCTCATAGATTTAGATACCAGCTATATGTTGATGCCAATGAAAATTTTGAATCACAACAGAACATCATCCAACTCTCTTGCAGTAGACACTTCCTGTGGGGAATCAAGGACTTCTTGTAGCATAGTCCCTAGAGCATTTGGCTGCTAACCAGAAGGTTGTGGTTCAAACTCACTAGCCCCTCTGTGGAAAGAAGATGGAACAATCTACTTCCATAAAGATTTCAGAAACTCAAAGGGGTTGCTGTGAGTCAGAATTGACTTGATGGCAGTGAGTATTTAATTAATTTATTTTTTGGTAAGGGAATCAGTCCCTAAAGGAAGGCCTCATGTTTGGTGAAGTAGAGAACCAACAAGGGTGTAGGAAATTCTAGGTGAGATAGATAAGCATGAAAGTCACAACTATGAACTGGAACATTCTAGCAATTGATCCAAGGTGGGGGAAGTATTCATTCTCTTGTATTTAGGGTCTTCATGGGTTGTACAGAACTGGACAGCAGCTACCAAGAAAATATGTTGATGATTTTCAAATGATTGTATCTGAATCAGACTTCTCCTGAACCCTAGATTCATTCATCCAACTTTCTTGTTGATATTTACTTCAGTGTCAAATATCTAAGAGACAATATTTCCAAACTCCCAGATTAACCCTAAAACTCTTTTCTCCCCCAAAGGAGCTCCTGTTCCCCAAAAGGATAACATACTCTAGCTGTAGGTATCTTAATCCTCTTTTGGATCCCCTTAGAGTTTCTCAGATTAAAGAATCTTAATTCCTATATTTTTCTCAATGCCCACATACTATCTGTCAAACAATACTGTTGAATTACATTCAAAATACATCTTAAATATGACTCTATCTTTCTCTTTCCTGGTAACATCTTTTTCGGGGGCATTCATATCTTTATCTTAGAATATTCTCTCTGCTTCTCTCTTTACATTCCCCCTTAGCTTGTTCTCAATATTGTAGCTACTTGTGGGCTTAAAAATAAATCTAATCATGTCACTCCTTTGCACAAATACTCAAATCATGCTTCACTTTACTTAAAGGAAAAATCAGAGGCTTTACTATGGTTAGGTTTATGGAGATATGGGCCCCTTACCTTGGTGTTCTCATGTGATAGTATTATGTTCTCATGTTTCTTTGCTTTGCTGGCTCTGTTCCAGCTGAACTTCTCTCTTTGCTGCTTTAGGATCTTTACACCCACTTTTCTAGAATAAGACAGACTCAGAAGGAAAGAGCTATCCATTTCTCAAAAAATGGGCCAATGAAAACCTTAATAATAGCAATGAAACACTGTCTGATATATTACTGGAAAACTTCATGATTACCCCTGAAACATTGTCCAATATAGTGCTGGAAGATGAGCTCCTCAGGTCAGAAGACACTTAAAATATGACTGGGAAAGAGGTGCCTCCTCAGAGTAGAGTTGACCTTAATGATGTGGATGGAGTACAGCTTTCAGGACATCCATTTGCTGATGACACAAAATGTTGTGGATTTTGTGTGATGACTCAAAATGAAAAGAAACAGATGCAAAGATCGATTAATAATTGGAATGTGGAATGTACAAAGTATGAATCTAAGAAAATTGGAAGTTGTCTAAAATGAAATGGAATGCAAAAAGATCAATATCCTACTCCTTAGTGAGCTAATTGTCTGGACTGGCCATTTTGAATCAGACAATTATATGATCTATTCTTCTGGGAATGACAAATTGAAGAGGAATGGCAAGGCATTCATGGTCACAAAGAATGTATCAAGATCTGTCATGAAGTACAATGCTGTCAGTGATAGGCTAATATCCATATGACTATAAGGAAGACCGGTTAATACTATCATTATTCAAATTTACCCACCAACCACAAAGGCCAAAGATGAGGAAATTGAAGACTTTTACCAACTTCTGCAGTCTGAAATGGAACAAAGATGCAATCAGTATGTGTTAATTATCACTGGTGAGTGGAATGCAAAGGTTGGAAACAAAGAAGAATCATCAGTAGTTAGAAAATATGGCCTTGATGATAGAAGGATACTGGAGATCACATGATAGAGTTTTGTAAGATGAGTGACTTATTCATTGCAAATATCTTTTTTCAACAACGTAAGTGACCACTATACGTGGACTTCACCAGATAGAGTACACAGGAACAAGATTTACTAAATCTGTGGCAAGAAGTGATGGAGAAACTCAATATCTTCAGCCAAAACAAGGCCGAGAAATGACAGTGGACTAGAGCATTAATTGCTGATATGCAAGTTCAAGTTGAAGCTGAAGATAATTAAAACAAGTCCACGAGAGCCAAAATATGACCTTGATTACATTCCTCCTGAATTTAGAGACCATCTAAAGAATAAATTTGATGCATTGAACACCAATGACTGAAAACCAGAGGAATTATGGGATGACATCAAGAACATCATACATGAAGAAAGGAAAAGGTCACTAAAAAGAAAGGAAAGGAAGAAAAGACCAAAATGGATGTCAGAAGAAATTCTGAAACTTGCTCTTGAAAAGAGTGTAGCTAAAGCAAATGAAAGAAATGAAAAGATAAAATACCTGAACAGGAGATTTCAAAGAGGAGCTCAAGAAGTAAAAGTCAATTATTATAAAGAAATGTGTAAAGACCTGGAGTTAGAAAACCAAAAGGGAAGATCACGCTTAGCATTTCTCAAGCTGAAAGAACTGAAGAAAAAATTTAAGCCTCGAGTTGCAATATTGAAAGATTCTATGGACAAAATATTAACTGATCCAGGAAACATAAAAAGAACACAGAAGGAATATAGAGTCACTGTACCAAAAATAATTGGTCAGTATTCCTCCGTTTCAAGAGGTGGCATATGATGAAGAACCAATGGTATTGAAGGAAGAAGTCAAAGCTTCACTGAAGAAATTGGTGAAGGACAAAGCTCCAGTAATTGATGGAATACCTATTGAGATATTTCAACAAAAGGATGGCACACTGGAGGTACTCATTGGTCTTTGCCAAGAGATTTGGAAGACAGCAACCTGGCCAACTGACTGGAAGAAATCCATATTTATACCCATTCCAAAGAAAGATGATCCCACAGAATGTGGAAATTATCACAAAAAATATCATTATCATATACAAACAAAATCTTGCTGCAGGTAATTCAAAACTGGTTGTAGGAGTACATTGACAGAGAACTTACAGAAATGCAAACTGGATTCAGAAGAGGATGTATAAGAAGGTATATCATTGCTGATATCAGGTGGATCTTAGCTAAAAGCAAAGAATACCAGAAATATGTTTTCTTGACTATGCAAAAAAATTTTATTGTGTGGATCATAAATTATGGCTAACCTTGGGAAGAATGATTGTTCCAGAACACTTAATTGTGCTTATGAGAAAGCTGTACATAGACAAGGAGGCTGTTGCTTGAACAGAACTAGGTGGTTAAAAATCAGGAAAAGAGTGCATCAGGGTGGTATCCTTTCACAATACTTATTCAGTCTGTATGCTGAGAAAATAGTTGGAGAAGTTGGACTATATGAAGAAGAGCATGGCATTAGGACTGGAGGAAAACTCCTTCACAGCTTCCAATATTCAGATGACACAAATTTGCTTGCTGAAAGTGTGGATGACTTGAAGCACTGATGAAGACTAAAGACTAAAGACTACTGGATTACAGTTCAACGTGAAGAAAATGAAAATCCTCACAACTGGATGATTAAATGGTATCGTGATAAATGGAGAAAAGTTTGAAGTTGTTAAATATTTTGTATTAATTGGTTCTGCAATCAACACCCATGGAAGCAGCAGTCAACACATCAGACAATCTATTGCATTGGGCAAATCTTCTGCAAAAGACCTCTTTAAAGTGCTGAAGAGCAAAGATATCTCTTTGAGGACTAAGGTGCACCTAACCCAAGCTTTGGTATTTTTCATTGCCTCATATACATGTGGAAGCTGGATGAATAAGAAAAATTGAAGAAGAGTTGATGCATTTGAGTTGTCATGTTGGTGAAGAATACTGAAAGTACCATGGACCACTAGAAGAACTAAAAATGCTGTCCTGGAAGAAGTGCAGCCGGAACACTCCTTGGAAGCAAGATTGGCCAGACTGCATCTTACCTACTTTGGTCAGTCATATTGTCAGAAGGGACCATTCTCTGGAGAAGTATATCATGCTTGGAAAAGTGGAAGGTCAACAAAGAAGTGGAAGGCATTCAATGAGATGGATTGACACAGTGGCTCCAATGATGGGCTCAGGTATAGTAGTGACTGTGAGGTGCCACAGCACCGGGGAGGGTTTTGTTCTGTTGCACATCGGGTCGCTGTGAGTCAGAGCCAACTTGAAAACACCCAGCAACAATAACAACCCAATATTCCTCATGTGTGACTTAGTCTCCCATCTTCTTCATATTTATTTATTTATTTTTTTTACTATTGCCTTCACAGAGATCTACATCTTATTTAAAATTGCACCATTTCTTATTCCCAATCCCATTTTATCCAGATTTCTTCCTATGTTTCCATATCATTCTTGTCTTCCAGGATTATTCATGGTATATATTCACTATTCTCTAGTAAGCTCCATGAGAATAGATGGCTATGATTGTTTAACATGCTGACATAGTTTACGTACCTAGCTTAACATCTATCATGTAAGATTCATATCTGAATGCCTGAGTAAGTGAATGAATAAATGGAAGCATAATTTAGTCATAATTTTGAAGTGCACATTCAGACTCATAATATTTGTTTAATTTATATTTACTTATGAATAAGATTACATAGAATGCATGTTGTCATCACAATAATTACTATCAGTATTGTGCATACAATTTTTCTAGGTCCTATTAAATCTTTTTTTACATAATGCAATTTGAAATCCCCCATATGTTATATCTATAAGTAAGGAAAAACTTTTGCAACATTAAGTAACTGGATCAGGCCTAAACAGCTTGAATTGTGCTGGAGTGAAGAGTCATTTTAAGATTTGCATGGTTTAAGCTTCCACTTTAACTATTCTGTAATACTACCCCCTTTGTCAACATTCAGAGAGTAGGCAGGCAGTGTCTTTCTATCTTTCTGTGTACATATATGATCTCTTATGCATAGTGGAGTGGCATTTATCTGTGCAGAGGTAGCTATTGCTCATCCAACTCTGAATTTGTTAGTCTAGAATTGTTAACACTGCCACTAATACTGTTATTTTATTTTATTTTTTTTTCCTATTGTTGTCAGTTTTTTCTTACAGCAATCTGTGATACATTGAGAAATGCTTCTAGGAAATAGCTTTATGACTCAAGAACAGCACTTCAGAACTAAGTAATTTAATATTTCACAGAGAAATGTACTGAATGCACCAATTTCCTCAGAATTTTGATTGGACTCCAAGAAGTGACAATGTGCTACTCAGTAAAAGGACTTGAGCTTCGTCCACAATAGGCTTTTTATGTAGGTGCCCCAGAAATCTTTGTCATTCATCTTAAAGAAGATTTTCTATCTCTATTTATTTGGTTGCATTTTTCTTAAAAACTGCTTGTGCTATTGTTACTTGAAGCTGAATTTCTGAAATAATTAATTTTTTTCTCCATGTATTGGTATGGCCTTACTTTGTTGTTGTTGTTATGTGCTGTTGAGTCAGACCTGACGCACAGCGACCTCATAGCGACCTCTCCTTGGATTTCCGAGGCAGTATCACTATGGTACTGAAACAAGGCGGGCTTGTGCTTACTCACTGATCTGCACTGAACACTTTCCTTTATTACTCTCCCGAGAGGGACCAGGTCTTCGGGAGCAAGGTAAGCACGGGCGTAGCACAGAGTAGCAAGC
>NW_006922101.1:276153-320321 GCF_000298275.1 Orycteropus afer afer | reverse complement strand
CACCTATTTTGGTCATGTTGTCAGAAGGGACCATTCCCTGGAGAAGGATGTCATGCTTGGTAGGGTGGAGGGTCGACGAAAGAGGGGGAGGCTTTCAACGAGATGGATTGATACGGTGGTTGCGATGATGGGATCAAGTATATCATGGATTGTGGGGTTGGCACGGGATCGGGCAGTGTTTTGTTCTGCTGTGCATGGGGTCGCTATGAGTTGGAAACGACTCGACTGCACTTAACAACAACAACAACAACATCACTATGGAAATAGATTACCTCATCTTCCTTCCGTGGAGTGGCTGGTGGGTTTGCACTGCCAACCTTCTGATTAGCAGTCAGGTGCCTTAGGCACTACACTACCAGAGCTCCCTGGTCTTACTTTATGAAATATATAATTCCCTTTCTATAAATGGTTATAGACATATTTCTTAAGAATTTAAGCTTCAGTTCAATCCATACTTTTTTTTTTTTCAGATTATGTCCACATGACTCCAAGTAAGTTCTTGGGTGGAACATTAAAATCTAACATTCAACCGGTACAATGCCATATACCCAAATACAATAAAAATCATTCCAAGCAAACCAGTTGTAAGTCCAGAAGTCACAGGAACTACTGAGGAAACAATATCATGAACATGATTTAATTTCAAATGCTTACCTTCAAAGCCTTGAAGCCAACCTAAGTGACATATGTCAACTATTCCCTTCCAAATTAAAGAAGAAATGAAAGCTCAGGTACAACCCTGGCATGTTCTCTTTTGCATATAATATTTGCTTAAAGAGTGCATACTAGATAAATACAAAGTTAATTTTGTGGTTGATATATTTACCAGTTGTGCATTATAATAAGGTGATGGAGAAGTCCTTACATCAAATGTAATTATAAGTGTCTTTGTGGAATGAAAGGGAGAATTGAGGTGATGAATTGGATAAATAGTATATTTTTTAAAAAGAGTCAATTGTTTTGGTTTTAAACAAAATATTTAGTCTTCAATTATTTTGATCGACTCCAGGCTCATCTATCAATATCTGTGAGTTTTTATGGATATAATATTACAACATTTTCAAACTTATAGTAGAGGATTACAAACTGCCCAGAAAACTTGAGTGCAGCATAATACCATCTTTGGGTTCTGATATTTGAAGACTTGGTAAATCTAATTCATTTTTCCTTACAGAATTTCACTTTAATTAAGAATTCTGTCATTTATAATAAAGTTGTGTGGCTAGTAAAGTGTCACATGGGTCTAGACACACAACCCACATACATCATAGAACAAGAAATCAAACACTAATATTATACATACTTGGGAAACAATTTCAAAAGAGATCCTTATATATTTATTGCTTTCATCACCCAGGGGAATTTGACCACACAAATTTCATCTAATTTAAATTTTTCATAAATATAGCTAGCCAGTTATGTTTCATACCAATAAACATAGACATTACTGAATTTGAGAATATTTGATTACTATGTGGTGTATTGCCTAAGGCATTTGACTGCTAACCAGCAGTTTGGTGGTTCAAACCCACCAAGCACTTCTTGGAAGGAAAATTGGGCAATCTACTTCCATGGAGATAAATGAAAAAATAAACTCACTGCAGTTGATTCATTTTCTGACTCATAGCGACCTCTCCTTGGGTTTCTCTAAAGAAGTAGATTGACCAAACTTCCTTCTGAGGAGTGGTTGAGTGGGTTTGAACCACCAGCCTTCTGTTTAGTGGCCAAATGCTTTAGGCATTATACCACCAGAGCTCCCATACCACCTTGGAAACCTAAGGAGGGGTCACTGTGAGTTGAATTGACTCAACAGCAGTAATTTTTTTTTTTTTTTTTTTTTTTTTATGTATAACATACACTGTTTCAGTCTCTCAAATGAATTAGTTTTATCACTTAATTGTTATATTGCAGTAAAAAATGCACAAGATAACCTTTAAAACGTTTTAAAACTAGAGATCAATATAAAAACTTATAATGACTTCTGTAGAAATTTTCTTTATATATACAAAATCTATTGATTAGGGAAGATGTATAAAGAAATAATAACTCTTATGAAAAGAAAGAAGGCAAATGAACTGCCATGATCATTTTGTAATCATGTTGGTAACTGGCTTCTTGGTAAATAGACTAAAGATGCTTGCTAGAATCCTATTACACATCTATAGAATGTTTTTAGCAGAATATGCCTGGTTTAAGATTGCTTATAGTAAACAAGTTTTGTATTGTAGGAAATTATGAGATATTGCTTCCAGAAAATGTCATGTAAGGCATACAACTATCTGGAAATATAAAAGGGAGAAATTTCATAAACTAAACACATTTCACTAATTGAAGCATTTCATAAACCTCATTGGAAACCTCTTCTTTCACTCTAGGATGGTTATCACACACACAAAGATGATAGAAAAGACAGAGAGAGTGTTCTGTTGACCTAGTGCTGCTCTGACAAGAACATACCACAAATGGGATGGCCTTAATAAATAGAACTCTATTCTCTTACAGTTTGGAGGCTTTAAGTCCAGGCTCAAAGCGCAAGCCTCTAGGGGCTGAGTGAAAGCCCCTCAACCTTGGGGTCCAGCTCTGCCTTCTGCTCTTGGCCCACTGAAGCTAGAGGCATCTCTTCACTCAGGCAGCTACTGGCTGCCAAGGCTAACAAGCCCAAGGTTGACAAATAAAATGGCACAGTCTCAATGTTACCAAACCACACGACAGGACACTAATTTAAGTCCATTGTAAGTTCCAAGGTTGGCAGAGCATGGCAGGGTACTGCACAAAGACACGGCTACATGCAGGGTCCAAGAGTGCCAAAACCTAGACACCATTCGCCAAGGCTTCTGCTTATCTATAGGAAGAAGCCCACATTCCCTAAAGCAGCTACTCAGCTGCTCCCAGTAGATTCCACCATGGAGTTGATTACCAGTCTCATCATGGGGAATACTATATCTAGCTGCCCAGCCACTCAACCAGGCCCAGCCAAGTTAACACACAAACTGAACTACCAGAGAGAGTCATACAAAACGTTCTAGGTCTCTCTCTGACTCACCTATGCTTCTCAATTGCTTGCCCCCTAAAATTACTTTTAAGTTGCTACCATGTTAGAACACTGATTTATGTAACTCTGGTTTCAAAAGTTGATCCTTAACATTATAATTAATTATCAGTGTCTGCTCCTCTATTGATGATAGTTCTCATCTTCTATACCAAATACATGACATTTTAAATACAGATGTTAAACTTGTAATGATTCCAAAAAAGAATTATATGAAAAGTCTTTAATAGGCCTAGTATACTCTATTCTATAGATTTAAGTGGCCATGCTTCAAAATTAATGAACAACAACAACAAAAAATTCTCCTCATAGAGTTTCGACACACTGCCTTAGAGCTGGATCCAACTCATAGTGACCTCTCCTGGAGTTTCCAAGGTGGTATCATTAAGGAAGTAGATTGCCCAACCTTCCTCCCAAGGAGTGGCTGGTGTGTTTGAACCACCAGCCTTCTGGTTAGCAGTCAAATGCCTTAGGCACTATGCCTCCATAGAGATTGTTGTTGCTGTTGTTATGTGCCGTCAAGTCAAACCTGACTCATAGCGACCCTTCCTTGGGTTTCCGAGGCAGTATCACTACAGAAGTAGATTGCCCCATCTTACTTCTGAGGAGTGGCTGGTAGGTTTGAACCAACAGCCTTCTGGTTAGCAGTCAAGTGCCTTAGCCACTATGCTACCAGAGCTCCTAGATTATTTAAAAAGTGTTTTAGCTCTCACACATAAGCCATTAAGTTTTGATCATGCAATATTTAATAATGTAATAGTGATTTGAATAAGCTAAAGGCCTGAGATAGAAAATTGCTTCTTTGGAAAGTTTTAAAAATTGTATTTTTAATTTGCCTAAATTCATCTCAAAGAATCCACAAAGACTTGAAATATGCAAATTTCATTTCCGATTCATTAAAACATTTTGGTGGTTTCCCTTACAAATTTCTTCTACGCTAATTAGACCCTGATCTGACCAGAAGAATATGAAGGACCTAAAAGAGAAATAAAGAAAAAGAAATGTCCTGTTCTTTTCAAAATGTCAGGGAAAACTTTAACCCAAGTATCTTACTAAGTCTTCTCTAGAAGAGCAAAACTGGTGAAACATATATAGGTATATAGAGAGAGCTGATGATGTCTACTGGCTCATGTCTTTGCAGGGGCTGACAACCAAAAGCCTGCAAATTGGTGACAGACAAGCTTATGTTCTACTCAGCTCTACTGGCTCATGTTCCAGGAACCAGGCTCAGACTCAGATTGTAGGATCAAAAATAGAGCAAGCTTTGGCAGAACATTCATTCATTTATATCACGGATGCAGGCCACACCCTCAAATAAATTCTTAGTCCAACTGATTGACTGCTCACATTAGATCATAAGATGGAAGGTGATAGATAGATTCTTCATAGGATCCTCAAGAAACAATGTCTCTGTCACAGTCAACAGAAGTAAGAGAACATGAATTCACTGGATGCCTCATATTTGCTCAAGTATAAATGCAAATAACTTGAATTTTGACAGTGTTCCCAGACTTTGGATATTACCATAGATAAGTTCCAATCTCAAATTTCCTGTGTGTTGTCAAATCTACACTTCCTTTATTTGTCTGCTACTGATATCAAATATTAGTCCATCGCTTCTATTCTTGTCCTTACATCTTAGCTTTTACCTTATTGTTAGGTTATAAATTCCTTTTCTCAATACCCCAATAAATACTGAATAATTAAAAAATAAATAAATAAAATAAACAAAGAAAAATCCCTGAATGGTACTTAATTTATAGGAATCTGTTCAATAACACTGAATAACTTTCTGTGCATTGGTCATGTACTAGAATTTCATCCTGTCATACAGATATTTTCTTCTGGACATAGAATTCCCCAAACACTAATTGTGGTTCACAGAGGTGAAATACTTGTTATTGAAAGGAAAATGACAGTGAGAACTGTTTGACAGCTCTTTTAAAGGTGTGAGAAATAGCAGTTGCTATTCTCTCCTCTTGACTCTGTGTCTTATGGGGGGAGGGGGATGGTGAGGTGACAAACCTTAAAAAGATGTTATCTTGTAGCTTCATTCCTCAGATTCCTTGACTGTTCCTCTTGTGACACAAGAAAAACAATGGTTTCCAGGTCAATAAATATTTTAAAGGAATTAATATTTTATTTAGTGATTAATCAAGTTACCAAATTGAATCTTGGTTTGTAGATAAACCAAACCGAAAACTAAACTCATTGCCATAGAGTCAGTTCTGACTCATAGTGACCCCCATGAGGTTTCCAAGGCAATAAATCTTTACAGAAGTAAATATCCCAGTCTTCCTTCTGTGGACTGGTTGGTGGGTTTGAACTGTCAACCTTCTGGTTAGCACTCAAATGGCTTAGGCACTATGCCACTAGAGATCCTTTGCAGATAAAAACCAAAAAACCAAACTCATTGCCGTGGAGTGGGATCCGACTCATAGTGACTCCTCCCTGGGTTTCCAAGACGGTATTGCTGAGAAAGTAGATAGCCCAATCTTCCTTCCGAGGTGTAGCTGATGGCTTTGGACCACCAGCCCTCCCTTTGTAGATAGATGGGTTGAATTCAGCTTAGGTAAACATAACTAGAAGCTGTTACTCCCTTGAAAAAAGGAAGAGACAACATCCATATGTAAACTGAATCCCTGATCATGATCTCACAGTCAATAAATAATTCAGCCCCAACTTCACTGACACCCTCTTATAATAGATTTACTTTGCAAAGGGATTGTTTACATTGATTCCTTTCCATGATCATGTGCTTACTTGGAGTAGAAATAGATTTCTTTCAATCATTAGCCTCTTGTGATAATCAGGGACATGTATAAAATAGTATTTACTATGTACTCATGAGCAGTGTTATTTGTAGAAATAGATTGTCAACATATGTTGTATAATAATTGTTTCCTTTCTTTCTCAATCTTCATACTGTGCTGAAGAGAATTTTAAAGCAAGGGGCAACAATAACAAAAACAATTATTGCAACTAAGGTTCATACAACTTGTTTTCCAGAAAATTGATTGAATTTCTTAAGCATGTGTTTGTATATTTCTATAATAACCATAAAGAAACCTTTTCAAAAAATGTTAGTTCCAATTGTTGTTGTTGTTGTTAGTTCCAATAGCTACGTTTAATTATCAATTTGTCCTTTTTATGGATATGTTTGGATCGACTCATGTCGATGTATACTGTATTACTTTTGAAAATTTATTCTTCATTTGTTCCATAACCATATTTACCTCTTTGCTTCCCATATCTTTGGGTGGCCAGCTTCCAGAATATAGGGAGAAGCTTTGAGAAAAGTCTCTAGCTTTTGCACATCTGGATCCTGCATTTGGCTGAGTATTCCTCTTAGTGGCCTGTCATGCTGCCTACATGTCCAATTTTGGGACTGTTTCTAGACTTGAACAAGTGGCCCGCTGTGTTATTTACTAATATTGGGACTGTGCCATTTTACTGGTCGATCTTGGTTTCACCAGCCTCAGCAATCAGCAGCTACATGAGTCAGAAAAAAGCTCTAGTGGGCCTGGAGGAGGAGGCAGAACTGAAGCCCAAGGTCAAGGAGACTTCATCCAGATCTGGCACTTTGAACTTGGACTTCTAGCTTCCTAAACTATAGGGGAATAAATCCCTGTTTGTTAAAGTCCACCTGTGGTATGTCTGTTATAGTAGCACTAAAGAACCAAGACACTCTGTTTAGTTATTGATTTTTTTTTTTAAATGTCTTTCAATCTACTTATCCTCAAATGATTGTATCAATGACTCCTGGAAACCACTCTCAGTTCATCAAAGATAAATTAGACAAATTTAGGGTCCTAACTTGGCTGCAGTGATGGGCTCAAGTATAGCAGGGATTGTGGGGCTGGCGCGGGATCTGGCAGTGTTTCGTTCTGCTGTGCATGGGGTAACTATGAGTCGGAACGACTTGACGGCACTTAACAACAACAACAACAACAACAGGGACCTAATTTATGACATAAATAGATTGTCAAGCATAACCCAAGATGCAAAAACAGCAGAAGATAAACTAGAGGATTGGGAGCTTATAAAAATTAAATTCTTATATGCATCAAAAGACTTCTTTTAAAGAGTAAAACACAGAGAATGGGAAATAATATTTGGCAATGATATCTCAAACAAAAGACTTCTCTCCAAAATTTATAGAAAGCTCCAACACCTCAAAACCAAAAAGACAAACAACTCAATTGAAAAATGGGCAGAAGACATGAACAGACATTTCACCAAAGAAGATATCCAGGCAGCCCACAAACACATGAAGAAATGTTCACTAATATTAGTCATTAAAGACATGCAAATCAAAACAACTATGAGATACCATCTCACCCCAACTTTAATAGCAAAGTTCAATGAGACTTAAGATAACAAATGCTGGTGAGGATGTGGGGAGTTTGGGACTCTCATACACTGCTGGTGGGACTGTAAAATGTTACAACTATGTAGATATTGGTATGGTGATTCCTTAAAAAGTTGGAAAGAGAAATACCATTTGATCGAGCAATCCCTTACTAGGTATGTATCCTAAAGAAGTGAGAGACAGGACACCAAGAGATATGTGCACATCCATGTTCATCACAGCACGGTTCACATTAGCAAAGAGATGGAAACAACAAATGGATAGATAAACTGTGATACATACACACAATGGAATATTGTGTAACCCATAATGTGGATGAACTTGGAGGACACTATCCTGAGTGAAATGAGTCAATCACAGAAGGACTAACATTGTATTAGTCCACTGTTGCAAAAAATCAAGGAGAAATTTATACATGGAAGGAAACTTCTTTGTAGCTTACCAGAGATGGGAGCAGACAGGAGGCTAACTTCTTTGATAGGCTGAAAGAAAAAAAAAAAAACAAAGTATATATGTATACAGAAACCAAAAACTAAGTATTAGTGGTTACAGTAGTAGCAAGGGGCAAAGGGGAAACTTTGGTTTGTGGAGTCCTGACTTTATGCTGATGGTGGTGGAGTATTTTGGAAAAGAATAGCAATAAGGTGGCACAGCATGAAAAAAGAAATTATATATAAAATTGACTTTATCTACTCAAGTTGCTCTTTGAAATCTTCTGTTCACCTGTTTTATCTTGCAATTTCTTCCATTTGCTTTAGCTACTCTCCATTCAAGGGCAAGTTTCAGAGTCTATTCTGACATCCATTTTGGTCTTCTCATCCTTTCCTGTCTTTTTAATGACCTTTTGCTTTCTTCATGGATGATGTTCTAGAAGTCATCCCACAATTTGTCTGGTTTTTAGTCATTGGTGATCAATGTGTCAAATCTGTTCTTTAGATAGTATCTAAATTCAGGTGGGGTTATTATCAAGGTCATATTTTGGCTCTTGTGGACTTGTTTAATTGTCTTCATCATCAACTTGACCTTGCATAGGAGCAGTTGATGATCTGTTCCACAGTCCACTCCTGGCCTTGTTTTGGCTGAAGATGTTGAGCTTCTCCATTTCCTCTTTCCACAGATAGAGTCAGTCTGGTTCCTGTCTATTACATCTGGCAAACTCCACATGTGTAGCAACTGTTTATGTTGTTGAAAAAAGGTATTTGCAATGAATTAAATCGTTCTTCTTGAAAAATTCTATCCTGCAATATCTGGCATCATTTCTATCCCCACAGCCATATTTTCCAAATTTCACATTCTTATCACCAATAATAATCAATATACCTTGAGTGGATGCTTGGTCAAATTTAGACTGGAGAAGTTGGTAAAAATCTTCAATTTCCTCATCTTTGGCTTTGGTGATTGGTGCATAAATTTGTATAATAGTAGTATTACCTGCTCTTCCTTGTCAGTATATGGATATTATCCTATCACTGACAGCATTATACTTCAGGGTAAATCTTGAAACTTTTTTTTTTTTTTTTTGCAATAATGAATGCCACACCATTCCCCTTTAATTGGTCATTTGTCATCAGATCATATGGATGTCTGATTCAAAATGGCCAAAACCAGTCCATTTCAGCTCACTAATGCCTGGGATGTTGATCTTTAGGAGTTCCATTTTATTTCTGAAAACTTCTAATTTTCCTAGATTCACACTGTACATTCCATGTTCTGATTATTAACAGATGTTTGTGCTGTTTCTTCTCATTTTGAGTCATGCCATGTCAGCAAATGGAAGTCCCTAATGCTCTACTTTATCCAAATCATTCAGATCCATTCTAGTATGATGAGGCAGCTCTTTCCCAGTGGTATTTTGAGTGCCTTTTGACCTGAGGGGCTCATCTTCTGGCACTGTATTGGACAGTGTTTCAGTGCTCTTCATAAAGTTGTCCAGTAAAATATCAGACAGTGTTTGATTTCTATTCATAAGATTTTCTCTGGCCAAGTTTTTGACAAGTGGATGGTCCCTTCCTTCTTCCAAGTCTGTCTTAGTCTGGAAGCTCTGCTGAAACTGTCCACCATGGGTGACCCTCAGGTATTTGATATACTGGTGGCATAGCCCCCAGTCTCACAACAACACACAAGCCTCCATAGTATGAATAACTGACAGACAAATGGTGGACGGCCACCATAGCAGGGAAAATACATTGTCCCTGACCTTCTGACATTAGGAATTGGGCACTCTTGTTAGATTCTCTTCTGCTGCAGCCACTAAAATGTGTATGTTATCCTACTTACCGTTGCCAGAGTGGATGCTGTCCAACATTTGTTTATACATCCAATTACAAATCTTACATGATTTCTTCTGATTCACAAAGTCTAGAGACTAAGTAAACTAGGGAAGTAGGTTTTTCACGTCTAACCTTGGAAGAGTTATGAAATTATAACATTGGGTATTCTACTAGTACGTGAAAGGTTTCAAAGACTAGGAATCCAACAATTCCAACAGTTTATTATTAGACATTCTGAATTTATGTTTGTATTTATATGTATGGAGAGAAAGAACTGTCAAAGAGTACAAAATGGGTATGAAATTATCTATAAAGTTTAATTTCTTAAAAAAGTCACAAAAAAAGAAGCCTAAAAGTAATAGAAAGAAACAATAAACAAGAGAGCACTTATAAATAAATGAAACAATGAACCAACCAGAATTTGAGTGCTAATATATCCCTGTCTGTAAACAAAGAATCCAGTATCATTTTTTGTTTTGGTTACCTATTGCTGCTCAGACAGGCCACAAATGGGAGATTTGAACAAACAGAACTTTATTGTCTTACTGTGTGGAGGCTTTAAGAACAGGTTCAAAGTGCCAGGCTCTAGGAGCTGGGTGAAAGCCCTTCAACCTTGGTCTTCAGTTCTGCCTCCTGATTCCAGCCCACTAAAGCTGGAGCCTTTTCCTCACTCAGACAGCTGTGGGCTTCTGAGACTGACAAATCCAATGCCAACAAGTAAAAAGCACACTCCCAATGTTACCAAACAACATGGCGGGCCACTTATTCAAGTCCAGGAGAAGTCCCAAGATCAGCAGGGCATGGCAGGCTGCTGAGCAATAGCTGGAGACCTTCCTCAAAGCTCCTACTCAGCTGCTCCAGTAGATTCCAGCATGGAGTTAATAACCAATATCACCATGAGGAATAACTATACCCAGCTGCCCAGCCACTCATCTAGGCCCAACCAAGTTGACCCACAATCTTAACTACCACAATTGTAAAGATATATATTTTTGAATTTTATATAGTAATTGCTCAATAGTGTAAGTACCATCTGTTTTTATAAAATACAAAAAAAAAAAAAAAAATTGTCACCAATTTCAGAGTTTCTTCAATTAATTGCTAGTATCCTGTGCATATGGATTTCTGAAATGGCTTTTGCAAACTGAGTCCATGAAAAACTGGAACACTCTGGGGTTGATATTTTGAAGACTTTTACATAGACTCTACACTTACTTCTTACTAATATGTCTCTTTGGGTTTAGGGAGAAAAATCCAAGTTATAACTCAGGAAGAACATTTCCGTCTTTTGGAAATTTTGTTGGGAAACATGAAGAAGATAATAAATAAAATATTAATAATGGTAAGGGAGCTCTGGTTGTGTAGTCCCTAAGACATTTAACTACTAACCAGAAGGCTGGCAGTTCAAATCCACCTGCCACTCCTTGGAAGGAAGATTGCACAATTGACTTCCGTAATAATACCACTTCAGAAACCCAAGGGCTTTTTTTTTTTTTTTTTTTTTAGTGATTATAGAGACAGAAATTGCTAGTTGTCTAGTTGTCTACTGAACATCCATTTTCTCTTTTCTTTACTGACAGAAACTGATTACTGTTTGGAATGACAATTTGTACAGTTAAAAAGCAAGCCATTTCCCTATCTCCTTTGCTCCTTTGCAATCTGGGCTGGTGATATGAAACAGTTTTGAGCTATGACAAATAAATGAAAGATAGCTATTAGCCTTCAGGTAGTCCTGGTAGTAAAGCAGAGACAGTATATCAGAGCAGCTCAAGGTTTTTTGTTTGTTTGTTTTAACATTAAATAATTTTTTCCCACTATATTTTACATGACAAAAATTTGAGAGATAAAAGGGAATAAGGAAGAAATAAACTGTCATAAATTCTACGAAGTAAAATAGAAAATTCTCATGTCTAGATAGAAGGGACTAATGCTAAATGAGTAACATTTAGAAATGATTAGGATTAGGCTATATTATTTTTGATTAATTATATCTTCCCTGTAGCTCAAGCAGTAAATTAATATGCAATCCTTAGTTAAGTATGAAAAACTCATATTCTGACATGTGTTAAATGAGCAGATATCAAAAAGAAGCACTAACACTGTACAGTATATACATATTTTTCATCTTTTTTACAATAATTATTGGCAAAAACCATTCAAGATCTGCAAATAGTAATGACCTGAGGAATTTGTCAGTAGTTCTCAATATCATTTGTTGCTTTAATCTGGCTTAAACCGTAAATTATATTTTAGACTTCAGCAGCCTCTATATGATTGTTCCATTAAAGTTTTAAAGTTAATCCCACAAACATACTTTTACAAGCAATAAATATGCTGTTGTGTGCATCATTTAGGGCATTACCAAAAGCATTTGCTATTGATAAAGCAGCAAGAAAGATACTTCATCAATATTAAGCAATATTTCCCTAACATCTTCTAAAACTGTTTAAAAACAAAGAAAGTATGTATCTATTGCTCGAATGCACTGCCTCATAGTGCTTTATAAATTACATTCTCTCCAAACAAGTTCAATATTACTGCAGAATAAAAATGGCTTCCTTTTAAACTAAATTTAAATAACTCTACTGCTGCTGTTGAGTTGCATTAGAGTTTTATTTGATTTTTAGGAAAATATATTTTGATAGTAACAGCTTCATCAAAATCTAGATGAACTATGAAATTTTAATGTCTGAGTACTCTTTTTCCACATTAACATTCCATTTATACTTATAAATGCTGTGTATAAAATTACATGCAGTGCTTAGTAGTATTTTTATTACTTTCAAAGAGATAGAAATCATAAAACAGTGTCTGTTGATAAGTTATATATTATGAGTAAGGTACGACCGAAATAAATGTCATGATTTCAGAAGCTGAATATAGAAGCAAAGTTTTAGAGAATAAAACAAGATGAAGGTTTTTTTGTTGTTGTTTTGGAATCAAATTCAATACGTATTTATTAGGTCAACGTTGTTAACTTTTTTGATAAAATTCCTTTTTATTTTCTGTTTGTTTGCTTAACTAGTATGTAAATTTCTGAGTGAAGTATGCCAAAATTCTACTATGCTGATAAATGTGTCAATATCTCCTTGTAGTTTTGTTAATATTCACTTTAGATATTTCAGGTTATATTATAAGGTTCATATAGTTTTACAATTGCTATGTCTTTCTAGTGAATTGAATCTCTTTATTTGCATTAATACTTCCTGCTTTAATTCTGTTTTACTGGCTGATAATAATATAGCTACACTAGCATTTTATTTATTTTTTTTCTTTTCCCAGAAATACGGCTTTTAATTACACCACTTCAATGATTCACTGAATATACGTTTCAAAAATTCAGGTTTTGGAGGGGTGGAGAGAAGATTGTGTCCACCCAACACACTCTGTCCAATCCCTCTACGATAAGGACCTGGAAAAATCAAATGAAATAGAAACAAATAGCAATCCTGCAACTTTGAGCATCAAATGAGAGAATAAAGAATTAGATTAAGTGCTGATTGGAAAGGGATACAGAGTGAGAACACTGACTGGAGAGAGACAAGAAACTGGAATTGTTCAAGCATGGCTGTTTTAAGGCACAGAGGCATCATATGTAGATGAGGAGGAACAAACGTCACACAATGCACATAGCTATGAAGACATAGTGTGCACAGATCTGCAGAAGTTCAGCTTGAGCAGAATATACATTGCAGCTAGGCGAGGAGAATAGGTCAATCTTTCAGCAGCACAGGAGTGAGGAGGGAGTGAGAGAAAGGGAATAAAACAACTCACTACTACTGAACAATAGTCATTTGGACTGAGGGCTTAAATGAAGGAAAAGGCCTGTTGGGGCAGTTGGAGAAGCTAGACTCAAGGTGAGATTTTATTTGATTGAGTCTTTGTAAGAGTTGGATAAACGGCTGCATGCACCCAGAAGGGCACCAGACTCACCCCCGCAAATTGAGATTGGATAGCTGCATTCTCTACTCCAACAAACACACCTTCCAGGAGACTAAAGGGAACCCTCTTTCCACTCCCACAAACATGGTGGTCAGGAAAGCTCTGCTCCCACTTCCCTGGATCCTCGGTTACCTGCTCAGCAACCCAGCCACCTGTAGAAATCCTCCTCAACCAGACAGAGCCAGGGACGGTGGCTCACCCTCCTGGTGAATGTGACACTGATTGATCTTTCTCACACTGAATACAAGAGGCACACAAATGCACTCTCCTCTCTGAGGTAACACCACTCCCTGCTCCCAGGGCTGCCAACTGACCACAACTACAAAAGTACCTGTTCCCTAGACAGTCTCTTTGATAAGTGGCTCTGGCACAACTGGATATCTATTTGTAGAAATATAAAACAAGATCCACACTGCACGCTATACACAAAAACTAATGCAAGATGAATCAAAGACCTCAATGTAAGACTGGAAACTATAAAATTCATCAAAGAAAAAATAGGAGCAAAACTAGAGGCCTTAATTTATGGCATAAATAGACTGTGACATAGCCAAAAAAAGTGTATAAACAGCAGAAGGCAAACTAAACGTCTGGGACCTTCTACAAATTATATTTTTATGCACATCAAAAGACTTAGCCCAAAGAGTGAAAACAGAAAGAACAGATTGGGAAAATACATTTGGTAATGACATATCTGACAAGGGACTTAACTCTAAAATTTACAGAAAAGCCCAACACCTCAACTTCAAAAAGACAAACAACCCAATGAAAAAATGGACTGAGGACATGAACAAACACTTCACTAAAGAAGATACTCAGGCAGACAACAAACACATGAAGAAATGCTCACGATCATTAGCCATTAGAGAGATGCAAAGCAAAACAACAATGATATATCATCTCACTCCCGCAAGAAGAGCAAATTTCGACCAGACAGAAAACAACAAATACTGGCGAGGGTGTGGAGAGATTGGAGCTCTCATACACTATTGGTGGGATGGTAAAAAGTTATAACTACTGTGGAAAGTAGTATGACATTTCTTTATTAAGTTATAATTAGAAACAACATTTGATCCAGCAATCCCACTATTAGGTACATATCATAAAGAAGTGAGAGCCAGGATATGAACAGATACATGGACACCCATGTTCATTGCTGCAGTATTGACAATAGTAAGGAGATGGAAACAACCTAAGTGTCCATCAACAGAGGAATGGATAACCAAACTATGGTACATATAAACAATGAAATACTACATGATATTAAAGAACACTGAAGAATCAATAGCATACCTTATAAAGTGGATGAACATGGAGGACATTATGCTGAGTGAAGTAAGTCCAGTCACAGAAGAACAAATATTGTATGAGCTCACTATTATAAAAAGTCCCTCTTCCTTTACTTTTTTGTTTTTTCGCTTATTTTTCTCACTTTTTTCTTTGAACCAATTTTTCTTCCTTTTTAGTTGTACATTTCTCACTTTTCCCCATCTTCATTTTTATTTTTACCAATCTTTCTTCTCATTCACATGCCATTTTTTCTTTTTCCTATTTTTTCATGTGGTCATCTGTTTACTTTTTTCTTGCCCCATCCAGCAGCAGGAGGACATTAACTCTCCACTAGTCAGCCATATCTACTGCACTGACCATCTCCCCCAACATGAAAGCACTGCCACCAGCTTCTGCACCACTGAATCAATGAGAGGCAGTGGACAACAATAACACCCATGAGTTGTGTGGTCTCCTAAAAATGATAATCATGACCTACATCAGAGCAAACTGTTAACATTTACCCTAAGATATAGAAGAGAAGGCTTGGGATGCGGGCAGGGAAGCTGGATTAATGGAAGTGGAACAACCAGAGTGAAATATGAAAAATATTGACATGATGTGGAAAAATGTAACCAATGTCACTAAATCATAAGTATAGAAATTGTTAAATGGAAACCTAATGTGCTGTGTAAACTTTCACCAAAAACCAATAATACTTATTTAAGTTTTTAAAACTTATTATTGTGGTTTGGGTGAAACCCTACAGATCTAATTTGTTTTGATTCAGCAGTTCATACACATTTTGTTTCATGATAGTGATCACAATTCCCAGAATACCACAGCTCTCCTCCCATTTCCTCTCTGTGTTTGCCTTTTACCTGTGTCCTTCCTAGGCATTCCTGCCTTCTGAGCTTTCTCTGCGCACAAGTGCTGGCTTCTGATCTCCCACAGTTGATGATTCTAAGGAGCGCACCTCCCTGGTGTAATGGTTCAATTCAGTCCTGTCTATTGTTTGGCTGAAAATTAAGCCATGGGAGTGAGTTCTATTCCAGACGTGAAGGGTGACTGGGGGAAATAGTCTCAGGGGTTTCACCAGTCACTACCAGTTAGCCTTATATTTCTTAAGATTTTGAGTTTTGTTCTCTATTTTTCTCCCACTGTCTTCAAACCAAAAACAAAATCCTCTGCTGTCAAGTTGATTGCTACTTGAAGAAACCACCATTGAGTTTTCAAGGCAGTTAAATATTTACAGAAGAAGATTGCCCCATAACCACTGAGTTGCTGTGGGTTTGAACCACCAACCTTCTGGTTAGCAGTCAAATACCTTAGGCACTGCACCTCCAGAGCTCCTTTGTCCCACTGTGCACTGTCCCAGGGATCCCTAAGTTTGATCCCTTTCCAAGTGGTTGGCAGTGATAGCCAGGTATCATCTAGTACCTCTGGTCTCAGATTCAATTAGGTTGAGGTTTCCATAGGACACTAGTTCCTTGGACTAATTGTTTCCATGCATCATATGAATGTAGAAATAGCATGTGCCAAACCTATTTATAGTCATAAATCCCATTTGCCTGCAAATACCTGACCATCTTGCCTGTCTACCTATGTATCCACCAGTAAATTAATATTTGTTATTGATGATAATACACTATTGTGTGGAGTTTTATTGTTAGGTGCTTGTGTTAGACTGGGTTCTCTAGAGAAACAAAACCAGTAAAGCTTATATATATAGAGAGAAAGAGAACTTTATCTTAGGAAAATGGCTCACACAATTATAGTAGCTGGCAGGTCCAAAGTTCTTGGATCAAACATCAAGTTGGAGGCTTTTCCCGACTCATGCAGCTTCAAGGGCTGAGGAGCTCAAGGTTGGCAGGCATTATACTGGCTGTTGACTCCAATGAATGAGAATTCAAGATCTCCAGGCCGAATAGTGGATTGTTCACTTACGGACAGTTGTAGGCAGCACAACAGAATCTTGATCCATGGAAGAATGTCTCTTTTTCCAGGATGTCCATAAATATACTGGAAGCAGGCCACACTCCTATGGAAACTCCCTTTCAATGGATTTGCTGCTCAAAACATATTCATCTGATCCCATCATGGGAATAACCACATCACAACTGCTGAAACCACACAGAATTTTAGTCCAGTCAAGTTGACACACAGCTCCAACCATCACAGTGCTATAGATTCACTTTAAACTAATAGAGAAACTACATACAGCAGAACAAAATGCTATGTGGTCCTGCACCACCCTCATAATCATTACCATGCTTCAGCCCATCATGACAGCCACTTTGTCAATCCGTCCCATTGAGGTTTCAACTCTTTTGCTAACCCTCTACTTTACCCAGTGATATCCTTCCCCAGGGACTGGTCCCTTCTGACAACATGACCAAATGATGTTGTTGTTGTGGTGAGGTGCTGTCAGTAGATTCTGACTCATAACAACACTATGTGCAACAGAAGGAAACACTCTCCTGTCCAGCCCCATCCTCACAAACCTTGCTATGCTTGAGTCCATCACTGCAGCCACTAGGTCAGCCTATATCATTGAATCTTTCCTTTTTTCTCTGACACTCTGCTTTTCCTGGCATGATACCTTTCTCCAGGGACTTGTCTCTTCTGACTTACCACATGACAAAAGTATGGCCATTCTCACTTCCAGGTATCATTCCACCTGCACATCTTCCAGGATGGAGTTGTTCATTCATCTGACAGTCCATGGTGTTATGAGTATTCTTTGCTAACATCACAATTCAAAGACATTGATTCAGTGGTGGTTATGTTTTTGTGTCAACTTGGCTAAGATTGATTGAGTGGCTGGACAGCTGGATGTAGTATTCCCCATGACGAGACTGGTAATCAACTCCATGGTGGAATCTACTGGGAGCAGCTGAGTAGCTGCCTTTGGGTATGTGGTCTGCTTCCTGTATATAAGGAGCAGCACTGGGAATGGTCTCTAACCTAGGGAACACTTGGACCCTGAATGTAGCTGTGTTGTTGTTATACAGCCTGCTATGTTCTGCCGACCTTGGGACTTAAAATGGACTTGAATTAATGGCCTGCTGTGTGGTTCGGTAACATCGGGACTGTGCCTTTTCACTTGTCGACCTTGGGTTTTTCAGCCTCAATAGCTAGCAGCTGTCTGAGTGAAGACAAGCCTCTAGCTCCATTGGGCTGGGAGCAGGAGGCAGAGCTGAACCCCAAGGCTGAGGGGCTTTCACCCAGCCCCTAGAGACTGGCACTTTGAACTTGGACTTAAAAGCCTTCTAATTGTAAGAATAAACTCCTGTTTGTTCAAGCCATCCCATTTGTGATATATACTTATCACAGCAGTACTAGGTATCCAGAACAGATTTTTCTTCCATTTTTCTTATTTGTTGTTCAGATTTCACAAGCATATGACCCCTCCTTGGATTTCTGAGGCCTTATCACTACAGAAGTAGATTGTCCAACCTTCCTTCTGAGGAGCAGCTGGTGGGTTTGATCCTCCAGCCTTCTGGTTAGCAGTCATATGGCTTAGGCATTGCACCACCAGGCCATACCTTAGTCTTCAAAGTGACATTTCTGCTCTTCAACACTTTTTTTTTTTTTTGGCAACAGATTTGCTTAGTGCAATACAACATCTGACTTTTTGACTGCTACTTCCACATGTGTGGACTGTGGATCCAAGTAAAATGAAATCTTTGACAACTTCATTCTTTTCTCCACTTACTAAGTTGCTTCTCATTCTGTTTGTGAGGATATATGTGTGTGTGTGTGTGTGTAATCTATACAAAAGACTGTAATCTTGTAAGTGCTTCAAGTCTTTCACTTTCAGCAAGCAATGTTGTGTCATCTGCATATCGCAGGTTTTAATGAGTTTTTCTCCCATCCTGATGCCACCTTCCTCTTCATATAGTCTAGCTTCTTGCATTATTTACTCAGCATGCAGACTGAATAAATATTGTGAAAGAATACAACCCTGACTCACACCTTTCCTGATTTTAAACCATTCATTATCGCCTTGTTTTGTTCAAAAACATGAGCAGTTTTTGTTTTTTTTTCCTTTCACATTTTTTTTTTTTTAAAGCAGCATTCTTGCTGCACTTCTTCCAGGACAGTTTGTTCTTCTGTAAGTCCATGGTATTTTCAGCATCCTTTGGCAACTCCACAATTGGAAGGAAACAACTCTTCTTTGTCCTCCTTTATTCATGGTCTACCTTTCACATGACTACGAGGCAACTCAAAATAGCATGGCATGGGTTAGGTTCACCTTAATCTTCAAAGTGATATCTTTGTTCCTTAACACTTTAAAGAGGCATTTTAAGCAGATTTCCCTAGTGCAGTAAGATGTCTGATTTCTTGACTACTACTTCCTTGGGTGTGGATTGTGAATCCAAGAAAAATGCAATGTCTAACTTTAATCTTTCCTCCATTTATCATGATGCTACTTACTCTTCCAGTTTTTTTTTTTAATACTTTATGTTGAGGTGTAATCCAGACTGAAGACTGTAGTCTTTGATTTATATCAGTAAGTACCTCAACAGTTCTTCAAACATGGTTGTGTCATCTGTATATTGCAGGTTGCTAATGAGTCTTCTTCCAGTCCTGATGACACACTCTTCTTCATATAGTCCATCTTCTTGGTTTATTTGCTAAGCATACAGATTGATTAGGTATGGTGGAAAGATACAACCCTGACACACACCCTTCCTGATTTTCAACAATGAACCACACTGTGGTAGATAAGTTTGTGTGTCAACTTTGCTGGGCCTGGTTGAGTGGCTGAGCAGCTGGTGGTAGTTATTCCCCATGGTGAGACTGGTAGTCAACTTCATGGTGGAATCTACTGTAAGTAGCTGAGTAGCTCCTTTATAGATATGGTCTGCTTCCTGTTTATAAGGAAAAATCTTGGGGAACAGTCTCTAATATATGGCATGCTTGAACCCTGCATATAGCTGTGTCATTGTTCAGCAGCCTGCCATGCTCTGCCGACCTTGAGACTTTCAGTGGACTTGAATTAATGGCCTGCCACATGGTCTGGTAACATCAGGACCGTGCCTTTTTAATTGTCACCTTTGGGCTTGTCATTCTCAGCAGCCAGTAGCTGTCTGAGTGAAGAAAAGCATCTAGTTCCAGTGGGCCAGGAGCAGGAGGCAGAGCTGAAACCAGTCAAATGCTTTTGCATAATGAAGAAAACATAGCCAAGATGCATTTGATATCAGCAGTGATATCCCTTCTTCCATGTTCTCTTCTGACTTTAGCTCTGCATTCCTGGAAATTCCCCTGTCAAGATACTGCTGCAACGATTTTTGAATTATCTTCAGCAAAATTTTACTTGTATATGTTATTACTGATAATATGGATAATATTTTCTGTTAATATCCACAATCTGTTAGATAATAATTTCCACAATCTCTAGGATCAACTGTTTTTGTAATGGGCACACATATGTGTCTTGGCTGAAAGCAAAAAATACCAGAAAAATGTTTATTTGTGTTTTATTGACTACGCAAAAGCATTCAATCTTGTGAATCATAACAAATTATGGATAACTTTGAGAAGAATGGGAATATCAGAACACTTAATTGTACTCATCGGAAACCTGTACATCAACCAGGATACTATTGTTCAAACAGAACAAGGGGACACTTCATGGTTTAAAATCAAGAAGGAAGTGCATCAGGGTTGTGTCCTTTCACCATATTTATTCAATCTGTATGCTGAGCAAATAATCCAAGAAGCTGGACTATATGAAGAAGAATGTGACATCAGGATTGGAGAAAGACTCATTAACAACTGGCAATATGCAGATGACACAACTTTGCTTGCTGAAAGTGAACATGGCTTGAACTACTTACTGATGAAGATTGAAGACTACAATTTACAGTATGGATTACATCTCAACATAAAGAAAACAAAAATCCTCACAACTGGACCAATAAGCAGCATCACAATAAATGGAGAAAAGATTGAAGTTGTCAAATACTTAATTTTACTTGGTTTCACAAGCAACACTGAAGCAAGCAGCAGTCAAGACATCAGATGATGTATTACACTGGGCACATGTGTTGCAAAAGACCTCTT
Organism: Orycteropus afer afer; assembly: GCF_000298275.1. Classification (NCBI taxonomy): domain Eukaryota; kingdom Metazoa; phylum Chordata; class Mammalia; order Tubulidentata; family Orycteropodidae; genus Orycteropus; species Orycteropus afer. The sequence goes on along the minus strand of NW_006922101.1, from coordinate 299,347 downwards.
TAAAGCACTGAAGAGCAAAGACGTGTCTTTGAAGACTAAGGTGCCCCTAACCCAAACCATGGCATTTTCAATTGCCTCACATGCATGTAAAAGCTGGACAAAAATAAGGAAGACTGAAGAAGAGTTGATGCTTTTGAGTTGTGGTGTTTGCAAAGAATACTGAAAGTACCATGGACTGCCAGAAGAACTAACAAATTTGTCCTGGAAGAAGTGCAGCTATAACCCTCCTTGCAAGTGAGAATAGCCAGAGTTCATCTCATCTACTTTGGCCATGTTGTCTGAAGGGACCATTCCCTGGAGAAGGATATCATGCTTAGTAAAGCAGAGGGTCAATGAAAAAGGAAAAGACACTCAATGAGATGGGTTGACACAGTGGCTGCAACGATGGGCTCAGGTATAGCGAGAACTGTGAGGCTGGCACAGGACCGGGCAGTGTTTTGTTCTGTTGCACATGGGTTCGCTATGACTTGGAGCTGACTCAATGGCACATTTAACAACAACAACATGGATCTCTTCCAGTCAGGTGGCCAGGTAACTGTCTTCCAAATTTCTTGTCATAATTGCAGCCTGTAGTGCTGCATCCACTTGTTGAAATATCTCAATGGGTATTTGTCCAATTCTTCGATCCTTGTTTTTTTGCTAATTCCTTCAGTGGCATTGGTTCTTGATCCTATGTCACTTCCTGAAATATTTGAACATCAACAAATTCTTTGTTGTACAGTGACTGTTTATTCCTTCCATCTTTTTTTAATGCATCATCCATTATTTTGCCCCCAGAATATTGCCTTCAATATTGCAATTTGAGGTTTAAATATTTTTCTTCAGTTATTTCAGATTGGGAAATACCAAGTGTGGTTTTCCTTTTTGTTTATCTAATATCAGGTCTTTGCACATTTCATTATATAATTGATTTTGTCTTCTTGAGCTGCTTTTTGAAATCTTCTGTTCAGCTCTTTTATCTTGTCATTTCTTTCATTCACTTAGCTACTACCCATTCAAGAGCAAGTTTCAGAGGCTCTTCTGACATCCATCTTGCTCTTTTCTCCCTCTCCTGTCTTTTTATTGACTTTTCTCTCTTCACGTATGATGTTTGTGATGTCTTCCCACAATTTCTCTGATTTTCAGTCAGTGGTGTTAAACACATCAAATTTATTCCATAGATGGTCTTTAAATTCAGGTGAGGTATAATCAAGGTCATCTTTTGGCTCTTGTGGATTTGTTTTAATTTTCTTCAGCTTCCACTTGAACTTGCATATGAGCAATTGAGGATCTGTTCCACGGTTAGCTACTGGTCTTGTTTGGCTGAAAATATTGAGCTTCTCAATCATCTCTTTACAGAGATGTAGTTGATGTGATTCCTGCGTATTCCATCTGGTGAGGTCCACGTGTATGTCCACCATTTATGTTGTTGTCAAAAAGGTGTTTGCAATGAATAAGTTGTCTTGCAAAATTCTATCATGTGATCTCCAATGCCATTTCTATGACCAAAGACATATTTTCCAACTACTGATGGCTCATCTTTCTTCCCACCTTTCACATTACAATCACCAGTAATCATCAATTCCTCTTATCGCATTTTGTTCAATTTCAGACTGTAGAAGTTGGTAAAAACCTTTAGTTACTTCATCTTTCACTTTAGTAGTTGGTGCATAATAGTAGTATTAACTGTTCTTCCTTGTAGGTGTATGGATATTATCCTATCACTGGCAGCATAATACTTCAGGATAGATCTTGATTTTTTTTTTTTGACGATGAATGAGACCTCATTCCTCTTCAATATGTCATTTCTGGCATCATAGACCATATGACTGTCTGATTGAAAATGGGCAATGTCAGCCCATTTTAGCTTGCTAACGCCTAGGATATCAATCTTCATGTGTTTCTTTTTATTCTTGACCACTTCCAATTTCCCTAGAGTTCTACTTCATACACTCAAGGTTCCAATTATTAATGAATATTTGCACCTTTTTCTTCACATTTTGAATTGTTCCCATCAGCAAACGGAGGTCCCGAAAGCTTTAGTGCATCTAGCCATTAAGGATGACTTTACCTTGAGGATGCAGCTCTTCCTCATTTGAATTTTGAGGTTCTTCCAAACTGCAGGGCTCATGTTCTGGCACTACATCAGATGTTTCACTGCTATTCATAAAGTTCCATGTATATGTCAGACACTGTCTCACTGCTATTCATAAACTTTTTAGTGGCCAATTTTTCAGAATGAATGGCCTGGTCTTTCTTCCCAGGCTTTTGGTCTGGAAGTTCTGCTGAAACCACTCCATTATTGGTGACCCAGCTGGTATTTGAAATACCAGTGACAAGGCCTCCAGTTACAGCAACACACAAGCCAACAAACTGACAGATGTGGACAGATAATTTAGGAGGAAGAATTTTTTTTCCAATTTATTTTATCTGAGCAACATAATGATACCAAAATCTGATCATATTACACAATAAATTATAAAACATTGTTCTTCCAACTCACTGCTGTCAAGTTGAGTCTGACTCATAGCAACCCTGAGTAAATTTCCAAGGTTGTAAATCTTTATGTAAGCAGACTTCCTCATCTTTCTTCCATGGAGTGACTGGTGGGTTCAAACCATTGACCCATTGGGTAGCAGCCAAATGCCTTAAACACTACACCACCAGAGCTCTTTATTATTCCTCAATACATAGATAAAAATTGCTCAGTGAAATATGTAAAAAATAAATATAGCATGAGTAAGCAGAGCTTATATCAGAAATGTACAATTCATTAAATATTCAGAAACCAAACAATGTAATTTCCCAGCTATCTTCATTCCCTATGGCTGTCATAACAAAATACTACAAATGGAGTGAATTTAAAGAACAGAAATTTATTGTCTCTTGGTTCTGGAGGTCAGAAATGAAAATCAAGGTATTGGTTGTATCAATTCCTTCTGAGGCTTTGGGAGAAGAACTGTTCCATGCCTCACCTAGCTTGTGGTGGCTCCTGGCAATCCTTGGTATACCTTTGTTGCATGTAGATGTATCGTCACATGCTGTCTTTCACCCATGTGTGGTTTTCCTCCATATATGTTCTTCTCTTTTATTAGCCACTGATCACATAGGATTAGGAGAAAGACCCATCTTTACTCTGGTATGATCTAAGGGATAATGTCTTCACAGTAACACTCTAATTCCTCTGATAAATTTATATCACAAGCACAGTGTCTAAAACTTCAACACATATTTTTAGGGGACAAATTTAAATTAATAAATTTCCCTGATTGTAATTTGTATCTCAATATTTTGTATCTGTAATTTGTTTTTTTGTGTTTTATTGACTATGCAAAGGCAATCAACTGTGTGGATCATAACAAATTATAGATAACACTGTGAGGAATGTGAATTCCAGAACATTTAATTGTGCTCATGACAGACCTGCACATAGACCAAGAGACTTGTTTGAACTGAACAAGGGATAGTGCATGGTTTAAAATCAGGAAGGGTATGTGTCAGGACTGTATGCTTTTGCCATACATACTCAATTTGTATGCTGAACAAATAATACAAGAAGCTAGACTACATGAAGAAGAATACAGCATCAGGATTGGAGGAACATTTATTAACAACCTGCAGTATGCAAACAACACAACTTTCCTTGCTGAAAGTGAAGATGACTTGAAGCATTAACAGATGAAGATTAAAGACTACATTCTGCAGTATGGATTACACCTCAACGTGAAGAAAATTAAAATCTTCACAAATGAACCAGTAGCAGCATCACAAAAAATGGAGAAAAGATTACATTGTCAAATATTTCATATTACTTGGCTTAACAGTCAACAACTATGGAAGCAGCAGTAAGAAATCAGACATCATATTGCACTGCACAAATCTGCTGCAAAAGACCTCTTTAAAGTGATAAAGAGCAAGGAGGTCACTGTGAAGTCTAAGATGCACCTAACCCAAGCCATGGTATTTTCCATTGCTTCATATGCATGTGAGAGATGTTCTCACATGTTCATTGTGAGAGCAATGAACAAGGAAGACCAAAGAAGAGTTGATGCCTTTGAGTTGTGGTTTTGGCAAAGGATATTGAAAGTGCCATGGACTGTGAAAAGAATGAGCAGATCTGTCCTGGAAGAAGTGCAGCTGGAGTGTTCCTTGGAAGCAAGAATGGCCAGACTTTGTCTCACCTACTTTGGTCATGTTATCAAAAGGGACCAGTCCCTGGAGAAGGATATCATGCTTGGTAAAGTGGAGGGTCAGTGAAGAAGGGGAAGGTCCTCAAAGGGATGGATTGACACAGTGGCTATAATGATGGGCTCAGGCATAGCAAAGATTGTGAGGCTGGCACAGGACGGGGCAGTGTTTCATTCTGTTGTACAAAGGGTTGCTATGAATCGGACCTGACTCAACGTCGCCTAACTACCACAACAACAACATAGGGTTATTATGAGTCTGAGATGATTCAAAGGCATCTAACAACAATTCACTTAAACGATTTCTATTGATTGACTATAGTACATTAGATTGCATTAAAGAAGCCAATCTACTGTACTCAAGACCAAAAGATTTTACCATATATAATAACTCTAAGATAATAATTAGACTTCTGTTTGGCCAATTAACTGGAAAAAAATACCAAAGCCAAGTTGACACATAACCATCACAATTGGATTCTCAAAAATATCCCATAAGGAAGAATTGACTTTACTCTGTGATTTCAATTATTTGCTCCTAATTCACTTCATTAGCTCTAACTGATTGCTTCTGAGTCAGATAACAACTGTTTCTATGTCATAAAAATTAATGTCAAGCTAGGATATTGCTTAATTTGCCATTTGATAATGGAAATAAGGGTACAGAAGATGTGGAAGAAATAATACAATCTTATTTTGATCTTTGGTATGGTACTTATGTTCTTGAGTTAATACTTAGCTCCTCTCTAGTTATGTTCATTGCCTAGGTGATACCCAGTAAATTACTAAACCCATTGCAGTCCAGTTGGACCTGACTCATAGCAAACCCTCCTTGGCTTTCTGAGGCAGTATCACTACAGAAGTAGATTGTCCAACCTTTCTTCCAAGGAGTGGCTGATGGGTTTGAACTGCCAGCCTCTTGGTTAGCTGTCAAATGCCTTTTGGTGGCACTATGCCACCAAAGCTCCTAGTAAGTCACTAAACAAAAACAAAACAACCTCCCCCCCAAAAAATAAAACCCAATGCCAATGGCTCCCAAGTTTGTTTTCAGCCTTGACTCTGAGCTGAGCTCCAGAATAGGCATAGATGTCCAATATGTACCTCACATATAAACATATCAAAACACAATTCTTGATTCTTTCACCTCATCTCTCCCAAACCTGTTTATCCTCTAATCTTCATCTCAAAAAATAGTAAAAGTCATATTCCAGATGATTAGGCCTACTAGTAAGGAGTTACACATGAGTCTTCTTTATCTTGTTTTACAAGTATCCAACTACTAGTACAGTTGGCCTTACTTTCAAATGTGTCCCAAACACATCCATTTTTTTTTTTTTTCATCTGTACAGCTACCACCTTCAACCAATCCAGCAGGTTTTTGCAAAGGCCTTACAACTTGTTGTTTTGATTACTTTGTGTTTCTCTAACAGAAAATACCACAGGTGAAATGGCTTTAACAACAGGAGTTTATTCTCTTACGATTTTGGAAGCTAGAAGTCCGAGTTCAAAATGCCAGAGTTTGGAGACTGGGTGAAAGACCCTTGACCTTGGGCTTCAACTCTGCCTCTTATTCCTGGCCCACTGAAGCTGGAGACTTTCTTCACTCAGGCAGCTGCTGGCTACTGAGGCTGACAAACCCAAGGTCAACAAGTAAAAAGGCACAGTCCCAGGTATTACCAAACCACATGGTAGGTCATGACAGTCCTAAGATCAGCAGACAACATGGCAGGCTGCTGAATGATGACTTGGCTACCTGCAGGAGTCACGTATGCCAAAAGCTGGAGACTTTCCTCGGAGTTGTTTCTTACATACTGGAAGCAGACCACATCCCTAAATCATCTTCTCAGCTGCTGCTGTAGATTCCAACATGGAGTTAATTACCTACCAGTCTCACTATAGGAAATAACTACATCTAGCTGGCCAGTCATTCAAAACCAGGCCCAGCCAAATTGATACATAACTTTAACTACCACACTGGTCTTCCTGCTTCCTGTCTTGAAACATACATGCCATTTTCAACATATCAGTCAATTGTTTCTACATAAAAAATTCTACGTATCAGTGAATTGTTTAAAATATAAATCAGATCATAAACTTGCCTACTTACAAACTTACAGTGGCTTCCCATTACAGTTAGAATAAATTCACTTCTTATATTGTATATAATTGTGCACAACTCCTGCTGATTTCCAATGCTGACCTGCTCAAGGCAATTCATTCTACCCACACTGACCTTATTTATATTTTTTCATTCCTAAGCTAGGACAATTCCTTTGTCCAATGCTCTGCCTCCAGTTCTTCACATAGTTGGTATGTTCATGTTTAAACTAATCTCATTTCAAAGGGACTGAAGTCCTCAGACTGTGCTTGTCTAAATATCCCACCTATTATGGACCTCCTTCTGTAACCATCATTTTCTATTACACCATTTTGCTTTCTTGTCTTCAAAGTACATTTTACTATATAAACTTATCTTATTCATTCAGTTGTTTACTTATTTATTTCTGTAACCCTTGCCTTCATACAGACAAACACAGAATACTAGAATAATATGATTTTTTTGATCCTCTTGTCTTCAGGGATTCCAGTATCTATACCAAGATTTGTACACTGATATTCTGGAAATATCAGTACATTCCAACAACAAAAACTGTACTTTATACATATATATATATGAACATTCCAGGACACCCTTCATCACATCGTCAAAGCATAACTGTAATTCTCTTCCAATCTTTCCTCTTCTTGTTTGATTTTGTAGCTCCTTTTAATAATTATTTATATAATAATCAGGGAAGTGAATGAATGTAATTTACTCCCAGACCTGCAAAGTTTAAAATGGGGTTCATTACATGCTTTTTTGAAAACAAAAATGTATGAATTTGTAATTTGGTCACATTTGTCTCCACCAATATATGTACACTTTATTGTTAACTAAGTGGAAATATTTTTAGCCTCCTTTAGGAATGTGGTTTTTGAGGAGCATTCTTTTCCAAAACCTATGATCATGGAAACCTTAGAGTTTTGTTTTTTTTTTTTTTTTCTTCTTCAATTGCTTTTGAGCTGACAGAGTGCAGAAACAGCATGCTGGCTTGCTGAACTGGGAGAAAGCATATATTTTTTTTTACTTAAAAAATGTTTAACTGATTGCACTTCTATGTCGTAAAGGAAATCCTATCTTTGGGCTGAAGTCAAGCATTTTAAATTTAAAAGGATTAGTGTTTGAGTAACTAAAAAGGTTATAAATAAAATGTCTTTTAAGAATTAACTAGTTTGTGGTGGTTGTTTGCTTTTATTTTATAATCTGTTCTTGTCATTCTGTAGGCAAAGTTATGACAGCTGATGGGATATTGCCCAACCTGCTGAGTGAAGCAAAGTGTCTTGAATGACCAATGACATCCTTGAACCAAATTATGAAGTTAAAAATTTATTTTGCTTCCTCTTACATCCCCCTTGATCTGACTATCTCCTAGAGACAGGAGGGTTTTAGCCCACACATCAGTATCTCCTCAGCTCTCCAATGTCCCACATTATTTCACTACAAGGGTCTTTCATGCTTTCTACATGGAAAGGAATGGGCCTTTTTCCAATTTCACTAAGAATTTTGCCATGTAATTTGCCAAAAAATAATGTTGAGACTTCCAGGTAAGATGGCTTTGTGAGTTCAGACTTCATTATCTTTACACTTTAAACACTAATAGATTGAAAAACAAATAAAAAGGTTTGGCACTACTCAAATACAACAGAGTTATCTGTGGACATGAAGAAAAATAGACACGCAGGTCAGCTGGGAATGAAGGTGTAGGACTGCTGAAATCTGCGTCCCTAATCAGGTAGGGATAGCTGATAGTGTGATTTATTTAATTTCTTTACTTGAGGTAAATATTTCAGGCATGCACATTGAAAGGAAACTGTTGGCGGAATCAGGTTTTGTGAATCTAAAGCCGAACCTCTACCTTTTGGTTTTTATGGTCATGCTCCCGCCCCACTCTGTTTCTCTCACTCTGTTTATTTACTTATTTTTTATATACTGTAAGAAATCTTTGTCCATTTCAAGTTTGCAAAGATTTTCTTTTACATATTTTATGGTTTTAACTGGTAAATTTTATATTTTATAATATATTATTATATTCAATAATTGACCACTAAATGTCAAATTAGAAGCCCTAGGGGTGCAGTGGAGCTCTGGTGGTGTAGTGGCTAAGGCATTTGACTGCTGTGGTGAATTGCTTGATGTAGCCCTTCTAGCCATTGTCCTCCATTCTGTGATGTTTTTGTTGTTATGTGCCATTGAGTCGGACCCGACTCATAGCGACCCCTCCTTGGGTTTCCGAGGCAGTATCACTACGGAAGTAGATTGCCCCATCTTCCTTCCGAGGAGTGGCTGGTGGATCTGAACCGCCAGCCTTCTGGTTAGCAGTCAAGTGTCTTAGGCACTAAGCTACCAGAGCTCCCGGTGTGATGTTTTTTAAATCCCATTATCCATGCCTGTTGGGGTGGTGTGGTAGTTAAGGTTAGGTATCAGCTTGGCTGGGCAACTGGTAGTAGTTATTCCCTGCAAGGACTGGCAATTGACTCTGTGATGGGATTTGCCTTGAGCTGCTGATTGTTAAAGCCATCCACTTAGGTTATTTCTGATGGGGCAACACAGGTGAAATGTACCTTGAGTCCTGCCTTCTGGAGGGTATAATTCAAATCACCACCCTTAGCTTCCTGGAGGGGTATACCTACGAATCTCCTGGGAAGATTCGCCCTCCTCTTGCTCTGGTTTTGTGTATTGTCTCATCCTCATCTCACCCCTGAATTTGGGACAGCAGCTGTCATCTGATCTGCTGATCAAGGTTCTTCAAACCCTGAGAATTGGAAGGATCCCCCAGACCTACTCACGGACCTGGGACTCGCCACGCTGCCAGCCTCAACCACTACTCTGTGAGACGAACCCTTGGGTGTCTGTGAGTTCTGTGAGGCGTTACAGCGAAATAGAGAACCCTGGCCCACCAGCCACTCCTCGGAAGGAAGGTTGGGCAATCCTACTTCCGTAGTGATACTGCCTCGGAAACCCAAGGAGGGGTCGCTATGAGTCGGGGCCGACTCGACGGCACATAACAACAACAACAACAACAAGACTGGGGAAATTACTGGGAGGAGAAGGAGTTAATGTCTGAAATGATGGAGTGGTAGGGTAGTTTGGACATTTGGGCCATCTTTAACTTCTGCCTCATGGAAACTGGCTTTGTGCTGATCTTTCTGAGAGAAATTGTTCATGCAACTGCTTAACCAGAAGGTTGGAGATTCAAACCCACCAGGCACTCCACAGAAGGCAGACTGGGCAATCAACTTCTGCAAAGATTTACTGCCTCAGAAACCCAAAGTGTGTCGGTATGAGTCAGAATCTACTTGATAGCAATGAGGTTTTTTTTTGTTTTGTTTTGTTTAATGCTGCAGTGGTTGAGTGCTTGACTGCTAAGCAAAAGGTCAGCTATTTGAACCCGCAAGCTACTTTGCAGGAGAAAGATGTGGCAGTTAGCTTCCATAAATGATTACAGCTTTGGAAAACCTACCTGGTTGTTATACCCTGTCCATAAGATTGCTGTGAGTTGAGATCAGCTGGACATCAGAGTTATCCATTGAAAATTATTTTTTATTAAATTGTGAGCTAGACTTTGAAGTTAATCTTTTTCCATATGTTTATCCAGTTTTTCTAGCACCATTTTTCAAGACTATTTTCTTCCTATTTCAATTTTATCAATGACTTTATCAAGAATCAACTGAATTGTATTTTTGTGGATCAGTTCTGGACTCCGTAATCTGTTTCCATGATCTATGCATCTATGTTCATGCCAATACCATGTATTCTTGATGAACAAAATTGTATTCTTAGTATTGAAGTCAACTGGCATAAATCCTAAAATTTTATCAAAAAATGTTTTGTTTACTCTCGTTATGTGGTTTCCACATACAATTTCGATTTAATTTGTTCAGTTTTCCTAAAAAAAAAATAACAATATTGCTAGGATTTAGATTTTTTTTTAAATGTATAGAGCAATTTGAGGAGATTTGACATCTTAACAATATTAAGTTTTAGAATCCATGGAGTGCATATATTATTTGTTTTGGCCTTATTTAATTTCTCTCAGCCATAGGTTCTATTTTGTAGTATGTAAATTTTTTTAATTCTATTTTAAATGGTCCTGTTTATTTAAATGTAATTTGCCAATTGTTTATTGCTATCATAAAAATGCAAATGTATTTTTGCATATTGACTTTTTTATTCTGCAATCTTGCTTATTTTGCTCCTTATTTCTAGCAATTTAATTCTCTTATTCTAGTGTATTTCTTAGAATTTTATATGTAGACTCTCATACCTCTGGTAGACTAGTGCCTCAGGCATTTGACTGCTAACCAGAAGGCTGGCAGTTAAAACCCACCAGCCACTCCTCGGAACGAAGGTCAGGTAATCTACTTCTGTAGTGATACAACCACTGAAACCCAAGGAGGGGTCGCTATGCCTTGGATCCGACTTGATGGCACATAACCACAACAATAACAACATACCTTCTGCAAACAAAGACAACTCTTAAATCTCTTTTCTCTTTCTGTATGGTTCTCCCTTCTAAAGAGCATTCTGGCTGCACTTCTTCCAGGAAAGATTTTTTCACTCTTCTTTCACTCTTCTTTCAGTATTCTTTACCAACACTAGGACTCAAAAGCATCAACCCTTCTTGGGTCTTCCTTCCTTATTCATTGTCCAGCTTTCACATGCATATGAGGCAATTGAAAATACCATGGCTTAGGGCAGGCACATCTTAGTCTTCAAAGTGAATCTTTGCTTCTTATTATTTTAAAGGGGCCTTTTGCAGCAGATTTGCCCAGTGTAAGATGTCATCTAACTTCCTGATTCCTATTTCCATGGGTGTTGATTGTGGATCCAAGTTAAATAAAATCCCTAGCAATAGCAATTTTTTTTTTTTTTTCATTTATTATGTTGTTGCTTACTGGTCCAGTTGTGAGGGTTTTTGTTTTCTTTATGTTGCAATGTAATCCATACTGAATATTGCAGTATTTGGTCTTCCTCTGTAAGTGCTTCAATTCACCTTCACTTTCAGCAAGTGTGTGTCATCTACATACCACAGGTTGGTACTAATTCTTCCTTGAACCCTGATGCCACGTTCTTGTTATAGTCTAGCTTCTTGAATTATTTGCTTGGCATACAGATTCAACAAGTACAGTGAAAGGACACAACGCTGACATACACTCTTCCATGTTTTAAAACACACAGTATCCCCTTGTTCTGTTCAAATGACAGCCTCTTGGTCTATGTACAGATTCCTTAGGAGCACAACTAAGTGTTCTGGAATTCCTATTCTTTGCAATGTTATCCATAATTTGCTATGGTCCACACAGTTGAATGCCTTTGCAAAGTCAATAAAATGCAGGTAGACATGTTTCTGGTATTCTTTGCCTTCAGCTATAGTCCATTTGACATCAGCAATTATATCCTTTGTTCCATGTCCTCTTCTGAATCAACTTGCATTTCTCCAATTCCATGTGAATATACTGCTGCAACCATTTTTCTGAATCTTCAACAAGATGGTACTTGAATATGATATTGATGATATTGTTAGATAACTTCCATATTCTCTTGAGTCATCTTTCTTTGTAACGGGCACAAATATAGATCTCTTCCAGTCAGTTGGCCAGGTCTTCCAAATTTCTTGGCATAAAAGAGTAAGCGCCACCAGCACTCTATCTGTTTTTGGAAACATCTTGTTCAGTATTCTGTCAGTACTTGGAGCCTTGCTTTTTGTCCATTCCTTCAGTGCCACTTGAACTTCTTCCATCAATACTATTGGTTTTCAACCATATGTGATCTACTGAAATAGTTGGACATAGGACAATTCTTTTGGTACAGTGACTCTGTGTATTTCTTCCATTTTCTTTTGATGCTTCCTGAATTGTTCAATATTTTCCCATAGAATCCAATATTTCAACTTAAGGCTTGAATTTTTTACTTCAGCACTTTCAGCTTGAGAAATGCCAAGAGTGTTCTTAATTATTGTGATTCCAGGTCTTTGCACATTTCATTGTAATACTTTTTGTTATAATACTTTACTATGTCTTCCCAAGCTGCTCTTTGAAATCCTCTGTTCAGTTCTTTTATTTCAGCATTTCTTTCATTTAGTTTAGATCCTCTATGTTCAAGAGCAAGTTTTAGAGTCTTTTTTGACATCTATTTTGGTCTTTTCTTCCTTTTTTGTCTTTTTATTCATATATGATGTGCTTAAAGTCATCCCTCTATTTGTCTGGTCTTCAGTCATTAGTGTTCAGTGTGTCAAATTTATTCTTCTGATTGTTTCTAAATTCAGGTGGGATATAATCATATTTTGGCTCCTGTGGACTTATTTTAATTTTCTTTAGCTTCAACTTGAACTTGCATATGAGCTGTTCCACAGTTAGTTCCTGGCCTTGTTTTGACTGATAATATCGAGCTTCCCCATTGCTTTTTTCCACAGATATAGTCAATGAGATTCTTGATTCCATCTGCTGAGGTCCATTTATATAGCCACCATTCATGTTGTTGAAAAAAAAGTATTTGCAATGAATAAAGCATTGGTCTTGCAAAACTCTATCATGTGATCTCCAGTATCATTTCTATAATCTAAATCATATTTTCCAATTACCAGTGATTCTTTATTTCAAACTTCCATATCCCAATCACTAATAATTAATACACCTTGATAGAATGTTTGGTCTATTTCAGTCTGTCGAAGTTGACAATGTCTTCATATTTGGATTTAGTAAAAAAACAAAAAAAATCCTGCTGTCGAGTCAGTCCTGACCCATAGCAACCCATCCTTGGGTTTCCAAGGCCATATCACTATGGAAGCAGATTGGTCAATCCTCCTTCCAAGGAGTGGCTGGTGGGTTTGAACCACCAGCCTTCTCATTAGCAGTCAAATACCTTAGGCACTATGCCACCAGAGCTCCTTTGGTTTTAGTAGTTGATGTAAATTTAAAATAATATTAATATTAACTGGTTTTCCTTGTAGTTGTATGGATATTATCCTATCACTGACAACACTGTACATCAGGATAGATCTTGAGATGTTCTTTTGGATGATGAATGTAATACCATTTCTCTTCAATTTGTTATTCCTGACATAGTAGATAATAATACTGTCTGATTCAAATGATGAAAACCAGTCCATTTCAGCTCACTAATGTCTAGGATGTGGAGTTTCATGAGTTCCATTTCATTTTTGACTACTTCCAATTTTTCTAGATTCAGACTTTTTATAGTCCATGTTCCAATTATTAATGAATATTTGCGGCTGTGTTTTTCCCATTTTGAGTTATGCCCCATCAGCAAATGAATATCCCAAAAGCTTTACTCCATCCATGCCATTTGAGGATACAACTCTTCTGCAGTTATGTTTTGAGTGCCTTCCAACTTGAGGTGCTCATCTTCCAATACTGTATTGGAGAATGTTTTACAGCTATTCATAAAATTCTCCAATGATAAATTATACAGTGTTTCACGGCTATTTATTAGGTTTTCAGTGTCCATTTTCTTTTTAGAAGTGGATGGCCCCATCCTTCTTTCTAGTCTGTATTTTTCTGGAAGCTCCACTGAAGCCTGTCCACCATGGATAAACCCTGCTGGTATTTGAAACACTTGTGGCATGGCCTCTAACCTTGGAGCAACATGCAAGCCACTACAGTATGACAAACTGACAGAAGAATAGTAGATACAGGTGTAGGGGTGACCTAAACTTCATAATTTTTGAGTTATTAAAAAAAAAAAAAAACAGAATAGACACACACACACACACACAGAGGGAGAAAAGGAAGATAGCCAATAGGGATAGATGCATCTATAGTGATTGTCAGTAGTTAGTGGCAGAATTTTCACCTTCTATGAGGGAGACCAGGTGCAATACCTGGCCAAAGCACTTCATGAACAATTACCACTTGTCTGTCAGTGTGTCTTGCTATGATGCTAAACTGGTTTCAGGGAAGCTTCCAGACTAAGACTGGCTAGGAATAAAGGCCCAAAGATCTATTCAGAAAATCAGAAAATCAGCCAATGAAAGTCCTATGGCTCATAATGCTCTGATCTACAAACAGATTGGTCAAACCTCCTTCCAAGGAGTGGCTGGTGGGTTTGAAATTGACTGTTGTGCATGAGGTTGTTATAAGTTGGGAGCAACTTGATGGCAGCTAGCAATAGCAATAATTAGAACTGAAAGAAATAAGACAAGACCTCTCTTTAGAGCCACACCTTGAATTTGAACTGCTAGACTCCCAAACTGTGAGAATACAAATTTTTGTTTTTTAAAGCCATCTTTGTAGTATCTGTATGATAGCAGAACTAGGTAACTAGGATTCCTTCATTAATAGTTTTTTTTTTTTTTTTTAATTGGCTTGCTTGTTTTGCGTACTTGAAATAACCACCAATTTTGTTTATATTGTGATACTTACTCCAGAATATCATTGTGAAAACACAAAAAAACTTATCTGGAAGTAATAATCCTTTAGTAGTCTTTAATGTACTGTCATGAATTACATTATAAGGATGACTGAATATCAAGTTGAAAGAGTTCTTAAGATACCTTCCAGCATCCATGTTTTAGGCAGTTTCCCAGAAGAACAAACTAAGGTGAGAATATATGTTTTTAAAATGTTCCCAAGAGGGGTGGAAAAAGAAAAACCTAATAGATTACTGAGGAAGTGAGGTGGAAAAAGGAAGGAGATCAAACAAGGTTCAAGATCAAGTAAAATTGCCCACTATCAATACAGAGGAAAAGTGAAAACTTATGCTTGAATCATTTAGGGGCATGGAAGCTGGAGTATATGGAGCCTCTTGCCCCCGTAGCTTTCATTGACTGTGTCAGAGCTGTGCATAGGTGAGACATAAACTCCCAAGACTTTGTAGCTCACTGTGCCAGTAGGCAAGTTTGACTCTCTGTGGTAGCCTGCGGGTACAAGAATCTGAGGCTATTGAGAAAAACTCACAAACCACAGCTATTGAGAAAGAAATTGCACCAAGAACTCAATGATCAAAATGGTTAAAGGATCTTGTGCACTTATGGCTTCTGCAACAATTACCTCTACATACATTTTGTGAGGCCAGGAAAAGTTTTGACTGCCTGAGAGTTGCAGAGTTTTAGCTGACTATAGCGGATACATTCCAGGGTTGAGACAAGGTAAATACCTCTCCAGTCTGAACCTCCTCTTTCTTTGCACAGAGCGCTCCATAGTTTTGTTGTAGGATTTACCTTTCTTTTTCTTTTCTGTTTTCATAACACAAAACCCAAGTTTCTTTGATTTTAGGTTCCATAGAGTCATTAGGAGCTCTGGTGGTGTACTGAATAAGGCTAACTAGGTCAGTGGTTCAAACACACCAGCTACTCTGTGAAAAGAAGACAGGGCAATCTACTTCCATAAAGATTTATAGCCTCAGAAACCTAATGGGGGTTGCTATGAGCTGGAAATGACTTGAGGCAGTGATGGTTTTTTTGTTTGTTTTTTGGTTAAACTCATTAAGAATCTCAGAACCTAAGAGCTCGTTAAAAGCAGGGGACACAGGCCAGGTCAAAACACTGCTGCAAAAAATCCTGTGGCATTAGTTCATTAGGGATATTATCTTATTCTGAAACATCGAAAGCTCCAACATTTTGTTTAAATCTTCTGAAGCTTCTATTCATCTACCAGGAAGATCAGTGTGTCAAACAGTATTGCACAAAATGAAGAAATTGAAATATCATGGACTGATAAAAGAACTAACAGTTCTGTCCTAGAGGAAGTGCAGCCGGAATGCTCCTTGGAGGTATGAATGGCCAGACTTGGTCTCACATACTTTGGACATGTTGTCAGAAGAGACCATTCCCTGGAGAAGGATGTCATGCTTGGTGAGGTAGAGGGTCAACAAAAGAGGAAAGGACCCTCAACAAGATGGATTGACGTGGTGGCAGCAGCAATGGGCTCAAGTATAGCAAGAATCATGGAGCTATATCAGGACTGGGCAGTGTTTCATTCTTCTGTGCAGAGGGTCACTGTTACAGTTCAGTTTGTGTCTCAATTTGGCTGGACCTGGTTGAGTGGCTGGGCAGCTGGTTGTAGTATTCCCCAGTAGATGAGGTTGGTAATCAACTCCATGTTGGAATCTACTGGGAGTAGCTGAGTAGTTGCCTTAGAGAATGTGGTCTGCTTCCTGTATATAAGCAGAAGCCTTGGGGAATGGTATATAGCTTATGGCATGCTTGGGCCCTGCATGTAGCCATGTCACTGTTCAGCAGCCTGATATTCTCTGCCAACCTTCAGACTTACAATGAACTTGAATTAATGGCCTTGCCATGTGGTTTGGTAACATCAGGACTGTGCCTTTTTACTTGTCAACCTTGGGCTTGGCAGCCTCAGCAGCCAGCAGCTGTCTGAGTGAAGAAAATCCTCTAGCTTCAGTGGGCTGGGAGCTGGAGGCAAAGCTGAAGCCCAAGGCTGAGGGGCTTTCCCCCAGCCCCTAGATCCTGCACTTTGAACTTGGACTTAAAGCCTCCAAACTATAAGAGAATAAACTCCTGTTTGTTAAAGGCCATCCCATTTGTGGTATATTCTTGTTAGATCAGCACTAGGTAACAGGAACAGTTGCTATGAGTTGGAGATGAATGAACGGCACCTAACAACAACATCAACATGCCATCTGAAATAGATCAAATATGCAGTCAAGATGCATTGTGAATAATTAGTGACTAGAATGTGAAAGTTGGGAGCAAGAAGGAACAGGAGTTGGAAAATATGACCATGGTGATACAAATACTACAAAGATTACATGATAGAATCTTGCAAGGCCAATGGTTTATTCCCTGCAAATACCTTTTTTTTTCAACAATATAGATGACAACTATACATGTGGACCTTGCTACAAGAAATACATAAGAATCAAATCAAATATATCAGTAGAAAAAGATGAAGGAGAAGTTCAATATCATTTGTCAGAACAAGTCTTAGGTGTACTGTAGAATGAATTAAGCTTTGCTCCTATGCAAGTTCAAGTTGAAGCTGAACGAAGTTAAAACAAGTCCATGAGAACAGAGGTATGATTTTGAGTGTATTGTTGTTGCTGTTAGGTATCATCGAGTCAGCTCTGACTCATAATAACCCTATGTACAACAGAAAGAAATATAGCCTAGTCCTGTGCCATCCTCACAGTCTTTGCTGTACTTGAGATCATCATTGCAACCACTGTGTCAATGCATATCATTGAGAGCCTTCCCCTTTTTTTTGTTACCCCTCCACTTTACCAAGCATGATATCCTTCTCCAGGGAATAGTCCTTTCAGACAATATGACCAATGTAGGTGGGATGAAGACTGGCCATTCTTACTTCCAAGGAGCACTCTGGCTGCACATCTTCCCAGACAGTTCTGTTAGATCTTCTGGTAGTCCATGGTACATTCAGTATTCTTTGTCAATACCACAACTCAAAAACATCAACTCTCCTTCCGTCCTCCTTATTCATTGTCCAGCTTTCACAGGCATATACTCTATTGAAAATACCAGAGCTTGGGTTAGGTGCACCTTAGTCTTCAAAGAGACTTCTTTGCTCTTCAGCACTTAAAAGAGGTCTTTTGCAGGATATATGACCAGTGCTACATACCATCTGATTTCTTGACTGCTGCTTCCACTGGTGCTGATTGTGGAACCATATAATATGAAATCTTTGACAAATTCAATCTTTTCTCCACTTATTTGCTGCTTATTGGTCTACTTTTGAGGAATTTTGTTTCCTTTATGTTAAGGTGTAATCCACAATACAGACTATAGTCTTTAATCTACATCACTAAGTACATCAAGTCACCTTCACCTTCAGTAAGCAAGGTGTGTCATCTGCATATCGCAGGTTGTTAATGAGTCTTCCTCCAGTCCTTATGCCACATTTTTCTTCATGTAGTTCTGTATCTAGGATGATTTGGTCAGCAAATAGATTGAATAAATTTGTGAAAGGATACAACCCTGCCACACTATGTTCCAGTGAGTGTATCTCACTTGAACTTAGAGGCTATAAAAAAGATATCAATTCAATGCATTGAACAATAATGACTAGTGTGACATGACATTAAGCCATTGTACACGAAGAAAACCGAAGGTCATTAAAAAGGTGGAAAAGAAAGAAAAGACAAAAATAAGTGACAGACGAGGCTGAAACATTCTGTTTAACATAAAGTAGCTAAGCTGCATGGAAGAAGTGATGAAGTAAAAGAGCTGAGAAGAATATTTCAAAGTTTAGCTCAAGAAAACTATATACAGAATTATAATGAGATGTGCAATATTCAGGAGTGAGAAAATCTAAAGTGTTTTTGAAAAGACAAGCTGTGAGATGACACTGAGCCTTAATACAGGAATAAAGCCAAAGGTCATTAAAAGGACAAGGAAGAAAGAAAAGACCAAAATGAATGTCAGAAGAGACTCTGAAAGTTGCTCTTGAATATAACTTAGCTAATGCAAATGGAAGAAATGATGAAGTAGTTGAGCTGAACAGATTTCAAAGGGTAGCTCAAGAAGAAAAATTAAAGTATTATAATGAAATGTGTAAAATCTGGAGTTAGAAAACCAAAGGGAAGACACACTTGACATTTCAATAGCTGAAATAACTGAAGAAAAAACTCAAATCTCAAGTTGCAATTTTGAATGATTCTGTGGGCAAAATGTTCAATGATGCTGGAGGCATCAATAGAAGAAGGAAAAATACACAGAGTCACTGTACACTTCCTCGAGAAAAAATGTTCAATGTTCAGTTTATTTCAGGAAGTAGCATGTGATCAAGAGCTAATGGTAGGGATGGAAGAAGTTCAAAATATGTTTAAGATTATTTTAAACAAAGCTCTGTGAATTTTCAGAATAACAGTTGGAAAGTTTTACCAGAAAGATGAAATGTTGGAAGTACTAATTTGCGTATGTCAAGATATTTGAAAGAGAGCTATCTGGGCAATTGACTGGACAAATCCATGTTTTTTTCCCATTCTAAAGAAAGGTAGTTCAACAAAATGTGGAAATTTTCAGATAATATTATTAATATCACAAATAAGTACAATTTTGCTGACTTTTATTCAAAAAGAGTTACAACATTACATAGACAAGGAATTACCAGAAATTCAAGCTGAATTCAAAAGAGGATGTGAAATGTAGGCTATCATTTCTGATATCAGATGGATTTTGCCTGAAAATAGAGAATACCAAGAAGATGTTTACCTGTGTTTTATTGACTATGCAAAATCATTTGCCTGTGTGTATCATAACAAATTTTGAATAACATTGCAAAGAATGGGAATTCCAGAACACTTACTGTGCTCATATAGCACTTGTACAGAAATCAAGTGACATTTGACCAGAAAAAAGGGATACTTCATGGCTTAAAATAAGGTAAGGTGTACATCAGGGTTGTATCTTTTCACCACACTTATTCAATCTGTGTGCTAAGCAAATAATTTGAAAAGCTAGACTACATGAAAAAGAATATGACATAAAGATTTGAGGAAGAGTTAACAATCTGTGATATTCAGATGACAACTTTGCTTGCTGAAGTGAAGACGTCTTGAAGCATTTACTAGTGAAGATCAAAGACTACAGCTTTCAGTATTGATTGCACCTTAACATAAAACATTTCAGTTCTACTCTTGTTTCTGTCTACTTTCATGAACTAACCAAAGACAGTTCTGAAGATTAGTGGCTATTTTGGGGAATATTTGAACTTTCTATGTTAATTTTTCTCTACAGCATATTATAATGGCTCCCACATGAAAAAAAAAAAAAAAATTATAGTGAAACTTCTTTTTAAATCACTACCTTAAGTCTTCTCAAAGACATTGAAGTAAAATCTCTATAAAATACTGTTTCTGTATTGACTAAACAGAAGAAAGAATTACAGAATATAGTTTATGAAGTAACTAAACAAAATAAGGAATTAAAAAAGCCAGAATTGTGCTACAGTTATACCCCTCCCCCTGCAGGTCTGTCTGCTTCTCTTCTGGCAGCTGCTTCTCCGTATCCTCTTCTGCTTTCTTACTCTTCTGGAGACACTCTCTCTTAACTTCCTTTTTTCCCTGAAGAAACTGCTAAAGATCCAAAGCCAGAGTGTCAAAAGCTCAATGCTGAAATTATTTTAAATATTTGCCATATAGAACATTGAATAGGTACCAGAGAATATCCAAGGCATTCTATTATTTCTTTTATTCCCTGCACTTGCATTGAATAACATTGTTAAATATGTTCCAAAATTATATAAGGATCCTTACAATGTGGCTAAATAATTTAAAGTTCTTATTGAAGTTTATCATCTTGGGTTGCCTGATTCACATAAATTAGGCTATATATTGGTTGGGCCTTGGGAAACGAATTATGTTTAAAATGTGCTGTATTATACAATTCCCAAGATAGATTACCCTTGAATAAAAGCCAAAGAACCAAATAAATCCTTGCAGAAGCACAACAGAGGGGCTAAAAATTACTAAAGCAATCTTTAAGGTCTTTCCCTCAGTAATTCATTGGACAAAAATCCATTCTTGCATACAAAATAAGAATAAAAGAGTATATATTTATCAGGCCCGATTATTCCAGAAATTTTTGGGACATCCTGGGTTAGATCCTTCAGATGAAGGAACTATGGAGGCCTTTATATAATATTTATATCTATCCTCAAGCCTGAAATTTCAGCCTTAGTTAAAGACATTGTTTGGATTATCAGGCTGCTCTCCCTGCCTAATTGACTAACTTGGCTCACAAACTTTTTAAACAAACTTGTTATAAACAAAGCAGACTGCTAAGGCTAACAAATTAATAGCCTTTTAATTATGCAGGTACAAGGTCCTACTCTTTTTTTTTTTTTTTCACAGATTTTTTTTTTATTGTGATTTGGGTGAAGATTTACAGAGCAAATTCACTTTCCATACAGCAGTTCACATATACTTTGTCTCATGTCATTGATCACACTTTACTACAATGCAACAGCTCCCCTCCCACTTCCTCCCCATAGTTACCTCTTCCGAGTGTCCATCCCTCCATACAATCCTGCCCCCTGAGCAGTCTCCCTGTGCAAAAGCAGTCCTTCTTTCTCCCATGATTGTTCTCTCCAAGGACTGTATTAACCAGACGTAAATGTTGAACTCATATGCCTGTCTTTTGTTTGGCTGGAAACCACAGATGTGGGTTTAATTCCAGACCTGAAGGGCAGCTAGGGGCCAGAGTCTCAGTGGTTCCACCAGGCTCTATCAGACCAGCAACCTGCCCCCCATCTTTTTTCTTTTTTTTTTCTCCAAATGATTTTGAGTTTTGTTCCACATTGTTCTCCCTCTCTACATAGATCCCCTTCCAAGTGAATGACAGTGGTAGCCAGGCACCATCTAGTTCTGGTCTCATAGTCATCTAGGCTGCAGATTGGATGGTGTACCAGTCTCTAGGACTAATTGTTTCCATGAATTTTTGTTTTCTTCATTCTTCTTTGCTCTGGACAGGGAGAGACCCATCATTGCATCTAGATGGCAGCTTGCTAGCTTTTACGACCCCAGTCACTACTCGCCAAAGTAGGAGGTGGAACAATGTTTTGTATAGTATGTTTTGCCAATTGAACTTGACGTCCCCTGTGACTATGGTCCCAAGCCCGCAGGTTCAAATACTTGGTCCTCTGGGTAGCTGGCTGTGACCAAGCAGTGACCACAACCTTGCCCCTTGTCAGCTCTACTATACATCTGGGAATTCTGATCATTCACATAAACTTGTAGGACCATTGTCTGGCAACCTTATATATGTTCTTGGATACACTCCCCATTTCATAGACATACCTAACCATTTAGCCTGTCCACCCATCAATCCATCCATATACCCATGTTTGCCTTCACTGACAACGCAGTACTGTATGTGCAAAAGGGTTCATATTTGTTGTCTGTACTTCTCATGTACCTCTTTATGTCTTTCTCATCCTCAATGCTGCCATATTGATCACTCACATTTGGTACATTGCCCTTCTCTTCACCCAAATCAATACTTATCTCTATCTATCCAACACACTTGCCTCTTCTCCCCTCCCACACCTGGTAACCAATAAAGAAAATTTCCTTCTGTAGATAAACCTTTCCTTAACTTTTACAATAAAGGACTAATACAATATTTGTCCTTTTGTGTTTGACTTATTTCACTCAGCATAATGTCCTCCAAGTTGATCCACATTATGCGGTGTTTTGCAGATTCTACATTATTCTTTAGTGTTGCATAGTATTCCATTATAGGTGAGGAGAGGAACCCAGGCATGCCCAAAGCAGCAGGGTGAGAGTGCAAGAGAAAGGGGATTAAAAGGTCTAGGAATCTGGACAGAGAAGGAGTCAGCCACAGGGACCCAGGTATGGGTGGTATGAGAGGTTTCCAACAGGGAGGCAAATTTGTCTGTCAGTTTGTCCTACCATGGTGACGTGTTGATGTGAGTTTTGAGGCTGAGCCCCTGGTGTTTCTAATCCAGTGGGATGCCCATGGTGCACAGGTATCATCCCAGCTTACAGACTGATACAGACTAGGAGGAAGGAAGAGGCTGTCCACTTCTCAAATAATTGGCCAGGGAAAATGTTATGAATAGCAAAGAAACACTGTTTGATATGAATAGTCTGGTTAGGTTAGAAGGCTCTCAAAATAGGACTGGAAAAGAACTGAATCATCTGAGTAAATCCAGCCTTACTCCTATGGATAAGGTAAAGCTTTCGAGACCTCCATTTGCTGATGTGGCATCACTCAAATTGAAGAGAAACAGCTGCAGACATCTATTAATCATTGTAACATGGAATGTATGAAGTATCAATCTAGGAAAATTGGAAGTTGTCAAAAAATGAAATGGAACGCATAAAGATTGATATCCTCAGCATTAGTAAGCTGAAATGGACTGGTTTTGGCCATTTTGAATCAGACAACCATGTGATCTACTACTCCGGGAATGACAGTTTGAAGGGGAATGGCGTGGCATTCATCATCACAAAGGATGTTTCAAGATCT
>NW_006922101.1:267656-274652 GCF_000298275.1 Orycteropus afer afer | reverse complement strand
CAGGAGGCTGGCATTCAAACGGAACAAGGGGACACTGCATGGTTTAAAATCAGGAAGGGAGTGCATCAGGGTTGTATCCTTTTCCCATACTTATTCAATCTATATGTTGAGCAAATAATCTGAGAAGCTGGACTATAGGAAGAAAAATGTGGCATCAGCATTGGAGGAAGAATCATTAACAACCTGAGATATGCTGATGATGCAACTTTGCTTGCTGAAAGTGAGCATGACTTGAGGCACTTACTGATGAAGATTGAGGAACACAGTCTTCAGTATGGATTATATCTCAAAATAAAGAATACACAAATCCTCATAACTGGACCAATAAGCAGCATCACAATAAATGGAGAAAAGATTCACATTGTCTAAGAATTCAAGTTGCTTGGTTCTAAAATCGAGGTCAATGGAAGCAGTAGTCAGGATATTAGACAACGTGTAGCACTGTGTAGGTCAGCTGCAAAGAAATTCTTTCAAGTGCTGAGGAGCAAGGATGTCTCCTTGAGAACTAAGGCACGCTTGACACAAGCCATGATATTTCCAATCACCTTGTATGCATGTGAGATCTGGACAATGAATAAGGGTGACTGAAGAAGAGTTGATGCTTTTGAATTGTGGTGCTGGTGAAGAATGCTGAAGGTACCATGGACTGCCAAAGGATCTGTCCTGGAAGAAGGGCAGCCGAGATGCTCCTTGGATGCAAGGATGGCCAGACTTCATCTCACCTACCTTGGTCATGTTGTCAGAGAGGACCATTCCCTGGAGAAGGATGTCCCTGGAGAAGGATGTCATGCTTGGTAAGGCGGAGGGTCGGCGAAAGAGGGGAAGGCCTTCGATGAGATGGATTGACACGGTGGCTGCAACAATGGGCTCAAGTGTAGCAAGGATCATGGAATTGGCACGGGATCGGGTGGTATTTGGTTCTGCTGTGTATGAGTTCGCTATGAGTCGGAAGTGACGTGACAGCACCTAACAACAACATAACAACAACAACAAAGAAGAGTTGCTGCTTTTGAATTGTGGTGTTGGCAACGAATACTGAAAGTACCATGAACTTCTAAAAGAACTAACAAATCTGTCCTGGAGGATGTGCAGCCAGAATACTCCTTGGAGGAGAGAATGGCCAAACTTCTTCTTACCTACTTTGGTCATGTTGTCAGAAGGCAACATTCCCTGGAGAAGAATGTCATGGTTGGTAAGGTGGAGGGTCGATGAAAGAGGGGATGGCCCTCAATGAGATGGATTGACATGATGAGCTCAAGTGTGGCAAGGATCATGGAGTGGATGCGGGACTGTGCAGTGTTTTGTTCTGCTGTGCATAGGGTCGCTATGACTCAGAGATGACTCAGCGGTACCTAGCAACAACAACAACAAGGATAAGTGTGTGCTATTATTAATACTCATACATTTCATAAATAAACACCTCTCAAAAAATGAAAAAATAAATTACTAAAACATTTCATAAGACCTGCTGGGAACATATCATTCTTCCCATGACTGTAGCTTCCTTGTTTTTTTATTTTAATTTAGTTACCTCAAAGTACTGGATCTAAAATACACCTTTTTCTACTAGTCTATTTACTCTTTTTAATCATTGTAGTTGTTACTATAGGGCTTGTTAAATGTATTATTCTTGTTAAATGTATTATGTATTAAATGTATTATTAAAAAACTCACTGCCATCGAGTCAGATCCAACTCATAGAGAACACTCCTTGGGTTTCCGAGGTGGTATCACTAAGGAAGTAGATTGCTGAACTGTCCTTCCGAGGAGTGGCTGGTGGGTTTGTACCACCAGCCTTCTGGTTAGCAGTCAAACGACTCAGGCACTATGCTACCAGGGCTCCTCAATATATTATAGCTTTTGTTAAATGTGTTATGTATCATTGTTGTTAGGTGCCATCCAGTTTGCTCTGACTCTTTGCAATATAATGGAATGAAACATTATCTGGTCCTGCACCATTCACACAATCCTTGCTATTCTTGAGCCCATATGCTGTAGTTAAATTGTGTGTCAACTTGTCTGGGCCTGGTTTTGAGTGGCTGGGTTATTCCCCATGATGAGCCTGGTAATCAACTCTATGGTGGAATCCACCAGAGCAGATAAGTAGCTGCATTAAAAATGTGGCCTGCTTCCAGTATATAAAGGGAAGCATTGAGAAAGGTCTCTGCAGCTTTTGGCATGCTTAAGCCCTGTGTGCAGCCAAGTCTTCATTTAGTAGCCTGCATGTTTCCTGCTGATCTTGGGACTGTGTCTGGACTTGAACTAGTAGTCTGCCATGTTGTTTGGTAATATTGGGATCGTGTCATTTTACTTGTCGACCTTGGGTTTGTCAGCCTCATCAGCCAGCAGCTGCCTGAGTTAAGAGAAGCCTCCACCTTCAGTGGGTTGGGAACAAGTGTCAGAGCTGCAGCCCAAAGTCGAGGGGCTTTTACCTAGCTCTAGAGCCGCCACTTTGAACTTGGACTTCTAGCCTCCTAAACTGTAAGAGAATAAACTACTGTTTGTTAAAGCCACCCATGTGTGGTGTTTCTGTTATAGTGGCACTGTTGTTGTTGTTGTTATTTGCCATTGAGTTGGACCCAACTCATAGTGACCCCTCCTTGGGTTTCCAAGGCAATATCACTATAGAAGTAGATTGCCCAACCTTCCTTCTGAGGAGTGGCTGGTGGGTTTGAACCCCCAGCCTTCTGGTTAGCGGTCAAGTGCTTTGCAGCTACTGTGTCAATCCATCTTGTTGAGGGTCTTCCCCTTTATTGCTGACCCTTTACTTTACCAAGCATGATATCCTTTTACAGGGAATGATCCCTTCTGACACAACCAAAGTAGGTGAGATGAAGTCTGGCCATTCTCACTTCCAAGGAACATTCTGGCTGCACTTCTTCCATGACAGATTTGTTCATCCCGAAGTGCCCAGTGGTATTTTCAGTATTCTTCGCTAGCGTCATAGTTCAAAGGTGACGTTTCTTTGATCTTCCTCATGCATTGTCCAGGTTTCACATGCTTATGAGACAATTGAAAACACCAAGGCTTGAGTTAGACACACCCTAGTCTTCAAATCGAAATCTTTGCTCCTTAACCCTTCAAAAAGGTCTCTTACAGCAGATTTACCCAGTGCGATAGACATCTGATTTCTTGACTGATGCTTCCATGGGTGTTAATTGTGAATACAAGGAAAATGAAATCTCTGTGACTACTTCAATCTTTTCTCCATTTATTGTGATGTGTTTTAATTGGTCAAGTTGTGAGGATATTTGTTTTCTTTATGATGAGTTATAACCCATGATCAAGACTGTAGTCTTTGATCTTTATCAATAAGTCCTTCAAGTCATCTTCAATTCCAGCAAGTAAGATTGTATCATCTGCATATTGCAAGTTTTTTTTTTTTTAATTTTTTTTTATTAGGATTTGGGTGAAGATTTACAGAGTAAATTCACTTTTCATACAGCAGTTCACATATACTTTGTCTCATGTCATTGACCAAAATTTACAATGCAGCAGCTCCCCTCCCACTTCCTCCCCATAGTTACCTCCTCCCAGTGTCCATCCCTTCATACTCTTCGAGAGGCCCATATTGCAAGTTTTTAATGATTCTTTCTCCAATCCTGATGCCACGTTCTTCATGTAGTTCAGCTTCTTGGATTATTTGCTCAGCATAGAGATTGATAGACATGGTGAAAAGATACAACCCTGACACACACTTTTCTCATTGCCATACTCCATTTCTCCATGTTCTATTCCTTTTCTGTGATGTACTCTTTTTGTTAATAACTCTCAAATTTATTCTTCATTAATATATGTCTTAAATAAATTATAAAAATTAATCCTTGAGTCATCTAGCCATGTGACAAATCATATATTTAGCAGACATTAATTTTGTCAAAGAAAATAAAGTTTACTTTTGGGATAAGACTTTTCAGTATGACAAATTGTTCATCTAATATGTCCCTGTTTACAACTTTCCCAGTGAGAAAAAACTCATTGTAAAGGTGAGGTCTGAAGCTAACAGAAGATAACACTCTATGGTACCTGGCCACCTCTAATAGAGGAACTGGTGACTGGGGTTTTAAAAGCTCAAATAGAGGAACTATAATACTAAATACTTACAGAAGATGGGTAGCTGCTTGGTAGGAGATTGGCAACCCTAGTGGTGGCTTCATCAAAAATGGGAGGGTGTGTAAGTATCCCAAAAATGAAGGTACTTGACATGGCTAAAATATTTGCCCCAGCTCTAAATTAAACACCATTTTTTATCAAACTACAGCTTGGCATAAAATATCTGCTTTTGCTACTCAAAAAAGGCAATTAATTTCTTTATAAAAGTTTAACTGCTTGGACACCTAAAAAAGTGCAAGGGTCAAAATTTTAGCTTATAAAATGAATTGTTTGTTAAGAGATGTTTATTCAGAGAGTTTGTATGGCTTGTGGGGGAGGAAGTCTTACTCAACATGTTTAAAAAAAAAATGAAAATTATAATGTTAAAAGCCCTGTACTTTAACAACCCTCTTAAACTTTTTGTCAAGTACCTCCTTGTGCCTGTGAGCACATAGTGCCAATAAAAACCTCACTCTCATCTTACAATTTAGAATACCACCTTGCCTGGGTGCTAGTATGTCTCTTGATTCGCAAAACCTCTACCTTTCAATAAAGCTCAAGCTTTCACTTCTAACCGAGTGTATGACTGGTGCTTAACTATGACATGACAAGTTAGGAATATAATTTAGGTTATTCGATTTCAAGATTTTTATTTTTTCTTTCAGCAAGCTTTATTTTTACATCTAATTTGTAACCACAGTACCCTAATACATGAGGTGATTTAAAAGAATCTCTATCATCATATTTTCCCTTTGTATTTTTTTTTGTGTGTATGAGTGTGTGTGTATTGTTACTTAACCTTGTTAATTATGTAATTCATATTCTTTCTCTCTTCTATTATGATTGAATTTTTTTAACTAGATTCAGAGAATTGAGGCAAAATCTTCAATTGTGTTACTTTATTATTCTCTTCAATTTTTTTTAAAAAAAATTTTTTATTATAATTTGGGGGCAAATTTATAAAGCAGATTCATTTTACACTCACCAGTTCATACACATTTTGTCTCTTGGCACTGATTACAATGCCTACAATGTAACAGATATCCTCCCAGCTCCTGTCTGTAGTTAACCTTTCCCTGTTGCATTCCTTTCTGTCTAGCTTATCCCTATGCAAACGATGCCCTTAAGATATCTCACAGCTGATTGTTCTAAGGAGTGCATCTTCCTGGGGTATGTGTTCACCTTCTAGGCCTTTCTATTGTTTTTCTCAGAGCTAACCCATGGAAGTGAGTCCAGTTCCAGGCCTTAAGTGTAATCTGGGCTATAGAGTTGGGGGTTTCACCAGCCTCTATCTGATCAGTTATTCTGGTCATTTTTGTGTTTTTGAATTTTCTTCTACATTTTTCCTCCCACTCTATTTAGAATCTCCAATTTCAATCCCTTTCCAAGTTGTTGGGCTTTGGAAGCTGGGCACCATTTAATTCTGGTCTCAGGTTCATGTAGGCTGAGGTTCCCATGGTCCATCAGTCCCTTTGACTAAATACTCCCATATACCCTTGATTTTCTTCAGTCGTCTTTGTTCTGTATGAGGAGAGACCAATAGTTACATCTTAGATGGCCGGTCGTAAGCCTTTAAGACGTCAGTTGCTGTTTACAAGTAGAATGTTGTTGTTGTTGTTGTTATGTGTAGAACAATATTTTTGTGTACTATATTGTGCCAGTAGAGCTTGATATCCCCCAACACCATAGTCCTATGCCTGGAGGTCCAGCAACTCACTCCCCCATGGTACTTGATTGTGGCTAAGAAGCTATCCCAACCTTGTCCCATGTTAGCTCTATAATGCATGTGGATATTTTTGTAGCACATAAAGACACGCATACAGGAATATCATCGGCTAAATCTATCTGCGGTCATTGGTATATTCCTGTATGCCTACCCACACCTGAGCTTCTTGCCTGCCTATTTATGTATCCACTTATAGACTGTTGTTGTTAGGTGCTGTGAAGTCAGCTCGGACTTTTAACGACCCTATGTACAACAGAACTAAACACCGCCCAGCTTGTGCCATCCTCATAATCCTTGCCAAGCTTGAGCCCATTGGTTTACTTTGATTTATTTATATTTGTTCTATATGTATGTATGCATGACTCATATATTTAGGCAGATTTATTTGTAGCATCTCTTCTTATAATGTGTAAGTTTTAAAATCTGTTTTTAGTTATAATTATTACATCTTCAGCACTAAATAATTTAATTAATATCAACTATCTATCAATTTTAATATTCAAATATTATCTTTTGGTTCTCATCTATATAATGGCATGGGTTAATGGAATGATTTTTATTCCCTTTTTCATTCATATCTCCTTTTCTACTTGTTTATGAAAGAACTATTTAAATCATAATTTTAACATTTTGGTTATAAGACTACACAATTCTCATTCATAAGTCTTCAGTTAATTCTGTGTTTCAGAGGAACTAGTGGAGTAAATCAGGCAGCCCTTCCCCTATATTCTGTTGAATTGCAGACTCTCCCAAGGTGGTGGTTGAAGTGGAGCAAAAGGGAGTCTATAATTGTATGTTATTTCCACACTTTGGTAGGAGTGTATCACCCAGCAGGCATTTGGGTCATTATAAAAGGACTTGGATCAAAGGATCCTTTTGTGATAGATCATCTTTTATTTCTCTTGTCTTGTATTTGGTCAGTTGCTCTAAGGAGGTTTCTAGATGAATGATTCCTGTCTCTGCTCTGAATCAATTTCCTGCATTCTTCCCTTCACATTTAGGAAATTGGTTGAGAAAAACACTATTTATATATTATTTCTCCTCTTTTCCAGTGCTTTGGTAATAGTCTCCGTGTTAGATTTCGACTTCTCCTTTGTCTATTTTTAGTTTTAGTTTTTTGCCCTGTTCCTTTACTCTTGAAATTAAGAGGTATTGGTGAATGTTATGGATGGACTTGT
>NW_006922101.1:266779-267556 GCF_000298275.1 Orycteropus afer afer | reverse complement strand
ACACACACACACACACACACACACCTATACCATATACACTCACATATATATTGTATGTATGTTGAAGTCCTAACCCCTCTACTCATGAATTTGATCTTGTTTGGGGAAATAGTATTTTTCTTTCAAGATACTATCCATTAAGCCACATCAGAGTAGGGTTGGTCCTATTCCTTATCTCTTCAAATGGAGAGAACAGACATGAAAATAGGTTATGGGTGAAAGTATCAAGTAAGGATCCATTTGTAAGGTAAGAGACACCTAGAAATGACAGTGTGAGTCACCAGAAGCCAAAAGAGACAAGGCAGGCTCTTCCCCTAGAGCTGACACAAAGAGAACATAGCCCTCTCAATGACTTGAATTCAAATGTGTAGCATCTAGAACTGTAAAAAAATAAATTCTGTTCTTTATGGCCACCAACTTTGTGATACCTTGTTATGGTAGCCCTAGGAAACTAAGAATATAAGCTCCTCAGAAAGACTCCCTTCTCTGAACTGTATTGTTCAGTTGATAGGGATTGTTGTTGTTGTTAGGTGCCATAATGAATGTATATATGACATAAGAAAACAATGCTTGGTCCTGTGACATCCTAATAATCTTTGTTGAGTGCTTCACACACTGTGTCCATCCATCTCATTGAAGGTCCTCCTTTATTTCCTGACCTTCTTTTTTTTTTTTTTTTTTTTGATTTGGGTGAAGGTTTACAGAGCAAATTTACTTTCCATACAGCGGTTCACATATACTTTGTCTCATGACATTGACCACAGTTTACCACAATGC
>NW_006922101.1:264529-266319 GCF_000298275.1 Orycteropus afer afer | reverse complement strand
GTGTACCAGTCGCTAGGACTAATTGTTTCCATGAATTTTGGTTTTCTTCATTCTTCTTTGCTCTGGATGAGGAGAGACCCATCATTGCATCTAGATGGGAGCTTGCTAGCTTTTAAGATCTCAGTCCCTACTAGCCAAAGTAGGAGGTGGAACAATGTTTTGTATAGTATGTTATGCCAATTGAGCTTGATGTCCCCTGCGACTATGGTCCAAGCCCACAGGTTCAACTACTTGGTCCTTCTGGGTAGTTGGCTGTTACCAAGCCATGACTACAACCTTGACCCTTGTCAGCTCTATTATACACCTGGGAATTCTGATCATTCACATCGACTTATAGGACCATTGTCTGCCAACCCTACATATGTTCTTGGATACACTCACCCTTTCATAGACATACCTAATCGTTCAGCCTGTCCACCCATCTATCCACCTATATACCCATGTTAGCCTTCACTGACAATGCAGTACTGTATGTACAAAATTGTTCATATTTGTTTTCTGTACCTCCCATGTACCTCTCTATGTCTTTCTCATCCTCAATGCTGGCATATTGGTCACTCACATTTGGTACATTGCCCTTCTCTTCACCCAAATCAATACTTATCCCTATCTATCTAACAGTGTTCCCTTCCCTCCCCTCCCAACCCTGAACCAATAAGAAAATTTCCTTCTATAGATAAAAACTTTCCTTAACTTTTACAATAATGGACTAATACAATATTTGTCCTTTTGTGATTGACTTATTCCACTCAGCATGATGTTCTCCAAGTTCATCCACGTTATGCGGTGTTTTGCAGATTCTACGTTGTTCTTTAGCATTGTATAGTATTCCATTGTGTGTATGTACCATAGTTTGCTTATCCATTCCTCAGTTGATGGACATCTAGGTTGTTTCCATATTTTGGCTATTGTAAATAGGGCTGTGATGAATATGGGTGTGCATATATCTGTTCTTGTCATGGCTCTCACTTCTTTAGGGTATATATCTAGTAATGGAATGGCTGGGTCAAATGGTATTTCTAATTCCAAATTTTGAAGGAATCACCATATTGCTTTCCACAATGGTTGTACCATTTTACAGTCCCACCAGCAGTGTATGAGAGTCCTTCTGGGTAGTTGGACTGTCTGGCTGTTACCAAGCCATGACTACAAACTTGACCCTTGTCAGCTCTATTATACACCTGGGAATCTCTGCACAACCTCACCAGCATTTGTTATTTTCTGTCTTGTTGAACTTTGCTACTAGTGCTGGATCAAGATGGTATCTCATTGCTATTTTGATTTGCATCTCTCTAATAGCTAATGATCATGAGCATTTCTTCATATGTTTGTTGGCCGCTTGAATATCCTGCTTGGTGAAGTGTCTATTCATGCCTTCTGCCCATGTTTTAATTGGATTGTTTCTTTTCTTGCTATTGAAGTGTTGGGGTTATCTATAAATTTTAGAGATAAGTCCCTTGTCAGATATGTTATTACCAAATATTTTTTCCCAATTTGTAGGTTCTCTTCTGACTCTTTTGGAGAAGTCTTTGGAGGCACATAAAAATTTAATTTTTAGAAGGTCCCAATCATCTGGTTTCTCTTCTACTGTTTGTGCCTTTTGAGTTATGCTTGATAGTCTATTTATGCCATATATTAGGTCCTTTAAATTTGCCCCTAGATTTTCCTTGAGGAACTATATAGTTTAAGGTTTCACATTTATGTCTTTGATCCATCTGGAGTTTGTTTTTGTGTATGGTGTGAGGTACAGATCTTGTTTCATTTTTCTGCAAATGGATCTCCAGTTTTGC
>NW_006922101.1:262103-263219 GCF_000298275.1 Orycteropus afer afer | reverse complement strand
TGTCCTGACTGCTGTTTCCATTGGCATCGATTGTAGAACCAAGCAACGTGAATTCTTTGACAACCTCAGTCTTCTCTCCATTTATTGTGATGCTGGGATTATTTTCTTTATATTGAGATGTACTCTATACTGCATACTGTATTCTTCAACCTTCTTCAGTAAGTGCCTCAAGTCATTCTCATTTTCAGCAAGCAAAAGTTGTATCGTCTGCATATCTCAGGTTGTTAATGGTTCTTCCTCCAATCCTGATGCCATGTTTTTCTTCATATAATCCAGCTTCTCAGATTATTTTCTCAGCATATAAATTGAATAAGTGTGGGGAAACGATACAACCCTGACACACTCCCTTCCTGATTTTAAAACATGTAGTATCTCCTTGTTTCATTTGAACGACAGCATCCTGTTCAAGATACAGGTTCCTCACGAGTACAATCACATGTTTGGGAATTCCCATTCTTCTCAATGTTATCCATAATTTGTCATGATCCACACAATCAAATGCCTCTGCATAGTCAGTAAAACACAAGTAAATATCTTTCTGGCATTCTTTGCCTTGAGCCAAGATCCATCTGACAACAGCTATGATATCCCTTGTTCCACGTCCTCTTCTGAATCCGGTTTGCACCTCTGGAAGTTCTCTGTCAATATACTGCTGCAATCGTTTTTGAATTATTTCAGTAAGATCTTACTTGTGTGCGATATTAATGATATTGTTCTATGATTACCACAATCTGTGGGATCACCTTTCTTTGGAATGGGTACAAATATGGATCTCTTCCAGTCAGTTGGTCAGGTAGCTGTCTTACAAATCTCTTGGCATAAGTGAGTGAGTGCCTCCAGTGGGGCATTCATTTGTTGAAATATCTCAGTGGGTATTCTGTCAATTCCCAGAGCCTTGTTCTTCACCAATTCTTTCAGTGAAACTTTGACTTCCTCCTTAAGTACCATTGGTTCTAGTTCATATGCCAGTTCCTGAAATGAATGAAAATCGACCAGTTCTTTTTGGTACAGTGACTCTGTCTATTCCTGCCATCTTCTCTTGATGTTTCCTGCATCATTCAATATTTTCCCCATAGAATCTCTCAATATTGCAAATTTTTTCTTCAATTCTTTCAG
>NW_006922101.1:253006-261018 GCF_000298275.1 Orycteropus afer afer | reverse complement strand
CAGCCACTCCTCGGAAGGAAGGTTGGGCAATCCTACTTCCATAGTGATACTGCCTCAGAAACCCAAGGAGGGGTCGCTATGAGTTGGGGCCGACTCGACAGCACATAACAACAACACCAACAATGCTGAGGATATCAATCTTTATGTGTTCCCTTTCATTTTTGAAAACTTCCAATTTTCCTAGATTCATACTTCATACATTCCATATTCCAATGATTAATGGATGTCTGCAGCTGTTTCTCTTCTATTTGAGTGGTGCCACATCAGCAAATGGAGGTCTCGAAAGCTTTACCTTATCCATCGGAGTAAGGCTGGGTTTACTCAGATGATGCAGCTCTTTCACAGTCCTATTTTGAGAGCCTTCTAACCTAACCAGACTATTCGTAAAGTTGCATGGTAATGTATCAGACAGTGTTTCTTTGTTATTCATAAGGTTTTCCCTGGCCAATTCTTTGAGAAGTGGATGGCCACCTCCTTCTTCCTAGTCTGTCTCAGTTTGTAAGCTGGGCTGATACCTGTGCACCCTGTACATCCCGCTGGGTTTGAAACCTCTCCTACCACCCTTACCTGGGTCCCTGCAGCTGACTCCTCCTCTGTCCAGATTCCTAGGCCTTTTAATCCCCTTTCTCCTGCTCTCCCACCCTGCTGCTTTGGGCGTGCCTGAGTTCCCTCTCCTCACCTGGATCCCTGCAGCTTACTGCTCCTTTTTCAGTGTTCCTGGCTTTTAATCCCATTTCTCCCACTCTCCTGCACTTCCGCTTTGGGTGTGCCTTAGTTCCCTCTCCTCACCCAGATCCCTGTGGCTGACTGCTCCTCTGTTCAGGTTATGTTAGTTATAGAAGGTGGGGTGTGAATATGACTTAATAATTGTCTTTATTTAGAGATTATGTACTTTCTAATGAGATGTATACAGGTGGCAGTTGACAAGAGATAGACTGATAGTTACGGTTGGTTGTGTGTCAACTTGGCTGGGCCATGATTCTTAGTTCTTTAGCAGTTTGATGTAGTCATTCTCCATGATGACATATGCTGTGAACAGAGATCAATTGAATGGGAGTCTTATCAGAGGTGTGGCCTGCTTCTACTATATATGGAGTTCCTGGCATAGATCTCTGGCTTTTGGCTCAAGATGCTCTAGCTGTCTTTTCATCATGTGGACTTGAACTAGTGGTGTGTTATATTGCCTGCCTATTTTGGGATTGTGGTCTTTACAATCTGTGAGCCAGCAATCTGCCATTTCATCTGCTTATCTTGGTTTCATCAACTTCTGAAGCCTGCTCCCTTCTATATTTCCTACTCATCTTGGATTCATCAGTCCCTGTAGCTATGAGAGTCAGGAGAAGCCTCTAGCTTGATGTCTGAACCATGGACTTGTGACTGACCAACCTCTACAACTAGGTGAGGCCTTTCTTGAAATGAATTTCCCTCTCTGTATATAATCTTCTCACCTACTTTGGTCATATTGTAAGAAGGGACCATTCCCTGGAGAAGGATATCATGCTTGGTAAAGTGGAGGGTCAACAAAAGAGGGGTAGGCACTTAATAAGATGGATTGACACAGTGAGTACAACAATGAGCTCAGGTATAGCAAGGATCATGGAGCTAGCACAACACCATGCTGTGTTTTGTTCTGCTATATATGGGGTCGGTATGAATTGGACACAAATTAAACAGCACGTAACAACATAAAAGCTTCACTGGTTTTGCTTTTCTAAAGAACCCAGCTTAAGACACTGTGACACCCTTTCCCTTAGTGGTATTGTGCTGATCACCCCATTATCACATATTCCTTTTCCTTACATCGGTGTTAAAAAATCTATTGTCTATTTAGTGATTTCTCTCCCTTCACCTCCCTACCTTGGTAACCACCAATGGATGTTTCAGTGTATAAATTTTTCTTGACTTTGTAAAATAGTGGACTCTTGTAATATTTGGCCTTTTGTGATTGATTTACTTCACTTAGCATCATGCCCTCTAGGTTCATTATATTTTTAGATGTTTCACAAATTCTTCATTATTTTTTAATATTGTATATTATTTCATTGTTTGTGTATGTACCTTAGTTTGTTTAGCCATACATCGATTGAAAGACATTTAAGTTCTAAAATTTATCAAAAATCCAACACCTAAACATCAAAAAGACAAGCAATTAAATATTAAAATGGGCTTTTTAAAACTTTAAAGACGTATTTTGCAGCAGATTTGCCCTATGCAATATGTCCTTTGATTTCTTTCTTTTTTTAATATTCTTTGATTTCTTGGCAGCTGCTTCCATGGATGTTGTTTGTGGATCCAAATAAATGAAATCCTTGACAACTTCAAAGTTTTCACTGTTTGTTGTGATTTTGTTTATTGGTCAAGTTGTGATTTTTTTTTTTAAATTTCTTTTGTTGAAGTGTACTGAATACTAAAGGCTGTAGTCTTTGATCTTCTTCAGTAAGTGCTTCAAGTCCTCTTAACTTTCAGCAAGTAAGGTTGTGTTGTCTGTATATGACTGGTTTTTAATGAGTCTTTCTCTAATCTAGATACTGTATTCTTCTTCATACAGTTGAGTTTCTCGGTTTACTTGCTCAACATACAGATTGAATCGGTATGGTGAAAAATACATCCCAGACACACACCTTTACTGGTTTTGAACCATGTAATATCCCTTTGTTCTTTATGAATGACTGCCTCTTGGTCTATGGACAGAGTCTGCATGAGAACAATGAAGTATTCTGGAATCTCCATTCTTCCTGCTGATAACCACCATTTGTGGTGATCCAAATAGTCGAATGTCTTTGTATCGTCAACAATGCATAAGTAAACATCTTCCTGATATTTGCTATCATAAGCCCATGTCCATCTGACATAAGCAATAATATCCCCTGTTCTTTCTTCTTTCAGAATATGGCTCAAATTCCTGGCAGATCCTTGGTGATACACTGCAGCAACCATTTTTACAATTACTTTCAGCAAACTTTTACTTGCATGTGCTATTGATATCTTTTGATAATTTTCTCATTCTGTTGGATCCCTTTTCTTTGGAAAGTGCTCAAATATAGATTTGGAATAGGTACCATAGGTAGATGTCTTCAAATTTCCTGACATATACCTGTGAGAATTTCCAAGGTTACATCCTTTTGTTGAACCATCTCAATTTACCAATTGAGTCACTTCTATCTATTCCTGCAGCCTTGTTTTTCACCCATGCCTTCAGTGCAGTTTGTACTTCTTCCTTCAATACCATTGGTTCTTGATCCTGAAATGGTTGAATGTCAACAAGTTTTTTAGTACAGTGACTTTGAGCATTCCTTTTGTCTTATTCTGGTGTTTCTCACATTTTTCAGTTTTGTGCCTGTAGAATCCTCCAATATTGCAACTTAAGGCTTGAATTTTTTCCTCAGTTCTTTCAGCTTGTGAAATGTCAAATGTGTTCTTCCCTTTTATTTTTCTAACTCCAAGTCTTCGCACATTCTTCATAATACTTTACTTTGTCTTCTTCAGCCACCCTTTGAAATCTTCTGTTCAACTCTTTAACATTATTATTTCCTCCATTTACTTTATCTACTCTAAGATTATGATCATGTTTCAGAGTTTCTTGACATCCATTTGGGACTTGTTTTTCTTTCCTGTCTTTTTATATTACCTTTTCATTTTTTCATGTATGATATACTTGATGTTATTCCATAACTTGTCCTGTCTTCGGTCATTAGTGTTCAATGTGTCAAATCTCTTCTTTCAATGATCTCT
The DNA here is from genome assembly GCF_000298275.1 of Orycteropus afer afer. NCBI lineage: Eukaryota > Metazoa > Chordata > Mammalia > Tubulidentata > Orycteropodidae > Orycteropus > Orycteropus afer. The sequence continues at coordinate 257,286 of NW_006922101.1, read as the reverse complement.
AAATTCAGGTGGCATATAACCTAAGTCATACTTTGGAACTCATGGACGTGTTCTAATTCTTTTCAGCTTCACTTTGAATTTCCATACAAGCAAATGATTGCTGTTCCACAATTGTCCCTGCCCTGCTCCTGACCCATGACATTGAGTTTCTCCGTTTTCTCTCTCTACAGATGTAGCTGTTTTTATTCCCATGTATTACATCTGGTGAGGTCCATGTGTATCATCACCATTTAGGTTGTTGGAAAAAGGTATTTAGGATAGGTTATTGGTCTAGTGAAATTCTATCTTGCAATATTTGGTGTAATTTCTATCAAAAAGGCTATATTTTCCAACTACTGGATTTTTTGTTGTTTTTATTTTTGTCGTTGTTTGTTCCCACCCTTTCCATTCTAATCACCTATATTTATCAATGTATCTTAATTGCTAATTTGAGTAATTTTAAACTGAAGAAGTTGGTAAAAATATTCAGTTTCTTCATTTTTGACCTTAGTATTTGATGTGTAAACTTGAATAATAATGGTATTGACTAATCTCCCTTATATATGTGTGGATATTACCCTTTTACTGACAGAGTTGTACTTCAGGAAAGATCTGGCAACATCTTTTTAATCAAGGAGTGCAATGTCATTCCTCTTCAATTTGTCATTCCTGGTCTAGAAAACCATATGACTGTCCAATTCTAAACGGCCATTAAAAGTCCATTTCAGCTCACTAATGTCTAGAGTATCAGTCTTCAAGCATTACATGTCAGCTTTCAATTTCCTTAATTTATCCTTCATTCATTCCATGTTCTGATTACTAGTGCAATTCCTTCAGCTGTTTCTTTTCTTTTGTGTCATGTTTCATCATCAAATGAAAGTCCCCATAGCTTTACTCCATCCATGTCATTAAGGTCTACTCTATTGGGAAGAGGCAGCTCTTTCTTAGTCACATTTTGTATGCCTTCTAACCTGAGGGGCTGACTTTCTGGCTTTATATAAGACAATATTCTACTCCTATTCACAAGGTTTTCACTGGCCAATGTTTTTAGAAACAAATTGCCAGATCCTTCTTTGTAGTCTGTTTTGGTCTGGAAGCTCCACTGAAATCTGTCTACCATTGGTGGCCTTGCTGGTGTTTGAAAAACAGTGGCATAACTTTTAGCATACAGCAACACACATGCCACCACAGTATACAAATTGACAGACAAATCAAGCTTCATAAGGGAGAGGCAGATAATTTGGAGACATCTTTTTGTTGGGTTCTTCAGTTCACTTTTTCTGTATATGTATTTCAGTTGTTGTTGTTGTTATGGGCTGTCGAGTCATCTCCAACTCATAAAGACCTTATGTGCAATGGAACAAAACATTGCCCACTTCTGTGCCAGCATCATGATCCCTACTATACCTGAGCCAATTGCTGCAGCCACTGTGTCAATCCATCTTATTGAGGGCCTTCTCCTTTTTCATTGACCCTCCACTTTATGAAGCATGACATCCTTCTCAAGAGAATGGTCCCTTCTGACAAGATAACCAAAGTAGGTGAGATGAAATCTGGCCACTTTCACTTCCAAGGAACATTCCAGCTGCATTTCCAGGACAGATTTGTTAGAACTTTTAGCAGTTCATGGTACTTTCAACATTCTTCTCTAGCACCACACCTCAAAAAGCATGTATTTCAGAGTTTATTTTATTTCAGTGTTTAGGGTTTTTCAGCATAGAGAATATTTTCTTCTTAGTCTTAGGTTCATTTGTTTGTTTCTTTTGTTCTCAAGTAGGGGAGTAGAACAAATATTCATTTATTCATTCAAACATCTGTGGATAACTTGTAGAATATGTCTCTGTACATCTGACCTCAAACCAAAAACAAACTTATTGCTGTTGATTTGATTCTGACTCATAGTGACCCTATGGGACAGATTATAACTGCACCATAAGATTGCTAAAGTTGTAAATCTTTACAGAAGCAGACTGCCTCATTTTCCTTCCATGGAACAGCTAGCAGGTTCTAACCATCAATATTTTGGTTAGCAAATGAATGCTTTAACCACAATGTCACCAGTATGAGGGTAATATCAAATCAAAATAATAGAAATAAGAAAGGATTAGAAAGAATTCAAGCATATTGGGACCCAATGCCTAAGATACATTTACCATTTTACCTTTTTCATACTGCTAAGTGACAAAAACCAGAGCACATGTTAACTGCCTTCCCAACGTCACCCCCTAATTACCCTACCTCTGCCTGGTACAAAAAGTGTTAGAGGAAGGAAATAGAAAGGTTTGAATTGCTCACATAATCTTGTATTTTGCTAAAGGTAATTAATATTGTCTGAGCACATACTCTTTTTTTTTTTTTTTTTTCCTATACTACTTTGGACACTTTGTTTATAAAATGAAATAATGAATTCTAGAATATTCCTTTTTGTTAAAAAAATACTATCTTGGTATACATTATGTAAAGGATAACATACTGTGATGCAAAGCAACCTAGTTTCATTGTTAGGAAATCAGTGTTCTGATTTTGTCTCTGGATTAGTGAATTATAATGCAAAGCATGTTAGATGTTACATGATTTTCATAGAATTTAAAATGATCATGCCATTGTTATGGATTAAATTCTGTCCTACACCAAAAGGTATGTTGAAATAATAGACCCTGTACTTATGAATTTAATCTTTGGAAATAGGTTTTTCCTTTGAAGATGATATCAATTATGTTAACAAAGTCATACATACAACATTAGGATGGGTCTTGTTTCATACTGAGCTTATTGTAGATTTTAACAAAAGGAGATTAAATGAATATATATTAAAAGCAAATATACCCCAAAAATGTATACTAAAATTATTGGGTAAGAAAAATAAAGCTTCTTTAAAAAAATATCTAATTTATCTCCTCTAGGAAGTAAGACAAATTCATAGGGGCCTATCTTAATCTGCCTTCTGGAGAGGAGCAAAAAAATGTCAAGCTCATATATGAGAGATTTATTTGAAGTAAATGGCTTACACAATTGTAGGAAAATGGTCATGTAATTTCAGGGGCTAGAAAGTGTCAAATTCTTGAGACGGTGGGAGTCTGAAGAACTCAGCTAACTCATGAGATTGCAAGGGCTGCAAATACAAGAAAGTCAGGTGGCAATCTGAAGACTTTTGTAGGGTTATGTCCCAAGAATCAGAGGTCAGGTGACAGGAAGAGTGTAGTGTTGAGACAAGGAGAGTGAACATCCATTTATATATTGGAAGCAGGCCACACCTACATGTAAACTTCCCTTTCAGCTGATTTGGTCTTCACATTAGATCACAAAATGGAAGATAATTACATAATGTCTGCTACATCACTGAGAATCATTCCCTAGCCAAGTTCACACATAACATAAATCATTACAGAGCTTAATTCAAGAAGGATCTGAAAACCTAAATTGTGAACATGAACTAATGACTGGAGTGCCCTAGTGAATTTGTTTTCTGTGAACATATACACTTTATTTTTAACAGCTCTGAATAAGAAGCAAAACACCAAAAAAAAAAAAAAAAAAAAGAATTAAACTCTTATGAGTAAAATATTTTGGGGTGACTAAAATGAAAAAAAAAAATTTAAAAACTCACTGCCATCATGTCAATTCGGAGTGATCATGACCCTTTTGGTCAGAGTAGAACTGTCCCATATGGTTTCCAAGGCTATAAATCTTTACAAAAGCAGAATGACTCAACTTTCTTCTGCAGAGCAGCTTGTGATTTCAAACCACTGACCTTTTGGTTAGCAGTTGGATGCTAAAAAACAAACAAACAAAAAAAAAAAACACCAAAGAAAAACAAAAACTTGAAGCATATGAAATAATAACCTCATATATAATTTTAAAGATTGCATAAGAAAATTTAAAAATATTTGAAAGAGTGTTTTGCACATTGTTACCATTTAGTACTTTTTTCTGAAATAAATAAAATAGAAAAAAAAATCAAGATGTTAATACTCTAATGTACAACTAAAATGTTATAGAAAGATAAGAGATATTTAGCTATTTGGAGTGCATTGTGCCCATTGTTAAAACATAAAGCTCTTTATTATCTGGAGGTGCATATAAATATTGTCTTACAACTTTCGTACGATTTTTGAATTTAAATGTAACAATTAAAATGTAGAAAAAGAGTGATAGTGCCTCAGAAACCCAAGGGGGGGTCACTATGGGTCGGGTTTGACTCAACGGCACTTAACAACAATAACAACAATGCAAAGTATGAACTGAAGTTCTTTTTTTTTTTTTTTTGTATATAGATACCCAGTTATATTACTAACATTTGT